>NC_092751.1:29842864-30155131 GCF_047496795.1 Chiloscyllium punctatum
ATGTCACATTTTTGTCAATAATGCAGACCTTCCCAGTTCTTAATCCAGCTCCAATTATTTTAATAAATCCCTGAATAAAGGGACACATTTGAAAATCTCACTGGGTCCCCGATCAAACGGGTCCCTTTGCCTCCAGGCCGATGGATAATGGGTTTGTTTTCCTTCCTCACAGTTAATGTACTGACCATCTACTTCCTGCTTTATAAAGATTGTAGATTGTCTCCATGTGTCAGACGTTACCTGGGGGCCATGGCAGCGGCGGATCTCCTGGTCATTATCCTCGACCTGATCCTGAGACACATTCCCATTGTTTATTGGGAACAGTTTTATTTCCTGGAGTACTCCGTCCGCGTGTGTAATATCCACGCTGTCCTGCTTTATGTAGCCACTGACTGCTCTGTCTGGTTCACCGTCACTTTGACCTTTGATCGGTTTTTGGCCATTTGTTGTCAGCAGCTGAAAAGTAAATATTGCAGTGAGAAAACGGTGGCTGTGGTTCTGGGAGCAGTGACTGTGCTGAGCTGTTTAAAGAACATTTCCTTGTATTTTATGCTCTCTGCTTGGAATTGGTTGATGAACACCCCCTGTTTTTGTGATCTAACAGACACTGTTCGATTCTCCAGTGTCTGGGTCATAATCGAGTTCCTCCACCAGATTCTAACCCCGTGTGTCCCATTTTTCCTGATTCTGCTGCTCAATGTTCTCGCCGTCAGACACATTTTAGTAACCAGCAGAGCCCGCAGGAGACACCGCACTCACACCAATGGGGACGGTCAGTCTGACACTGAAATGAGAAACCGAAAAAAGTCCATCATTTTACTGTTTGTGATCTCGGCCAATTTCATCCTGTTATGGTCAATGTTATTGCTGTATTCTATATGTAGCCGGATGATTGCTACAGTGGATACCCTTGTGTATATCGCTGACTTTGTGCAGTAATTGGGCTTCATGCTGGAGCTCCTCAGTTGCTGCAGAAACACCGCGATTTATGCCGTGATCCAGACTAAGTTCAGGCAGCAGCTGAAGAATGTGCTGAAATATCCCACCCAACTCCATCCATCCAACAAATTCCCTGATTAATCACACCATCCGGGATTTTCTCATTTCAGTTCAGTGTTTCAGCGATGGAGAAGACTGTCGCTATGGTAACAGACTGAGGGTAGCGCTGGCTTTTCCATCCTTATCCCACAGGGGGTTACAGGGAAACATTTCAATGTTTCTCACAACTCAGGGGCCAGTGAGAAAAGGCACCATTCCACTGACTGTATCCATCACTTCCAATTGGAAACAGTAAAAATATTCATTAAATCGTGCCGAACAGCAGAGTGAAAGATTTTGTTGTGTGTCTTTGTGTTGGAGAAGCTGAGCTGGACAGGGACTGACTCAGCCTCAAGTCCTGGTCCTCAGGGAAGGGGAGCGCACCGCGGCCAGAGTTCAGGAGCTGGGTTTAAGTGTAATACCCTCACACTTACTGCGTCAATATCATCCTGACAACCTCACAATTACTACGTAACTATCTACCCTGACACACCCACACTGACTGCGTCACTATCACCCTAAAACCGCTGCACTCACTGTGTCACTATCACCCTGACCACCTCACACTTACTGCATTACTTCACCCTGACCCCTCACACTTACTGCGACACTATCCCCCTGTCCCCCACACGCTTACTTCGTCACTACCACCCTGACCCCTCACAATTACTGCGTCACTACCAGCCTCTTCCTCTAAAAATTACTGCGTCACGATCACCCAGACACCCTCAAACTTATTGCGTCACTGTCACCCTGACCCCTTCACAATTACTGCGTCACTATCACGCTAACCCCCTCACACTTACTGGGCCACTATCACCCTGACTCCTCACACTTGCTGTGTCACTATCACGCTGATACCCTCACATTTACTGAGTCACTATCAATCGGACCCCTTCACAATTACTGTGTCACTATCGTCCTAATCCCCTCACACTTACTGCATCACTTCACCCTGAGCCCTCACACTTACTGGACCACTATCACCCTGATCCCCTCACACTTACAGCGTCACTATCACGCTGACCCACTCACAGTTGCTGCATCACTGTCACCCAGACACCCTCACACTTACTTCATCACTGTCACCCAGACCCCCTCACACTTACTGCGTCACTATCAAACTGACCCCCTCACAGTTTCTGCATCACTGTCACCCGGTCCCCTTTACACTTACTGTATCACTATCAGCCTGATCCCCTCACAATTACTGTGTTACTATCACCCTGACACCCTCACAGTTACTGCATCACTGTCACCCTGACACCCTCACCCTTACTGTGTCACTATCCCCATCCCCCACATGCTTACTTCATCACTATCACCCTGACCCCTCACAATTACTGTGTCACTATCACCCTGACCCCCTCACACTTACTGCATCACTGTCATTCTGTCCCCCACACGTTTACTTCATCACTGGCACTCTGACCCCACACAATTACTGTGTCACTACCAGCTTCTGCCCCTCACACTTTACTGCATCGCTATCACCCAGACTCCCTCACACTTATTTCATCACTGTCACACTGACACCCTCGCACTTACTGTGTCACTATCACCTTGTCTGCCACACGCTTACTTCGTCACTACCAGCCTCTGCCTCTCACACTTACTGCATCACTACCCAGACCCCCTCACACTTACTGCATCACTGTCATCCTGACACCCTCACACTTACTTCGTCACTACCTCCCTGATCCCCTCACACTTACCGCATCACTATCACCCTGTCCCCACGCGCTTACTTCGTCACTATCACATTGACCCCATAACACTTACTGCATCACAATCACCCTGTCCCCCACACACTTACTTCCTCACGTCCACCCTGACCCCCTCACAATTACTGTGTTACTATCACCCTGACCCCCTCACAGTTACTGCATCACTGTCACCTGGACACCCTCACACTTACTGCTTCATTATCAACCTGATCCCCTCAAACTTACTGCATAACTATCACCCTGTCCCCCAAACGCTTACTTCGTGACTACCACCCTGACCCCTTCAAAATTACTGCATCACTACCAGCCTCTTACCCTCACACTTACTGCATCACTACCCAGACCCCCTCACACTAACTGCGTCACTATCAGCCTGACCCCTCACAATTAATGCATCACTACCAGCCTCTTACCCTCACACTTACTGCATCACTCTCCAGACCCCTCACACTTACTGCATCACTGTCACCCTGACACCCTCACACTTTCTTCGTCACGATCACCCTGACCCCCTGACACATACTGGGCCACTATCACCCTGACCCCCTCACACTTACTTCCTCACGTCCACCCTAACCCCCTCACAATTACTGCATCACTGTCACCCGGACACCCTCACACTTGCTGCATAACTTTCACCCTGGCCCCCACACGCTTACTTAGTCACGACCACCCTGATCCCCTCACACTTACTGCATCACTATCACCCTGTCCACCACACGCTTACTTCGTCATTACCGCCCTGACCCCCACACAATTACTGCATCACTACCAGCCTCTTACCCTCACACTTACTGCATCACTATCCTGATTCCCTCACACCTACTGCGTCACTATCACAGTGACCCCCTCACAGTTACTGCGTCACGATCACCCTGACCACCTCACACTTACTGTGTCACTATCACCCTGACCCCCTCACACTTACTGTGTCACTATCACCATAACCGCCTCACACTTACAGCGTCACTATCACCCTGACCACCTCAAACATACTGCGTCACTATCACCCGGATCGCCTCACACCTACTGCATCACTATCACCCTGACCCCCTCACTGTTACTGCGTCACTTTAACCCTAACCCCCTCATACCTACTGCGTCACTATCACCCTGAGCGCTCACAATTACTCGGCCACTATCCCCCTGACCCCCTCACACTTACTGTGTCACTATCACCCTGAGTCCTCACACTTACTGGGCCACTATCACCCTGACTCCCTCACAGTTTCTGCATCACTGTCACCCGGTCCCCTTTACACTTACTGTATCACTATCACCCTGATCCCCTCACAATTACTGCGTCACTATCACCTTGACCCTCTCACACTTACTGTGTCACTATCACCCTGATCCCCTCACAGTTTCTGCATCACTGTCACCCGGTCCCCTTTACACTTCCTGTATCACTATCACCCTGATCCCCTCACACTTACTGTGTCACTATCACCCTGAGTCCTCACACTTACTGGGCCACTATCACCCTGAACCCCTCACAGTTACTGCATTACTACCAACCTGTCCCCTAACACTTACTGCATCACTGTCAACCTGAACCCCTCACACTTACTGTGTCACTATCGCCCTAACCCCCTCACACTTACTGCGTCACTATCACCCTGACATGCTCACAGTTACTGCATCACTATCACCCTGACTCCCTCACACTTACTGCATAACTGTCACACTGACCTCCTCAAATTTACTGTGTTACTATCACCCTAACACCCTCACACTTACTGCATCACTGTCACTCTGCCCCCCTCACACTTACTGTGTTACTATCACCCTGACCCCCTTACACTTACTGCATCACTATCACTCTGACTCCCTCACACTTACAGGGCCACTATCACCCTGATACCCTCACACTCACTGCATCACTATCAGCCTCTTCCTCTCACACTTACTACGTCACTATCACCCAGACCCTCTCACACTTACTGCGTCACTATACCCCAGACCCCCTCACACTTACTGCATCACAGTCACCCTGACACCTCACACTGACTGCGTCACTATCACCCTGACCCCCTCACACTTACTGTGTTACTACCGCCCTAACCCCCTCACACTTACGGCCTCACTGTCACCCTGACCCCCTCACACTTATTGTGTCACAATCACCCTGTCCCCCACACGCTTACTTTGTCACTCGCACACTGACGCCCTCACACTAACGCCCTCACTGGAAACCTGGCCTCATCGTACTTACTGTGTGACTAGCAGCCTCTCCTTCTCACACTTACTGCGTCACTGCCATCCTGAACCCATAATATTTACTGCATCACGACCAGCCTCTTCCCCTCACACAAACTGCGTCAATATGAACCAGACCCCCTCATACATACTACATCACTGTCATCCTGGCCCCTTACAATTACTGGGCTACTATCACCCTGACCCCCTCACACTTCCTGTGTCAATATCGCCCTAATCCCCTCACACTTGCTGCGTCACTAGCACCCTGATCCCCTCACACTTACTGTGTCACTATCATCCTGACCCCCTCACACTTACTGGGCCATTATCACCCTGACCCCCTCACACTTACTGGGACACGATCACCCTGACCCCCTCATACTTACTGTGTCACTATCGACCTAACCCCGTCACACTTATTGCGTCACTATCACCCTGACCCCCTCACACCTACTGTGACACTATCACCCTAACCTCCTCACAATTCGTGCGTCACTATCACCCTGACCCCTCACACTTACTGTGTCACTATCACCCTAACCTCCTCACACTTACTGCGTCACTATCACCCTGACCCCCTCACACTTACTGTGTCACTATCACCCTAACCTCCTCACAATTAGTGCGTCACTATCACCCTGACCCCGTCACATCTACTGCATCAATGGCACCCTGATCCCCTCACACTTACTGTGTCACTATCATCCTGGCCCCCTCACACTTACTGGGCCATTATCACCCTGACCCCCTCACACTTACTGAGACACTATCACCCTGAGCCCCTCATACTTACTGTGTCACTATCGACCTAACCCCGTCACACTTACTGCATCACTATCACCCTGACCCCCTCACACTTACTGTGTCACTATCACCCTAACCTCCTCACAATTCGTACGTCACTATCACCCTGACCCCTCACACTTACTGCGTCACTATCACCCTGACCCCTCACACTTACTGTGTCACTATCACCCTAACCTCCTCACAATTACTGCGTCACTATCACCCTGACCCCCTCGCACTTGCTACGTGACTGTCACCCTGCCCCGCTCACACTAACTGCGTCACTGCCACCCTGACCTCATCGTACTTACTGTGTCACTAGCAGCCTCTTCCTCTCACACTTACGGTGTCACTGTCATCCTGACCCCCTCACACTTACTGGGCCACTATCACACTGACCCCCTCATACTTATTGCATCACTGTCACCGTGAACCCCTCACACTTACTGCGTCACTGCCACCCTGACCCCAAAATACTTACTGCATCACAAACAAAGTTTCCCTCTCACACATACTGCGTCACTATCACCTTGACGCCCTCACAGTTACTGTGTCACTGTCACCCTGACACCCACACAATAACTGCGTCACTGTCACCGTGACCTCATCGTATTTACTGTTTCACTACCAGCCTCTCCCTCTCACACTTACTGTGTCACTGTCACCCAGACCCCCTCACCCTTACTGCGCCACTATCACCCTGACCGCCTCACACACTTAACTGTCGCAATCAACTTGATCCCCTTCACTATCAGCCTGACTCCCGTACATTGCTGCATCACTATGAGCCAGACCCCTCACACTTACTGCGTCACTGTCACCATATCGCCCCCCACACTGACTGCGTCACTATCACCCTTACACCTCGACACTTATTGCATCACTATCAGCCTGACCCATTAACACTTAATGCGTCAGTGTCACCCTGAACCCCTCACACTTACTGCGTCATTGTAGACTGACCCTCACTCACACTTAGTGCGACATGATCAACCTAACACCATTACAGTTACTGTGTCATTACCAGCCTGACACATTTACACTTACTGTGTCACTATCAGCCTGGCCTCCTCACACTTTCTGCGTCACTATCACTTTTACCCCTCACACTTACTGTGTCACGATCAACCTAACACCATTACAGTTACTGTGTCACTACCAACCTCTCTCCCTCACACTTAATGCATCACTGTCAGTCTGATCCCTCACACTTAGTGCATTAGTGTCACCCTGACCAGCTTACACTTACTGTGTCAGCACCAGCCTCTCGCCCTCATAATTACTGCAACAGTGTCACCCTGAAACCTAACTCACTTACTGTGTCACTACCAGCGTCTCCCTCACACACTTACTGCGTCACTGACAATATGACCCCTCACATTTAGTCTGTCACTATCACCCTGACCCCCTCACATTTACTGCATCACTGTCAGCCTGACCCCTCACATGTAGTCTGTCAGTATCACCCTGACCCCCTTACACGACTGCGTCACTGTCACCCTGACCCCTCACATTTAGTCTGTCACTATGACCCTGACCCCCTCACAATTACTGCATCACTGACACCCTGACCCCTCACATGTAGTCTGTCAGAATCACCCTGAGCCCCACAAACTTACTGGGCCACTACCACCCTGACCCCCTCACACTTACTGCGTCACTATCACCCTGACCCCCTCACACTTACTGTGTCGCTATCACCCTGACCCCCTCACACTTCCTGCATCACTATCACACTAACTTCCTCACAATTGCTGCGTCACTATCACCCTGACCCACTCACACTTGCTACGTGACTGTCACCCTGCCCCACTCTTTCTAACTGCGTCACTGCCACCCTGACCTCATCATACTTACTGTGTTTCTAGCAGCCCCGCCCTCTCACACTTACGGTGTCACTGTCACCATGATCTGCTCACATTTACTGTGTCACTGTCACCCTGACAACCACACAATAACTGCATCACGGTCTCCGTGACCCCTTCACACTTACTGCATCACTCCCACCCTGATCCCATAATAATTAATGCGTTACTATCAAAGTTTCCCTCTCACGCATACTGCATCACTATCACATTGACGCAATCAGTTACTGAGTCACTGTCACACTGACACCCACACAATAACTGCGTCACTGTCACCATGACCTCATCGTACTTACCTTTTCACTACCATCCTCTCCCTCTCACACTTACTGCGTCACTGACAATCTGACCCCTCACATTTAGTCTGTCACTTTCACCCTGACCCCCTCACACTTACTGCATCACTGTCAGCCTGACCCCTCACATGTAGTCCGTCAGTATCACCCTGACCCCCTCACATTTACTGCATCACTTTCACCCTGACCCCATAACACTTACTGCGTCACTATCACCCTGGCCCCCTCACACTTACTGCGTCGCTATCACCTGACCCCCTCAAACTTCCTGCATCTCTATCACCCTAACCTCCTCACACTTACTGCGTCAATATCAACCTGGCCCCCTCACACTTACTGCGTCGCTATCACCTGACCCCCTCAAACTTCCTGCATCTCTATCACCCTAACCTCCTCACAATTACTGCGTCACTATCACCCTGACCCCCTCACACTTACTGCGTCGCTATCAGCCTGACTCCCTCACACTTACTTCATCACTATCACCCTAACCTCCTCACAATTACTGCGTCACTATCACCCTGACCGACTCACACTTGCTACGTGACTGTCACCCTGCCCCGCTCACACTAACTGCGTCACTGCCACCCTGACCACATCGTACTTACTGTGTCACGAGCAGCCTCTCCCTCTCAACTTACGGTGTCACTGTCACCGTGACCCCCTCACACCTACTCCGTCACTGCCACCCTGGCCCCAACATACTTACTGTGTCACTATCAAAGTTTCCCTCTCACACATACTGCGTCACTATCACCTTGACACCCTCACAGTTACTGTCACCCTGACACCCACACAATAACTGCGTCACTGTCATCGTGACCTCATCGTACTTACTGTTTCACTACCAGCCTCTCCATCTCACACTTACTGTGTCACTGTCACCCAGACCCCCTCACCCTTACTGCGCCACTATCACCCTGACCGCCTCACACACTAAACTGTCACTATCACCTTGATCCCCTTCACTATCAGCCTGACTCCCGTACATTGCTGCATCATTATCTGCCAGACCCCCTCACACTTACAGCGTCAATGTCACCATATCGCCCCCACACTGACTGCATCAATATCACCCTTACACCCCGACACATATTGCGTCACTATCAGCCTGGCCCCCTCACACTTACTGCATCAGTGTCACCCCTAACCCCTCACACTTACTGCGTCATTGTAGACTGACCCCCACTCACACTTACTACGTCATGATCAACCTAACACCATTACAGTTACAGTTTCATTACCAGCCTGACACATTCACACTTACTGCGTCACTATCAGCCTGGCCTCCTCACACTTTCTGCATCACTGTCCATTTTACCCCTCACACTTACTGTGTCACGATCAACCTAACACCATCACAGTTACTATGTCACTACCAAACTCACTCCCTCACACTTACTGCATCACTGTCAGTCTGGTCCCTCACACTTAGTGCATTAGTGCCACCCTGACCACCTTACACTTACTGTGTCACTACCAGCCTCTCCCCCTCACAATTACTGCAACAGTGTCACCCTGAAACCTAACCCACTTACTCTGTCACTCGCAGCGTCTCCCTCTCACACTTACTGCGTCACTGACAACCTGATCCCTCACATTTAGTCTGTCACTATCACCCTGACCCCCTCACACTTACTGCATCACTGTCAGCCTGACCCCGCACATGTAGTCTGTCAGTAACACCCTGACCCACTAACATTACTGTGCCACTGTCACCCTGACCTGTCACATTTAGTCTGTCACTATCACCCTGACCCCCTCACATTTACTGCATCACTGTCAGCCTGACCCCTCACATGTAGTCTGTCAGTGTCACCCTGACCCCCTTACATGACTGCGTCACCGTCACTCTGATCCCTCACATTTAGTCTGTCACTATCACTCTTACCGTCTCACACTTGCTGCTTCACTGAAAAACTGACCCCCTCATACTTACTGTGTCAGTGTCACCCTGATCCCCTCACACTTAATGAGTCACTATAGACTGACTCCTCACACTTACTGCGTCATTGTCACCCTGACCCCCTCACACTTACTGAGTCACTATAGACTGACCTCGCACATTTACTACATCACTATTAGCCTGTCCCCCTCACACTTTCTGCTTCACTATCACCATTACCCCCACACTTACTGTGTCACGATCAACCTAACACCATCACAGTTATTGTGTCACTACCAGCCTCTCTCCCTCACACTTACTGCATCACTGGCAGTCTGACCCCTCACACTTAGTGCATCACTTTCACCCTGATCCAATCGGAATTACTGCGTCACTGTCGGTCTGACCCCTCACTTTTACATTCACTATCATCATAACGCCCCTACACTGACTGCGTCACTATCACCCTTACATGCCGACACTTATTACATTACTATCTGTCTGACCCCCTCACACTTACTGCGTCGGTCTCACCCTGGACCCCTCACACTTACTGCATCACTATAGGCTGACCCCCACTCACACTTACTGTGTCATGATCAACCTAACACCATCACAGTTACTGTGTCATTACCATCCTGACCACCTCAAACTTACTGCGTCACTGCCAGCCTCTTTCTCTCACACTTACTGCATCACTGTCATTCTGACCCCCTCATACTTACTGCAACACTATCAACCTGATGCCCTCACACTGACTCCGTAAATGTCACCCTGAGCGCCTCACACTTACTGCGTCACTATCACCCTGAAACCCTCACATTTGATGCATCACTGTCACCCTGACCCTGTCACACTTACTGCGTCACTATCACCCTGACCCACACACAGTTACTGCGTTACTATCACGCTGACCCCCCTCACACTTGCTGCATCACTGTCAACCTGTCCCCCTCACACTTACTGCATCGCTGTCACCCTGACCCACACACAGTTACTGCGTTACTATCACGCTGAACCCCCTCACACTTACTGCATCACTATCAGCCTGACCCCACACACTTACTGTGTCGCTATAACACTGACACCTCACACTGCATCACTGTCACCCTCACCCCCTCATACTTACAGCATCAATATCACGCTGACACCCTCACACTGATTCCGTATCTGTCACCCTGATCCCTCACACTTACTGCATCACCATCACCCTGAGCACCTCACACTTACTGTGTTACTATCACCCTGAAACCCTCATACTTGCTGCGTCGCAGTCACCATGACCCTGTCATACTTACAGCGTCACTATCACCCTGATCCCCACACAGTTACTGCGTTACTATCACGCTAACCCCCCCACACTGGCTGTGTTACTATCAGCCTGACCCCCTCACACTTACTGTGTCACTGCCAGCCTCTCTCTCTCACAATTACTGTGTTACTGTCACCCTGACCCCCCAACTCTTCCTGCATCACTATAGACATAACACTCACACTGACTGCATCACTATCAGCCTGACCCCTCATACTTACTGCGTCGCTATAACCCTGACACCTTAGACTGCGTCACTATCACCCTGATACCCTCACACTTACTGCATCATGATTAACCTAACGCCATCACAGCATCAGTTACTGTGTCACTACCAGCCTTTCCCCTCACACCTACTGCATCACTTACAATCTGAAATTCACAATGCGTCACTTTCACCCTGCCCCCTCAGAATTACTGCATCACTGTCAGTCTGACCCCTCACACTTACTGCATCACTATCCCCATAACGCCCCACACTGACTGCGTCATTATCACCCTTACACCCTGACACTTTTTGCGTCACTATCAGCCTGACCCTGTCACACTTACTGAATCAGTGTCACCCTGAACCCCTCACACTTATTGCGTCACTATAGACTGACCTCCACTCACACTTACAGCGTCATGATCAACCTAACACCATCACAGTTACTGTGTCATTAGTAGCCTGGTCCCCTCACACTTACTGTGTAACTATCAGCCTGACCCCCTCACACTTACTGCATCACTGTCACCCTGACCCCTCACATGTACTCTGTCAGTTTCACCCTGACCCCCTTACATGACTGCGTCACTGTCACCCTGACCCCTCAGATTTAGTCTGTCACTATCACCCTGACCCCCTCACACTTGCGGCTTCACTGACAAATTGACCCCCCATACTCTCTGCATCAGTGTCACCCTGATCCCCTCAAACTTTTTGCGTCACTGTCACCATTACCCCCACACTTACAGTGTCGCGATCAACCTAACACCATCACAGTTACTGTGTCACTACCAGCCTCTCTCCCTCACACTTACTGCATCACTGTCAGTCTGACCCCTCAAACTTACTGGGTCACTGCCAGCCTCTCTCCCTCACACTTACTGCATCACTGTCAGTCTGACCCCTCAAACTTACTGGGTCACTGCCAGCCTCTCTCTCTCACACTTACTGCATCACTGTCATTCTGACCCCTCACACTTACTGCATCACTATCACCCTGACCACCCACACTGACTCTGTAACGGTCACCCTGATTCCTCACACTTGCTGTGTCACTATCACCCTGACCCCGTCACACTTACTGCATCGCTGTCACCCTGATTCCTCACACTTGCTGTGTCACTATCACCCTGACCCCGTCACACTTACTGCATCGCTGTCACCCTGATCCCCACACAGTTACTGCGTCACTATCACTCTGACCCCCTCTCACTTACTTCGACATTATCACCCTAACGCCCCCACACTGACTGTGTTACTATCAGCCTGACCCCCTCACACTTTCTGTGACACCGTCAGCCTCTCTCTCTCGCAATTACTGTGTTACTGTCACCCTGACCCCCCACTCTTACTGCATCACTATAGACTGACCACTCACACTCATTGCATCGCTATCGCACTGACCCCACACACTTACTGCATCACGTTCAACATTACGCCCTCACACTTACTGCATCACTATCAGCCTGACACCTCACACATACTGCATCGCTATAACCCTGACACCTCACACTGCGTCACTATCACCCTGACCCACTCACACTTACTGCGTCACGATCAACCTCACACCATCACAGTATCACAGTTACTGTGTCACCACCAGCCTTTCCCCCTCATACTTACTGCATCACTTACAGTCTGACCCCACACAGTGCGTCACTTTCACCCTGCCCCTCTCAGAATTACTGCATCACTATTACCATAACGCCCCCACACTGACTGCGTCACTATCACCCTTACACCCCGACACTTTTTGCGTCACTATCAGCCTGAACCTGTCACATTTACTGCGTCAGTGTCACCCTGAACCCCTCACACTTACTGCGTCACTATAGACTGACCCCCACTCAAACTTACTGCGTCATGATCAACCTAACACCATCACAGTTGCTTTGTTATTAGCAGCCTGACCCCCTCACACTTCCTGCATCAATATCAGCCTGACCTCCTCACACTTTCTGCGTCACTATCACCTTTACCCCTCACACTTACTGTGTCACGATCAATGTAAAACCATCACAGTTACTGTTTCACTACCAGCCTCTCTCTCTCCCACTTACTGTGTCACTGTCACCTTTACCCCTCACACTTACTGCATCACTGTCAGCCTGACCCATCATATTTACTGCGTCACTGTCATCCTGACACCCACACAATAACTGTGTCACTGTCACCGTGACCCCCTCACACTTACTGCGTCACCACACCCTAAAATCTTTGTACTTACTGTGTAACTTCCAGCCTCTCCCTCTCAGACTTACTGCGTCACCGTCAACCTTACCCCCTCACACTTCCTGTGTCACTATCACCATGGCACCAGCACAGTTACTGTGTCACTGTCACCCTGACACACACACACAATAACTGCGTCACTGTCAACCTGACACCCTCATACTGACTGCATGACTGTCACCCTGACCTCCCACACTTACTGCGTCGCTCTCACTGTGACACCCTTACACTTATTGCGTCAGTCATCGTGACACCCTCACAGTTACTGTGTCACTGTCACCCAGACCCCTGCACACTAACTGCATTACTGCCACCCTGAACACCACACAATTGATCTGTCACTACCACCTTGATCTGTCACTACCACTTATAGTGATCCCCTTCACTATAAACCTGACACCCTTACATTGCTGTGTTTATACGAGCCATAACCCCTCGCAATAACTGTGTCACTGTCACCGACACCCCCTCACACTAACTGCATCATTATTACTCTGACCCCTCACACTTACTGTGTCACTATCACTCTGACCCCCTCACACAGACTGTGTCACTGTCACTCTGACCCCCTCACACTTACTGTCGTCACTATCACACAGACCCACTCACATTTACTGCGTCACTATCACCCTGACACCCTCACACTTATTGTGTCACTATCACCTTAAAGCCCTTCACTTACAGCGTCACTATCACGCTGACACCTTCACACTGACAGCGTCGACTGTCACCCTGAGCCCCCTCACACTTACTGCGTCACTATCACCCTGGCCCCCCACGTTTACTGTGTCACTATCACCCTGACACCTCACATTTACTGTCTCACTATCATCCTGACCCCTCAGAATTACCACGTCACTATCTCTCTGACCCCCTCACACTTACTGCGTCACTATCCCCCTGACCCCCTTACACTTACTGTGTCAGTCACCCTGCCCCCCTCACAGTTACTGTCTCACTGTCACCCTGACCCCCTCACAGTTACTGTGTCACTATCACCCTGACCCCCTCACACTGACTGCGTCGCCTGTCATGCTGAGCCCCTCACAATTACTGCTTCACTATCACCCTGACCCCCACATGCTTACTGTGTCACTATCAGCCTGACACTTCACAATTACTGCTTCACTATCACCCTGACCCCCAGATGCTTACTGTGTCACTATCACCCTGACACTTCACACTTACTGTGTCACCATCACCCTGATCCCCTCCCACTTACTGCGTCACTATCAACCTGACCCCCTTACACTTACTGCATCCTTGTCACCCTGAACCCTTCACACGCTTACTGTGTCACTGTCACCCTGATCCCCTCACAGTGACTGCATACACTGTCAACCTGGGCCCCCTCGCACTTACTGATTCACTATCACTCTGACCCCCACACACTTACTGCTTCAATATCAACCTGAAACTCACACGCTTACTGTGTCACTATCATTCTGACCCCTCACACTGACTGTGTCACTGTCACTCTGACGCCCTCACAATTACTGTGTCACTATCACCCTGACACGCTCACAAATACTGCATGACTATCACCCTGACCCCCTCACACTTAGTGCATCACTGTCACCCTGTCCCCCTCACACTTACTGAATCACTATCGCCCTAAACCCCTCACACATACTGCATCACTGTCACCCTGACCCCCTCACACTTACTGCTTGACTGTCACTCTGACTGCCTCACTCTTACTGCGTCACTATCCCCCATCCCCCACACGCTTACTTCATCAGTATCACCCTGACCCCTCACAATTACTGCATCACTATCACCCTGATCCCATCACACTTATTGCCTCTCTCTCGCCCTGACCCCCTCAAACTTCCTGCATCCTTGTCACCCTGACCCCCTCACACTTACTGTGTGAATGACACCCTGACCCCCTCACACTCACTGCGTCTCTGACACTCTGACCCCCTCACACTGACTGTGTCAGTGACACACTAACACCGTCACACTGACTGTGTCACTGTCACCCTGACCTCCTCACACTTACTGTGTCACTATCACATTGACCCCTGACACGGACTGCATCACTATCACCCTTATCCCCCTGACTCTTAATGTGTCACTATCACCCTGATACCTCATACTTATTGTGTCACTATCATCCAATACCGTCACGCTGACTGCATCACTATCACCCTGCCCCAACGCACTTACTGCGCCACTATCACCCTGACCCCTCACACTTAATGTGTAACTATCATCCTGACTGCCTCACAGTGACTGCATCACTGTCACACCTGACGCTCTCACACTGACTGCATCACTGTTACCCTGACACCATCACTTTTACTGTGTCACTGTCACCTTGACCCCCTCACACTGACTGCATCACTATCAGCCTGCCCCTCTCACAGTTGCTGTGTCACTATCACCCTGACCCCTCACACTGTGTACACTGTCACCCTGAGACCTCTCACACTTACTGGTTCACTATCACCCTAACCCCTTCACATTTGTTGTGTCACTGTCACCCTGACCCCTCACACTGACTGCGTACACAGTCACCCCTGACCCTCTCACACTTACTGCATCACTGTCATCCTAACACCCTCACACTGACTGCGTCACTGACATCCTGAACCACTCACACTGACTGCGTCACTGACACCCTAACAACCTTACACTGACTGTGTCACTGTCACCCAGACCGTCTCACACTTACTGTGTCACAATTACCCTGACCTCCTCACAGTTACTGTGTCACTGTCACCCGACCCCCTCACACTGACTGCATAGGCAGTCACGCTGAACCCCCTCACAATTACTGCTTCACTATCACCCTGACCCCCACACGCTTACTGTGTCACTATCACCCTGACACTTCACACTTACTGTGTCACTATCACCCTGACCCCTCAGAATTACCTCGTCACTATCTCTGTTCCCCCTCACACTTACTGCATCCTTGTCACCCTGACCGCCTCACCTTTACTGGGTCACTGTCAACCCTGACCCCCTCACAGTTACTGTGTCACTGTCACCCTTAATCCCTCACAGTGACTGCGTACACTGTCACCCTTAATCCCTCACAGTGACTGCGTACACTGTCACCCTGGACCCCCTCACACTTTCTGCTTCGCTATCACCCTGACCCCCACACACTTACTGCGCCACAATCACACAGACCCCCTCACACTTACTGCATCACTGTCACCCTGACACCCTCACACTTACTGTGTCACTATCACCCTAAAACCCTCTACACTTACTGCTTCACTCTCACACTGACCCCCACACACGTACAGTCACTATCACCCTGACACCTCACACTTACTGTGTCACTATCACCCGGACCCCTCAGAATTACCATGTCACTATCTCTCTGACCACCTGCCACTTACTGCATCACTATCACCCTGACCTCTTTACTCTTACTGCATCACTGTCACCCTGATCCCCTCACACTTATTGCGTCTCTCTCGCCCTGACCCCCTCAAACTTAGACAATAGACAATAGGTGAAGGAGTAGGCCATTCAGCCCTTCGAGCTTGCACCACCATTCAATATGATCATGGCTGATCATTCCTAATCAGTATCCTCTTCCTGCCTTATCTCTATAAATCTTGATTCCACTATCTTTGATTTCTCTATCCAACTCTTTCTTAAATGAATCCAGAGACTGGGCTTCCACTCCCCTCTGGGGCAGACCGTTCCACACAAACACCACTCTCTGGGTGAAGAGGTTTCTCCTCATTTCTGTCCTAAATTGTCTACCCCGTATTTTTAAGCTGTGCCTTCTGGTTCAGCACTCACCCATCAGCGGAAACATGTTTCCTGTTGCCAGAGTGTCCAATCTTTTCATAATCTTTTATGTCTCAATCAGATCCCCTCTCAGTCTTCTAAACTCAAGCGTATACAAGCCCAGTCGCTTCAGTCTTTCAGTAATCCCACCATTCCAGGAATTACCCTCGTGAGCATACGCTGCGCTCCCTCAATAGCCAGAATGTCTTTTCTCAAATGTGGAGACCAGAACTGCACACAGTACTCCAGGTGTGGTCTCACCAGGGCCCTGTACAGCTGCAGAAGCACCTCTTTGCTTCTGTACTCAATTCCTCTTGTTATGAAGGCCAGCAGGCTATTGGCCTTCTTCACTACCTGCTGTACCTGCATGCTTGCCTTCATTGACTGGTGTACAAGAACACCCAAATCTATCTGTACTGCCCCTTTATATAAATTGATTCCATTCAGGTCGTAATCTGCTTTCCTGTTCTTGCCACCAAAGTGGATAACCATACATTTATCCACATTAAACTTTCTGCATCCTTGTCACCCTAACCCCCTCACACTGACTGTGTCACTGATACCCTAACACCCTCACACTGACTCTGTCACTATCACCCTGACCGCCTCACACTTACTGCATCACTGTCACCCTGACCCTTCACACTTATTGAGTCACTATCACACTGACCCCTCACACTGACTGCGTCACTGTCACTCTGACCGCTCACACTGACTGTGTCACTATCACCCAATATCTCCACGCTGACTGTGTCACTATCTCCCTGCCCCACCACACTTACTGCGCCACTGTCACCCTGAGCCCTTCACACTTAATGTGTCACTATCACCCTGACCATCTCACAGTGACAGCGTCACTGTCATACCTGATCTTCTCACACTGACTGCAATACTGTCATACTGACACCATCACTTTTATTGTGTCACTGTCACCCTGACCCCCTCACATTGACAGCATCACTGTCACCTTGCCCCCTCACAGTTACTGTGTCACTGTCACCCTGACCCCCTCACACTGACTGCGTACACTGTCACCCTGAGACCCCTCACACTTACTGTTTCCCTATCACCCTGACACACTCACATTTATTGTGTCACTGTCACCCTGACCCCCTCAAACTGACTGCGTACACTATCAACCCTGACACGCTCACACTTACTGCGTCACTGACATCCTAACACCCTCACACTGACTGCGTCACTGATACCCTGAACCCCTCACACAGATTGCGTCACACACCCTAACACCCTCACACTGACGGTGTCACTTTCCCACTGACCTCCTCACACTTACTGTGTCACTATCACCCTGACCCCCACACGCTTACTTAGTCACTATCACCCTGACACTTCACAATTACTGCTTCACTATCACCCTGACTCCACATGCTTACTGTGGCACTATCACCCTGACACTTCACACTTACTGCGTCACTATCACCCTGACCCTTCCCACTTACTGCGTTACTATCAACCTGACCCCCTTACACTTACTGCATCACTGTTACCCTGATCCCCTCACACCTACTGCATCACTATCACCCTGACCCCCTCATGCTTACTGCATCCTTGTCACCCTGACCGCCTCACACTTACAGTGTCATTGTCACCCTGACCCCCTCACAGTTACTGTGTCACCGTCACCCTGAATCCCTCACAGTGACTGCGTACACTGTCACCCTCGGCCCCCTCCCACTTACTGCCTCACTATCACCCTGACCCCCTCACACTTAGTGCTTCAATATCAACCTGAACCTCACACGCTTACTGTGTCACTGTCACCCTGGCCCCCTCATACTGACTGCATCACTGACACCCTAATACCCTCACACTGACTGTGTCACGGTCACCCTGACCCCTCACACTTAATTTGTCCCTATCACTCTGACCCCTCACACTTACTGTGTCACTGTCACCCTGACCCTTCACACTGACTGTGTCACTGTCACCCTGAGCCCCCTCACACTTACTGCTTCACTATCACCCTGACCCCATCACACTTACTCTGTCACTATCACCCTGACACCTCACACTTACTATATCATTGTCACCCTCACCCCTCAGAATTACCACGTCACTATCTCTCTGACCCCCTCACATTTACTGCATCACTATCACCCTGACAACCTCCCACTTACTACGCCACTATCACCCTGAAACCCTTACACTTCCTGCATCCTTGTCACCCTGAACCCCTCACACTTACTGTGTAACTGACACGCTGACCCCCTCACACTGACTGCGTCACTGACACCCTGACCCCCTCACACTGACTGTGTTACTGTCACCCTGGCCCCCTCACACTTACTGTGTCACTATCACCCTGACCCCATCACGCTTACTGTGTCACTGTCACCCTGGCCCCTCATACTGACTGCATCACTGACACCCTAATACCCTCACACTGACTGTGTCACTATCTCTCTGACCCCCTCACACTTACTGCGTCACTGTCACCCTGACCCTTCACACTGACTGTGTCACTGTTACTCTGACCCCCTCACACTTACTGTGTCACTATCACCCGAAAACCCCTACACTTACTGCGTCATTATCACCCTGACCCCCTCACACTGACTGCATAGACTGTCACCCTGAGCCCCCTCACACTTACTGCTTCACTATCACCCTGACCCCCACACACTTACTGTGACACTATCACCCTGACACCTCACACTTACTATATCACTATCACCCTCACCCTTCAGAATTATTACGTCACTATCTCTCTGACCCCCTCACACTTACTGCGTCACTATCACCCTGACCCCATCACACTAACTGTGTCACTATCACCCTGACACCTCACACTTACTATATCATTGTCACCCTCACCCCTCAGAATTACCACGTCACTATCTCTCTGAACCCCTCACACTTACTGCATCACTATCACGCTGACCACCTCCCACTTACTACGCCACTATCACCCTGAAACCCTTACACTTCCTGCATCCTTGTCACCCTGAACCCCTCACACTTACTGTGTCACTGACACGCTGACCCCCTCTCACTGACTGCATCACTGACACCCTAATACCCTCACACTGACTGTGTCACTATCTCTCTGACCCCCTCACACTTACTGTGTCACTGTCACCCTGACCCTTCACACTTAGTGTGTCACTATCAACCTGACCCCTCACACTCACTGCTTCACTGTCACTGTGACCCCTCACACTTACTGGGCCACTATCATCCAGACCCCCTCACACTGACTGTGTCACTATCACCCTGATCCCCCTCACTCTTACTGTATCACTATCACCCTGATACCTCACGCTTACTGTGTCACTATCACCCAATATCCTCGCGCTGACTGCGTCACTATCACCCTGCCCCGCCACACTTCTTGCGCCACTTCATACTTAATGTGTTACGATCAGCCTGACCACCTCACAGTGACTGCGTTACTGTCACACCTGACGCTCTCACACTGACTGCATAACTGTCACCCTGACACCATCACTTTTACTGTGTACCTTGTCACCCTAACACCCATACACTGACTGCGTACGCTATCACCCTGAGACCCCTCACACTGACTGCTTCACTATAACCCTGACCCACTCACATTTATTGTGTCACTGTCACCCTGACCCCCTCACACTGACTGCATAGACTGTCACCCAAACCCACTCACACTTACTGTGTCAGTGTCACCCTGATCCCCTCACAGTTACTGTGTCACTGTCACCCTGACCCCCTCACACTGACTGCATAGACTGTCACGCTGAGCCCCCTCACAATTACTGCTTCACAATCACCCTGACCACCACACGCTTGCTGTGTCACTATCACCCTGACCCTTCACACTTAATGTGTCACTATCACCCTGACCCCTAAGAATTACCACGGCACTATCTATCTGACCCTCTCACACTTACTGCGTCACTATCACCCTGACCCCCTCCAACTTACTGTGTCACTATCACCCTGGCCCCCTCACACTACTGCATCCTTCTCACCCTGACTGCCTCACACCCTAACACCCGCACACTGACTGCATAGACTGTCACCCAGACCCACTCACACTGACTGCATCACTGACACCCTGACACCCTCACACTGACTGTGTCACTGTCACCCTGACCTCTCACACTTACTGCGCCACTATCACCCTGACCCCTTCACACTTAATGCGTCACTATCACCCTGAACCCCTCACAGTGACTGTGTCACTGTCATACCTGACCCTCTCACACTGACTGCAATACTGTCACCCTGACACCATCACTTTTACTGTGTCACTGCCACCCTAACCCTCTCACACTGACTGCATCACTGTCACCAGCCCCCTCACAGTTAATGTGTCACTGTCACCCTGACCCCCTCACACTGACTGCGTACATGTCACCCTGAACCCCATCACACTTACTGCATCACTGTCACCCCTGACCGTCTCACACTTACTGCGTCACTGTCACCCTGACCCCCTTACACTGCCTGTGTCACTGTCACCCTTGACCCTCTGACACTTACTGCGTCACTGTCTTCCTGACTCCCTTACATTGAGTGTGTCACTGTCACCCCTGACCCTCTCACACTGACTATGTCACTATCACCCTGACCCCCTCAAACATACTGCTTCAATATCTCCGTGACCCCCACACGCTTACAGTGTCACTGTCACCCTGACTCCTCACACTTACTACGTCACTATCAACCTGACCCCCTCACACTTATTGCATCACTATCACCCTGACAACCTCACACCTGCTGCGTCACTATCACCCTGACACCCTCACTGCCTTCCCATCACCCTGCTCCCCTCACATTGACTGCATCACTTTCATCCTGACCCCTTCACAGTTACTTTGTCACTTCCACCCTGACCCCCACACACTGACTGCGCACATTGTCAACCTGAGCTCCCTCACACTTTCTGCTTCTCTATTACCCTGACACCCTCACACTTACTGTGTCACTATCACCATGCCCCCCTCACACTGACTGCATTACTGTCACCCTGACACCCTCACATTGACTGCGTCACTGACACCCTGACTCCCTCACACTGACTGCGTCACTGACACCCTGACCACTCACACTTACTGTGTCACTTTCACCCTGACCCCGCACACTGACTGCATCACTGTCACCCTGACCCCCTCACACTTTTTGCATCACTGTCAGCCTGACCCCCTCACACTTACTGTGCCACTATCAGCCTGACCCCTAACACTGACTGTGTCACTGTCACTCTGACCCCCTCAAACATTAATTTGTCACTGTCACCCCGATCCCCTCACAGTGACTGCGTCACTGTCACCTCTGACCCTTTCACACTTACTGTGTCAGTGTCTTCCTGACTCCCTCACACTGAGTGTGCCACTGTCACCCCTGACCCTCTCACACTGACTGCGTCACTCTCACCCTGACCCCCTCACACTGACTACGTTACTATCACCCTGACCCCCTCAAACATACTGCTTCACTATCACCGTGACCCCACACAATTACTGTGTCACTACCAACCTGAACCCTTCACACTTACTGCGTCACTATCACCCTGACACCCTCACTGCCTTACTTCACCCTGCCCCCTCACACTAACTGCGTCACTGTCATCCTGACCCCTTCACAGTTAATTTGTCACTTCCACCCTGACACCCTCACACTCACTGCGTACACTGTCACCCTGATCCCCCCACACTTTCTGCTTCTCTATTACCCTGACACCCTCACACTTACTGTGTCACTATCACCATGCCCCCCTCACACTGACTGCATTACTGTCACCCTGACACCCTCACATTGACTGCGTCACTGACACCCTGACTCCCTCACACTGACTGCGTCACTGACACCCTGACCACTCACACTTACTGTGTCACTTTCACCCTGACCCCACACACTGACTGCATCACTGTCACCCTGACCCCCTCACACTTTTTGCATCACTGTCAGCCTGACCCCCTCACACTTACTGTGCCACTATCAGCCTGACCCCTAACACTGACTGTGTCACTGTCACTCTGACCCCCTCACACATTAATTTGTCACTGTCACCCCGATCCCCTCACAGTGACTGCGTCACTGTCACCCCTGACCCTTTCACACTTACTGTGTCAGTGTCTTCCTGACTCCCTCACACTGAGTGTGCCACTGTCACCCCTGACCCTCTCACACTGACTGCGTCACTCTCACCCTGACCCCCTCACACTGACTACGTTACTATCACCCTGACCCCCTCAAACATACTGCTTCACTATCACCGTGACCCCACACAATTACTGTGTCACTACCAACCTGAACCCCTCACACTTACTGCGTCACTATCACCCTGACACCCTCACTGCCTTACTTCACCCTGCCCCCTCACACTGACTGCGTCACTGTCATCCTGACCCCTTCACAGTTAATTTGTCACTTCCACCCTGACACCCTCACACTGACTGCATACACTGTCACCCTGAGCCCCCCACACTTTCTGCTTCTCTATTACCCTGACACCCTCACACTTACTGTGTCACTATCACCATGCCCCCCTCACACTGACTGCATTACTGTCACCCTGACACCCTCACATTGACTGCGTCACTGACACCCTGACTCCCTCACACTGACTGCGTCACTGACAACCTGACCACTCACACTTACTGTGTCACTTTCACCCTGACCCCACACACTGACTGCATCACTGTCACCCTGACCCCCTCACACTTTTTGCATCACTGTCAGCCTGACCCCCTCACACTTACTGTGCCACTATCAGCCTGACCCCTAACACTGACTGTGTCACTGTCACTCTGACCCCCTCACACATTAATTTGTCACTGTCACCCCGATCCCCTCACAGTGACTGCATCACTGTCACCCCTGACCCTTTCACACTTACTGTGTCAGTGTCTTCCTGACTCCCTCACACTGAGTGTGCCACTGTCACCCCTGACCCTCTCACACTGACTGCGTCACTCTCACCCTGACCCCCTCACACTGACTACGTTACTATCACCCTGACCCCCTCAAACATACTGCTTCACTATCACCGTGACCCCACACAATTACTGTGTCACTACCAACCTGAACCCCTCACACTTACTGCGTCACTATCACCCTGACACCCTCACTGCCTTACTTCACCCTGCCCCCTCACACTGACTGCGTCACTGTCATCCTGACCCCTTCACAGTTAATTTGTCACTTCCACCCTGACACCCTCACACTGACTGCGTACACTGTCACCCTGAGCCCCCCACACTTACTGCTTCACTAATACCCAGACCCCCTCACACTTACTGTGTCACTATCACCCTGCCCCCTCACACTGACTGTGTTACTGTCACCCTGACCCCTTCACAGTTACTTTGTCACTGCCACCCTGACTCCCTCACACTGACTGCTTACACTGTCACCCTGAGACCCCTCACACTTACTGCTTCACTATCACCCTGACCCCTTCACACTTAATGCATCACTATCACCCTGACCACCTCACACTGACTGCGTCACTGTCACCCTTGACCCTTTCACACTTTCTGCGTCACTGTCATCCTGACCCCCACACATTGACTGCATCACTATCACCTTTACCCCTTCACAGTTACTGTTTCACTATCATCATGACCCCCACACGCTTACTGTGTCACTATCACCCTGATCCCTCACACTTACCGCATTACTATGACCCTGATCCCTCACGCTGAGTCACTATCACCCTGACCCCCTCACACTTACTGCGTCACTTTCACCTTAACACCCCCCACTTACTGTGTCACTATCACCCTGACCCCCAGAATTACCACGTCACTGCCTCTCTGATTCCGGCACACTGACTGCCTCACGATCACCCTGAACCCCCTCACTCTTACTGTGTCACTATCACCCTGCCCCCCAAAACACTTACTGCGCCACTAAAACCTGACCCCTTCAGAGTTACTGCGTCAATGTCATCCTTACCCTCTCACACTGTCTGTGTCACTGACACTCTAACACCCTCACACTGACGGTGTCACTGTCACCCTGACTCCCTCACACTCACTGCGTCACTGGCACCCTGACCCCCTCACACTTACTGTGTCACTATCACACTGAACCCTTACACTGACTGTGTCACTATCACCCTGATCCCCCTCACTCTTACTGTCTCAATATCACCCTGACACCTCACACTTACTGTGTCACTGTCACCCTATCCCCTCACGCTGACTGCGTCACTATCACCCTGCCCCACCACACTTACTATGCCACTATCACCCTGACCCCTTCACACTTAATGCGTCACTACCACCCTGAACCCCTCACAGTGACTGCGTCACTGTCAAACCGGACCCTCTCACACTGACTGCATCACTGACACCCTGACCCCATCACTTTTACTGTTTCACTCCCACCCTGATCCCCTCACAAACTGCATCACTGTCACCCTGACCCCCCTCACAGTTACTGTGTCACTGTCCCCCTGACCCTCTCACCCTGACTGTGTACACTGTCACCCTGAGCCCCCTCACACTTACTGCTTCATTATCACCCTGACCCCCTCACACTGACTGCGTCACTGTCACCCCGACCCTCTCACACTTACTGCGTCACTGTTATCCTGACACGCTCACACTGACTGCGTCACTGACACCCTGAACCCCGCAAACTTACTGTGTCACTGTCACCCTGACCCCTCACACTTACTGTGTCACTATCACCCTGACCCCTCACACTTACTGTGTCACTATCACCCTGACCCCCACACTTACTGCGTCACTATCACGCTGACCCACTCACTCTTACTGCATCACTATCACCCTGACCCACTCACAACTACTGTGTCACTATCACCCTGCCACCTCTCTGTGTCACTATCACCCTGACCCCTCACATTTACCGCGTTGCTATAACCCGGATCCCTCATGCTGTGTCATTATCACACTGACCCTCTCAAACTTACTGCGTCACTGTCACCCGGACACCTCACATTTACTGCGTCATTATCACACTGACCCTCTCAAACTTACTGCGTCACTGTCACCCGGACACCTCACACTTACTGCGTCATTATCACCCTGACCCCTCAGAATAACCAAGTCACTATCTCGTGATCCCCTCACACTGACTGCGTTACGATCACCCTGAACCCCCTCACTCTTACTGTGTCACTATCACCTTGCCCCTTCACACTTACTGTGTCATTGTCATCCTGACCCTCTCACACTGACTGTGTCACTATCACCCTGACCCCCTCACACCTACTGCTTCACTATCACCGTGACCCCCTCACGCTTACTATGTCACTATCACCCTGACCCCCTCACTCTTACTGCTTCACAATCACCATGAACCCCACACTCTTACTGTGTGTCACTATCACCCTGACCCCTCACACTTACTGCATCACTATCACCCTGACCCCCTCACAACTACTGCGTCACTATCACCCTGTCACCTCACTGCGTCAGTATCACCCTGACCCCTCACACTTACCGCCTTGCTATAACCCTGACCCCTCACGCTGCGTCATTATCATACTGACCCCCTTACACTTACTGACATCACTGTCACCCTGATCCCCTCACATTTACTGCGTCTCTCTCGCCTTGACCTCCTCACACTTACTGCATCCTTGTTACTCTGACTCCCTCACACTGACTGCGTCACTGACACACTAACCCCTCACACTTACTGTGTCACTATCACCCTGAACCCCTCACAATGACTGCGTCACTATTACCCTGACCCCCTCACTCTTACTGTGTCACTATCACAGTGGCCTCTCACACTTACTGTGTCACTGTCACCCCTGACCTCTTCTCACTTACTGTGTTACTATCACCCGATCCCCTCACGCTGACTGCGTCACTGTCACCCCTGACCCCCTCACACATAGTGTGTCACTGTCATCCTCAACCCCTCAAACTTACTGCGTCACTATCTCCATGACCCCCCTCACACTTACTGCATCACTATCAGTCTGACACACTCACACTTCCTGCGTCACTATCTCCTTGTTACCGTGACCCCCTCACACTCACTCCATCACACTCAGCCTGACCCCTCACACTGACTCCATCACCGTCACTGGGACAACCTCACACTCACTCCATCATCATCACACTGACCCCCTCACACTCGCTCCATCACCGTTAAACTGACCCCTTCACACTCACTCCATCACTGTAACGATGACCACCTCTCACTCACTCCATCACAGTCAACCTGACCCCTCACACTGTCTCCATCACACTCGCCCTGACCCCCTCACACTCGCTCCATCACCGTCTCACTGACCCCTTCACACTCACTCCATCACTGTCACAGTGACTCCCTCACACTCACTCCATCAATGTCACGCTAACCCCATCACACTCACTCCATCACCATCACCCTGATCTCCGCACCCTAACCCCTTCATGGTCACACTGACCCCCTCA
Source organism: Chiloscyllium punctatum (assembly GCF_047496795.1). Taxonomy (NCBI): domain Eukaryota; kingdom Metazoa; phylum Chordata; class Chondrichthyes; order Orectolobiformes; family Hemiscylliidae; genus Chiloscyllium; species Chiloscyllium punctatum. The sequence continues at coordinate 29,870,539 of NC_092751.1, forward strand.
CACTCACCCAGTCACCGTCACCATGACCCCCTTACACATACTCCATCACTGTTACCCTGAGCCCCCTCACACATACTGCATCACTATCACACTGACACACTCACACTTACTGCGTCACTATCTCCTTGTCACAGTGACCCCCTCACACTCACTCCATCACCCTCAGCCTGACCCCTCACACTGACTCCATCACCGTCATCCGTACAAACTCACACTCTCTCCATCACCGTCAACCTGACCCCCTCACACTCACTCCAGCACAGACAACCTGATCCCCTCACACTCATTCCATCTCCATAACACTGATCTCCTCACACTCACTCCGTCACTGTCACACTGACCCCTTCACGCTCACTTCATCACCGTCACAATCACCCCCTCACACTCACCCAGCCACCGTCACCATGACAGCTTCACACATACTCAATCACAGTCACACTGACCCCTTCACGCTCACTTCATCACCGTCACAATCACCCCCTCACACTCACCCAGCCACCGTCACCATGACAGCTTCACACATACTCTATCACAGTCACACTGATCCCATCACACTCACTCCATCACCATTGCATTGACCCTCTCACAATCGCTCCATAATCGTCACGCTGGCCCCATCGCACTCACTCCACCACTGTAACCATGACCACCTCTCACTCACTCCATCACAGTCAACCTGACTCCTCACACTGTCTCCATCACATCGCCCTGAACCCCTCACACTCACACCATCATTGTCACCCTGACCCTCTCACACTCACTCCAGCATGGTCAGCCTGACCCTCTCACACTCACTCCATCACTGTAACCCTGACCCCCTCACACTCACACCATCACCATCACCTGACCCTCTCACACTCACTCCATCATCGTCAACCTGACCCCCTCACACTCACACCATCACAGTCAACCTGACCCCATCACACTCACTCCATCAAAGTCAACGTGATCCCCTCACACTCATTCCTTGTCCATAACACTGATCCCCTCACACTCAGTCCGTCACCATCACCGTGACCCCCTCATGCTCACTCCATCACCGTCAGAATGCTTCCCTCGCAGTCACTCCATCACCGTCAACGTACCCCCTCACACTCACTCCATCACAGTCAACCTGACCCCCTCGGTCTCCTTCCTTCTCCATAACACTGACACCTTCACACTCACTCCATCACGGTCAACCTGACCCCATCACACTTACACCGTCACCGTCACCCTAATTCTGTCAAACTCACTCCAGCACGGTCAGCGTGACCCTCTCACACTCACTCCAGCACGGTCACCCTGACCCCCTTATACTCCCTCCGTCACCCTCACCCTGACCCTCTCACACTCGATCCAGCATGGTCAGCCTGCCCCTCTCACACTCACTCCATCACTGTAACCCTGACCCCCTCACACTCACACCATCATCGTCACCTGACCCCCTCACACTCACAGCATCACCATCACACTGATCCCCTCACACTCACTCTATCACCCAGTCCCCTCACACTCACTCCATCACCGTCACTCTGATCTGCTCACACTCACTGCATCACCGCCACCTTGACCCCCTCACACTCACAGCATCACCATCACACTGATCCCCTCACACTCACTCCATCACCCAGTCCCCTCACACTCACACCATCACTGTCATACTGACCTCCTCACACTCACTCCATCACGGTCACCCTGAACTCCTCATAGTCACTCCATAACCATCACCCTGAACCCGTCACACTCACTCCATCACCGTCACACTGACGCACTCACCCTCACTCCATCACCGTCACCCTGTCCACCTCACACTCACAGCACCACCATTACCGTGAACCCATCACACTCACTCCATCTATGTCACACTGACCCCCTCATACTCACTCTATCACAGTCACACTCACCCCCTCACATTCACTCCATCACAGTCAAACTGACCTCCTCACACTCACTCCATCACCCTATCCCCTCACACTCACTCCATTTCCATCACACTGACGCTCACACACTCACTCCATCACCGTCACACAGAACCCCTCACACTCACACCATCGCAGTCAAACTGACCCCCTCACACTCACTCCAACACCATCACCCTGATACCCTCACACTCACTCCATCACCCAGTCCCCTCACACTCAAAGTATTACCGTCACACTGATCCACTCACACTCACTCCATCATGGTCACACTGAGTCACTCACACTCACTCCATAACTGTCACGCTGACCCCCCTCACTCACTCTATCACTGTCACACTGACGCCCTCACACTTCACCATCAACGTCACCCTGAACCACTCACGCTCACACCATTACCATCATCCTGAACCGCTCACACTCACTCCATCAGCATCACACTGAAACCCTCACACTCAGTCCATCACAGTCAAACTGACCGCCTCACACTAAATCCATCACCATCACGCTCAACCCCTCATACTCACTGAATCATCGTCACACTGACCCTCACATTCACTCCATCACAGTCATACTGACCCCCTCACACTCGCTCCATCACCGCCACCCTGATCCTCTCACACTCACTCCATCACCCATTCCCCTCACACTCACACCGTCACCATCACACTGACCCCCTCACACTCACACCATCAAAGTCACCCTGATCCCCTCACACTCACTCCATCATGGTCACACTGAGTCACTCACACTCACTGCATAACCGTCACACTGACCACCTCACAGTCACTCTATCATAGTCACACTGACCCCCTCACACTTCTCCATCAATGTCACCCTCAACCACTCACGCACACACCATCACCATCATCCTGAACCCCTCACACGCACTCCATCACCATCACACTGAACACCTCACACTCAGTCCATCACAGTCAAAATGACCCCCTCACACTAAATCCATCACCATCACGCGGAAACTTCCACACTCACTAAATCATCGTCACACTGACCCTCACACTCACTCCATCGCAGTCACATTGAACCCTTCACACTCGCACCATCACCATCACCCTGATCCCCTCACATTCACTCCATCAACCAGTCCCCTCACACTCACTCCATCACCGTCACACTGACCCCCCTCAACCTCACTCCCTCAACGTCACCCTGAACCACTCACGCTCACACCATTACCATCATCCTGAACCCCTCACACTAACTCCATCACCATCACCCTGACCCCCTCACACTCAGTCCATCACAGTCAAACTGACCCATTCACACTCACTCCATCAACGCCACCCTGACCCCCTCACACTCACATCAGAATCATCAGCCTGAACCCCTCATAATCATTCCATCACCGTCACCCTGATCCTCTCACACTCACTCCATCACCCATTCCCCTCACACTCACACCGTCACCATCACACTGACCCCCTCACACTCACGCCATCAAAGTCACCCTGATCCCCTCACAATCACAGCATCACCATCATCCTGAACCCCTCACACCCGCTCCATCTCCGCCCACTGATCCCCTCACACTCACTCCATAACTGTCACCCTAACCCCTTCACACTCACTCCATCATGGTCACACGAAACCCCTCACAGACTGTCCATCACACTCCAACTGACCCCCTGACACTCACTCCATCACCATCACCCTGAACCCCTCACACTCACTGAATCATCGTCACACTTACCCCTCACATTCACTCCATCACCATCACCCTGATCCCCTCAGACTCACTCCTTCAACGTCACCCTAACTCCTTCACACTCACTCCATAACCGTCACCCTGAACACCTCACACTCACTTCATCATGGTCACACTGAATCACTCACAGTGTCTCCATAACCGTCATGCTGACCCCCTCACACTCACTCTTTCACAGTCACACTGACCCCGTCACACTCACTCCATCAACGTCACCCTGAACCACTCACGCTCACACCATCACCACCATCCTGAACCCCTCACACTCACTCCATCACCATCACACTGAACCCCTCACACTCAGTCCATCACAGTCAACCTGAACCCCTCACACTCACTCCATCAACATAACACTGACACTCTCACACTCACTCCATCACCGTCACCTTGATCTTCTCACACTCTCACCAACACGGTTCTCCTGTCTACATCACGGTCACACCAACACCGTTACCCTGACCCCCTCACACCCACACCATCACTGTCACCCTTACCCACTCACGCTCACACCATCACCGTCACGCTGACACCCTCACACTCACTCCATCACAGTCAAACTGACCCCCTCACACTCACTCCATCACAGTCACACTGAACCCCTCACACTCACTCCAGCACCGTCACAATGACCCTCTCACTCTCACTCCATCACAGTCATACTGATCCCCTCACACTCACACCACCACTGTCACCCTGACCCCCTCACATTCACTCCATCACTATCACACTGACACTCTCACACTCACTCCATCGCTGTCACCCTGATCCACTCACACTCTCACCAACACCGTCATCCTGACGACATCACGGTCACTCCTTCACCGTCACCCTGACCCCCTCAAACCCATACCAACACCGTTACCCTGACCCCATCACACTCACTCCATCATAGTCAAACTGACCCCCTCACACCCACACCAACACCGTTACCCTGATCCCCTCACACTCACTCCATTACAGTCAAACTGACCCCCACACACTCACACCAACACTGTTACCCTGACCCCAACACACTCACACCATCGCGTCACCCTGACCTACTTGCGCTCACTACATCACCATCACGCGGACCCCCTCACAATCACTCCATCACTGTCATGCTGACCACCTCACATTCACTTAGTTGCCATTACCTTGAACCCCTCACACTTGCTCCGTCGCTGTCACCCTGACCCTCTCTCACTCACTCCACCATCGTCACCCTGATGCCTCACACTAACTCCATCACCGTCACCCTGACCCCCTCACACTCACTCCATCACGGTCACCCTGAACCACTCACACTCAATACATCATTGTCACCCCCACCACCTCACGCTCACTCCATCACCGTGTCCCTGACCCCCTCACACTCACTCCATCACCATCACCCTGACCCACTCACGCTCACTCCATCACCGTCAACCTGACCCCCTCACACTCACTCCCTCACTGACACCAGGCCCCTTCACACTTACACTAACACAGTCACCATGACCCCTCACACTCACTCCATCACCGTTACATGGGCAACCACACACTCACTCCATCACCGTTATCCTGACCCCCCAAACTCACTATATCAACGTGACCCTGAACCATTCTCGCTCACTCCATCACAGTCTCACTAAACCTCTCACACTCTCTCCATCACTGTCAACTTGTCCCTCTCGCACACTCTCCATCACCATCACACTCACCCCCTCACACTCACTCCACCACCGTCACTCTGAGCCCCTCACACTCATTCCATCACAGTCACACTGAACCCTTCACACTCACTCAATCATTATCACCATGAACCCCTCACTCTCACTGAATCATTGTCACACTGACCCCTCACACTAACTCCATCGCATTCACACTGACCCCCTCACACTCACTCTATCACCCAGTCCCCTCACACTCACTCCATCACCATCACACTCACCCCCCTCACACTCACTCCATCAACGTCACCCTGACCCCCTGACACTCACAGCATCACCATCATCCTGAACCCCTCACACTCACTCCATCACCATCACACTGATCCCCTCACACTCACTCCATCACGGTCACATTGAACCCCTCACACTCACTCCATCATGGTCACACTGAGTCCCTCATACTCACACTATAACCGTCAGACTGACCACCTCACACTCACTCCGTCACAAACACACTGACCCCCTCACACTCACTCCATCATCATCACCCTGATCCCCTCACACTTCTCTATCAACGTCCCCTGAACCACTCACGCTCACACTATCACCATCATCCTGAAAACCCTCACACTCACTGAATCATCGTCACACTGACCCCTCACATTCACTCCATCACAGTCACACTGACTCCCTCACACTCACTCCATCAACGTCACCCTGAACCACTCACGCTCACACCATCACCATCATCCTGAACCGTTCACACTCACACCATCACCGTCACACTGAACCCCTCACACTCAGTCCATCACAGTCAAACTGACCGCCTCACTCTCACTCCGGTACTGTCACCCTCACCCCCTCATAATCAATCATCACTCTCACCCTGACCCCTACACTCTCACTCCATACATGTCACCCTGACACCCTCACACTCACTCCATCAATGTCTTGCTCATCCCCTCATACTCACTCCATCACTGTCATCCTGACCCCCTCGCATTCACTCCATCACCGTCACGCTTATCCACTCACACTCACTCCATCACCGTCACCATGACCCACTCACACTCATACCATCACCATCACCATGACCCACTCACGCTCACTCCATCACCATCACACTGACCAACTCACACTCACTCCATCACAGTCACACTGAACCCCTCACACTCACTCCATCACCATCATGCTGACCCCTACACACTCACTCTATCACAGTCAAACTGACCCCCTCACACTCACTCCGTCACTGTCACCCTGACCCCCTCACAATCACACCAACACTGTTACTCTGACCCCCTGACACTCACACCATCACCGTCACCCTGACACACTCACGGTCACTCCATCACAGTCACGCTGACCCCCTCACACTGACTCCATCACAGTCAAACTGACCCCCTCATACTCACACCATCACCATCACCCTGACCCCCTCACTCTCACTTCATCAACGTCACCCTGACCCCCTCACACTCACAGCATCACCATCATCCTGATCCCCTCACACTCACTCCATCACTGTCACCCTAACCCCTTCACACTCACTCCTTCACGGTCATCCTGAACACCTCACACTCACTTCATAACCGTCACCCTGAACCCCTCCCACTCACTCCATCATGGTCACACTGATTCACTCACACTCACTCCATAACTGTCACGCTGACCCCCCCACTCACTCGATCACTGTCACACTGACTCCCTCACACTTCTCCATCAACGTCACCCTGAACCACTCACGCTCACACCATCATCATCATCTTGAACCCATCACACTCACTCCATCACCATTACACTGAATCCCCCACACTCAGTCCATCACAGTCAAACTGACTCCCTCACACTCACTCCATCATCGTCACGCTGTACGCCTTACACTCACTGAATCACCATCACCCTGTTCCCCTCAAATTCACTCCATCACCGTCACTCTGACCCCCTCAGACTCAGTCTATCACAGTCTCACTGCCCCCTCACACATCTCCATCATCATCAACCTAAACCACTCACGCTCACAAAATCACCATCATCCTGATCCCCTCACACTCACACCATCACCCAGTCCCCTCACACTCACACCATCACCGTCACACTGACCCCCTCGCACTCACTCCATCAAAGTTACCCTGAAACACTCACGCTCACTCCATCACCACCATCCTGAATCCCACACACTCACTCCATCACCGTCACCCTGACCCCCTCACACGCACATCAGCACCATCACACTGAACCCCGTCACACTCAGTCCATCACCGTCTCACTGACCCCCTCACACTCACTCCATCACTGCCACAATGAACCCTTCACACTCACATCATCACCATCACACTGACATTCTCACACTCACTCCATCACTATCACCCTGACCCCCTAACTCTCACACCAACACCGTTATCTTAACCCCCTCACACTCACACCATCACTGTCACAGCTGACCCAATCACACCCTCTCCATCACCATCACGCTGACCCCCTCACACTCACTCCATCACAGTCAAACTGACCCCCTCACACTCACTCCATCACCGTCACCCTGACTCCCTCAGACTCACAGCATCACCATCACCCTGAACCCCTCACACTCACTCCATCTCCGTCACACTGACTGCCTCACACTCACTCCGTCACTATCACCCTGACCCCCTCACACTCGCACCATCACCGTTGCCCTGACCCACTCACACTCACTCCATCACCGTCACCCTGATCCCCTCACTCTCACACCAACACCGTTACCCGGACCCCATCAGACTCACACCATCACCATCACGCTGACTGCCTCACACTCACTCCATCACCCTCACCCTGACCCATTACACTCACTCCATCACCATCACCCATTACCCCCTCACACTGACACCAACACCGTTACCCTGATCCCCTCACACTCCCACCATCACCGTAACGCTGATCCCCTCACATTAACATCATCACCATCACACTGACACTCCCACACTCACACCATCACCGTCACCCTGACCCACTCACTTTCACTCCATCACAGTCATGCTGACCCCCTCACACTCACTCCATCACTATCACACTGACACTCTCACACTCACTCCATCACCGTCACCCTGATCAACTCACACTCTCACCAAAACCATCATCCTGACTACATCACGGTCACTCCATCACCATCACACTGACCCCCTCACAGTCACTCCATCACAGTCACCCTCAAACCATCACAGTCGCAACATCACCTTCACCCTGTCACCTGCACACTCACTGCATCACCGTTACCCGTGACCCCCTCACACTCACTCCATCACCGTTACCATGACCCTCTCACACTCACTCCATCACTGTCACCTTGACCTCCTCACCCTCACTCAATCACCATTACCCTGACCTCCTCACCCTCACTCAATCACCATTACCCTGACCCCCTCACACTCACTCCATCACTGTCACCTTGACCTCCTCACCCTCACTCAATCACCATTACCCTGACCTCCTCACCCTCACTCAATCATCATTACCCTGACCCCCTCACACTCACTCCATCACTGTCACCCTGACCCCCTCACTGTCACTCCATCTGTCACCCTGATCCCCTCACATTCACTCCATCACATTCATCCTGAGCCACTCACACTGATTCCATCACTGTCACCCTCACCGCCTCACACTCAATCCTTCACAATTTCCCTGAACCCCTCACACTCACTCCATCACCGTCACACTGAGCCCCTCACACTCGCTCCATCACCTTCACCCAGACCCACTCACACTCACTCCATCACTGTCACCTTGACCCCCTCACACTCACTCCATCACTGTCACCCTGACCCCCTCACGCTTACTCCATCACCGTTCCCCGGACCCCACAAACTCAGTCCATCGCCATCACCATGACCTCCTCACAGTGAGTCCATCACGTCTTCCTGACCCTCTCACACTCACTGCATCATCGTCCCCCAGACCCACTCACACTCACTCCATCACCCTCACCCTGACCCCCTCACACTCTCTCCCTCACCGTCACCCTGACCCTCTCAGACTCACTTCTTCACTGCTACGCTGACCCCCTCACAGTCACTCCATCACCGTCATACTGATCCTGTCACACTCACTCCATCATTGTCACCCTATCTCACTCACTCTGACTCCATCACCCTCTCCCTTACCCCATCACACTCACTCTATCACCGTCACCCTGAACCCCTCACACTCAATCCATCACGGTTACCCTGACCCCCTCACACTCACTCCATCACCGTCACGCTGATCCGCAGCCTCACCCTCACTGCCGTGCACACACTGCCTCCAGGCTGACCCTTACCGCCGTCCGCACTCTGGCCCAGCCTCACCCTCACCGCCATTCAGCACCACCGACAGCCTAACCCTTACCGCCAGCCAAGCACCTCCCCCACTCTGAATCTCACCGCTGTCCACACACCACTCCATCCTCCCTCCTTCCCCTCTCTCGCCATTTCATTTCTCACCCTTACCCCTTCCTCACACTTCCTCTCGCCCTCCTCTCTATCCCTCAGCTCCCCCTCTCCTCTCTCTTCTTCTGCCTCCCTCTCGCCCTCCCCTCCCTCCCTCACCACTCTCTCATCCTCCCCGTCTCTTGCCCTCCCCACTCACGTCCTCCCCTGTCTCTCGCCCTCTCCCTCTCTCATCTTCCCTTCCCTCTCACCCTTCCCCTCTCTCACCCTCACCCCTCTCTCGCCATTCCCCTCCTTCCCTTCTCTCGCTCTCTCCCTCCCTCACGCCCTCCCCTCCTGCCTTCCACTCTCTCAACCTCCCCTCTCTCTCGCCCTCCCCCTCTCGCCTTCCATCCCTCTCACCCTCCCCTCTCTCGCCCTCCCCTCTCTCACCCTCACCCCTCTCTCACACTCCCCTCCCTCCCTACTGTGTCTCGCTCTCTCCCTCCCTCACGATATCGCCTCCCTTCTTCCACTCTCTCGACCTCCCCTCTCTTGCCCTCCCCTCTCTCGCTCTCCCCTCTCTCACTCTCCCTTCTGTCTTGCCCTCCTCTCTCTTGCCCTCCCTCTCATGCCCTCCCCCTCTCTCACCCTCCGGTCTCTCTTGCCCTCCCCGATCTCTCCGTCCTCGCTCTCTCCCTCCCCCTCCCTCGTCTCTCTTGCCCTCCCGTCTCTCGCCCGCTCCACTTTCGCTCACCCCTCTCTCTCGCCCTCCCGTCTCTCACCCTCCACTATCTCGATTCCCCCTCTCACACCCTCCCCTCTCTCCCGTCACCTCTCTTTTGACTTCCCCTCTCTCGCCCTACCTATCCTCCCTCCTCTCTCTCGCCCTCTCCTCTCTCACCAGCCCCTCCCTCCGTCCCCTCTCTCGTCCTCCCCTCTCTTGTCCTCCCCCTCACCCTTACCCCTCTCATGCACTCCCATCAATCCCTCCCCACTCTCGCCCTCACCTCGCTCCCTCCCATTTCTCACCCTGTCCTTCCCTCTTGCCCTCGCCTCCCTCCCTCCCCACTCACGCCTTCCGCCCCTCCCTCCACCCTCTCGCCCTGTCCCTCCCTTATGCCCTCGCCTCCCTCCCTCCCCTCTCACTCTCTCCCCTCTCTTTTGCCCTCCCCACTCTCTCGCCCTTCCCTTCTCACCCTCTTCCTCCCTCTTGCCCACGCCTCCCTCACTCACCTGTCTCGCCATGCCCTCTCTCGCCCACCCTCTCTCGCCCTATCCATCCCTCTCGCCCTACTCACCCTCCTTCCCCTCTCTTGACCTCCCCCCTCTTTCGCCGTCCCCGCTCTTGCTGTCTCCCTTCCTTTTGCCCGCCTCTTCCTCCCCTCTGTTGCCCTCCCACTCTCTCGACCTACCCTATCGCACCCTCTCCCTTTCTTTCGCCCGCCCCTCCTTCCCTCCCATCTCCCACCCTCCCCTCCCTCCCTCCACCTTCTACCCTCCCCTTCCCTCTCGCCATCTACCTCCCTCTCGCCCTCTCCTCCCACTCTGTCCTCTCTCACCATTTCCCCTCTCACCCACTCCCCCCTCCCTCCCCTCTCCCGCCCTCCCCGCTCTCTTGCTTTCCCCACTCTATTGCCCTCCCCTCTCTTGCCCTTCTCTCTCACAGTCACTGCTCGTGCCCTCCCCTCGATCACCCTCCCCTCTCTCACACTCACCACTCTTTTGCACTCCCCTGTCTGCCTCCATTCTATTGCCCTACTTTCTTGCCCTCCCCTCTCTCCCCCCCTCTCTCTCCCATCCCTCCCTCCCCTCTCACGCCCTCTCCTCTCTCGCCCTCCCCTCTCTCGCCCAACCCACTCTCGCCCACCCTTTTGTGCCTCCCCACTTTCACCCTCCTCTCTCGCCCTCCCCTCTCTCACCCCTCTCGCCCTTCCCTCTCTCACAATCACCCCTCGCGCCCTCCCCTCTCTCGCTGTCACCCTCTCACACTCACCCCTCTCACCCACCCCTCTCTCACACTCACCTCTCTCGCCCTCCCCTCTCTCGCCATCCTCTCTCTCGCCCTCCCTTCTCTCACCCTCCCTCTCTCGCTTTTCCTCTCTCACACTCACCTCTCTCACCCTCCCTCACTCGCCCTCCCGTCTCTCACACTCACCCCTCATTTGCACTCCCCACACTGCCTCCATTCTCACGCCCTCCCCTCTCTCCCTCCCATCCCTCCCTCGGCTCTCACACCCTCACCTCACACGCCCTCCCCTCTCACGCCATCAGACACTCTCACCCTCCCTTCCCTGCCTCCCCTCTCTCACCCTCCTCTCTCGCCCTCCCCTCTCTCCCTCCCCTCTCACGACCTCCCCTCTCACGTCCTCCCTTCTCTCACCCTTCCCCCTTTCTCGCCCCCGTCTCTCACTCTCCACTCTCTCACCCTTTCCCTCCCTCTCGCCGTCACCTCCCTCCCTCTCTCGCCCTCCCTTCTATCGACCTCCCCCTCTCTTGCTCTCCTATCTCTCACCCTCAATGCTCTATCGCCCTCACCTCCGTCCTTCCCCTCTCTCGTCCTCCCCTCTCTTATCCTCCATCACTCACCGCGACCTCTCTCACGTGCTCCACTCCTTCCATTCTCTCTCCCTCTTCTCTCACCTTCCTCCCTCCCCTCGCTCGTCCTCCTCTCTCGCCCTCCACTCCTTCCCTCCCCTCTCTCGCCGTTCTCTATCTCGCCCACCCCTCTCTCGCCCTTCCCACCCTCTCACCCTCCACTCTCTCGCCCTCCCCTCTCTCTCCCTCCAATCTCACAAACTCCCCTCTCTCACCCTCCCTTCTCTCGCCTTCCCCTCTCTCGCCCTCCCCCTCACACTCACCCCTCTTGCGCCCTCCCCTCCCTCCCTCTATCTCCCATCCCTCCCTCCCCTCTCACGCCTTCCCCTCTTACACCCTCCCCTCTCTTGCCCTCCCCTCTCTTGCTCACTTCACCCCTCTGGTCCTCACCTCCCTCCCTCCCCTCTCGCGCTCTCACTTCTCTCGCCCTCCCGTCTCTCACCCTCACCCCTCTCTTGCCCTCCGCTCCCTCCCTCCTCCTCACACGCTCCCCTCTCTCATGCCCTCCCCCTCTCTTGCCCTCCCCTCTCTCACCCTCTTCCTCCCTCTCACCCTCACCTCCCTTCCCTCCCCTCTCTCGCCTTCCCCGCACTCACCCACCCCTTGCTCACCTTCTCCCTGTCTCTCGCCCTCCCCTCCCACCCTCACCTCTATCGCTCTCCCCTCTTTCGCCCTCCCCTCTCTCTCGCCCTCCACTCTCAAACTCTCGCCTCTCTCACCATCCCTTCTCTCGCACACCCTTCTCTCACACTCACCCCTCATGCCCTGCCCTCTCTCGCCGTTCCCTCTCTCACCCTCCCATCTCTCACCATCTCCTCTCTCGCTCTCCCCTCTCTCGCTCTCCCCTCTCTTACACTCACCACTCTCTCGCCCACCCGTCCCTGCCTCCCCTCTCTCCCTCCCCTCTCACGCTCTCCCCTCTCACACCCTCCTCTCTCTTGCCCTCCACTCTCTCGGTCCCTTTCCCAATCTCGCCCTCCGCTTCCTCCCTCTCCCCTCTTGTCCTCTGCCTCCTCCTCGGCCTCCCCTCGCTCCCTCCCCTCTCTCACCCTCCACTCCCTCCCTCCCCTCTCTCGCCCTCCACTCTCACACACTCCCCTATCTCGCTCTCCACTCTCTCGCCCTCTACTCTCTCAGACTCCCCCCTCACACTACCCTCTCTCCCCCATACTCTCGCACACTCCCCTCTCTCGCCCTTCCCTCTCTCGCCATTCCCCTCTCTAGAACTCCCCTCTCTCTTGCCATCCACTCTCTCGCCCTCCCCTCTCTCACCATCCGCTCTCTCACCGTCCCGTCTGTCGCCCTCCCCTCTCTCGCCCTCCACTCTCTCGCCCTCCTCTCTTTCGCCATCCCCTCTCTCGCCCTCTCCTCTCTCGCATTCCCCCTCTCATCCTCCCCTCGCTCGTCCTCCACTCTCTCCCCTCCACTCTCTCACAATCCCCTCTCTCGCCCTCCCCTCTCTCGCCCTCCATTCTCACACACTCCCCTATCTCGCTCTCCACTCTCTCGCCCTCTTCTCTCTCAGACTCCCCCCTCGCACTACCCTCTCTCCCCCATACTCTCGCACACTCCCCTCTCTCGCCCTTCCCTCTCTCGCCATTCCCCTCTCTTGAACTCCCCTCTCTCTTGCCATCCACTCTCTCGCCCTCCCCTCTCTCACCATCCGCTCTCTCGCACATCCCTCTCTCTCGCCCTCCCCTCTCTTACACTCACCACTCTCTCGCCCACCCGTCCCTGCCTCCCCTCTCTCCCTCCCCTCTCACGCTCTCCCCTCTCACACCCTCCCCTCTCACGCCCTCCACTCTCAAACTCTCGCCTCTCTCACCGTCCCTTCTCTCGCACAACCTTCTCTCACACTCACCCTTCATGCCCTGCCCTCTCTCGCCGTTCCCTCTCTCACCCTCCCATCTCTCACCATCTCCTCTCTCGCTCTCCCCTCTCTCGCCCTCCCCTCTCTCTCGCCCTCCACTCTCTCATCCTCCCCTCGCTCACCCTCCCAACTCTCACCCTCCCCTCTCTCGCCCTCCCCTCTCTCTCGCCCTCTCGTCTCTCACCCTACCCTCTCTCACACTACGCTCTCTCGCACTCCCCTCTATCGCCCAACAGTCTCTCACCCTCTTCTGTACCACCATCCCCTCTCTCGCCCTCGTCTCTCTCGCCCTCACCTCTCTGTCTCACCCTCCACCCTCTCACCATCCCCTCTCTCACCGTCCCGTCTGTCGCCCTCCCTCTCTCGCCCTCCACTCTCTCGCCCTCCTCTCTTTCGCCATCCCCTCTCTCGCCCTCTCCTCTCTCGCATTCCCCCTCTCATCCTCCCCTCGCTCGTCCTCCACTCTCTCCCCTCCACTCTCTCACAATCCCCTCTCTCGCCCTCCCCTCTCTCGCCCTCCACTCTCACACACTCCCCTATCTCGCTCTCCACTCTCTCGCCCTCTACTCTCTCAGACTCCCCCCTCGCACTACCCTCTCTCCCCCATACTCTCGCACACTCCCCTCTCTCGCCCTTCCCTCTCTCGCCATTCCCCTCTCTAGAACTCCCCTCTCTCTTGCCATCCACTCTCTCGCCCTCCCCTCTCTCACCATCCGCTCTCTCGCACATCCCTCTCTCTCGCCCTTCCCTCTCTTACACTCACCACTCTCTCGCCCACCCGCCCCTGCCTCCCCTCTCTCCCTCCCCTCTCACGCTCTCCCCTCTCACACCCTCCCCTCTCTTGCCCTCCACTCTCTCGGTCCCTTTCCCAATCTCGCCCTCCGCTTCCTCCCTCTCCCCTCTTGTCCTCTGCCTCCTCCTCGGCCTCCCCTCCCTCCCTCCCCTCTCTCACCCTCCACTCCCTCCCTCCCCTCTCTCGCCATCCCCACCCCCCCTCTTTCGTACGCCGCTCTCTCGCCCTCTTCCTCTCTCTCGCCCTCACCTCCCTCAATCCCCTCTCTCGCCCTCCCCTCTCACGCCCTCCACCGTCTCTCGCACTCCCCTCTCACGACCTCCCCTCTCTCTCACCCTCTCCCTCCCTCCCCTCTCTCACCCTCCCCTCTCTCGCCCTCCACCCTCTCTCGCACTCCCTTCTCTCGCCCTCCCCACTCACTCCCACACGTCCTCCTCTCTCACCTAATGTTTAGTGCCCTCCACACTCTCGCCATCCCATCTCTCACACTCCCCCCTCTCGCCCTCCCCTCGCTCGACCTCCCCTCGCTCGGACTCCCTTCTCTCTCGCTATCCCCTCTCTCGCCCTCCTGATCTCTCGCCATCCCCTCTCTCTCGCCCCTCTCACCCTCCCATTCCTCCCTCACCTCTCACCCCCTCCACTGTCACGCCCTCCCCTCTCTCGCCCTTCCCCCTCTCTCGCACTCGCCCTCCCCTCTCTCACCCTCCACTCCCTCCCTCCCCTCGCTCGCCCTCCTCTCTCGCCATACCCTCCCCCTCTCCTCTTTCGCCCTCCCCACTCTCGCCCTCTTCCTCTCTCACCCTTCCCCTCTCATCCTCACCAATCTCTCGCTCTCCCCTCCCTCTCTCCACTCTCTTGCACTCTCCCTCCCTCTCGCCGTCCCCTCCCTCCCTTCTCTCGCCCTCTACTCACCTCCCTCCCTCTCAACCCTCCTTTCTCGCCATCCCCTCTCACACCCTCCACTCTCACGCCCTCCCTTCTCTCTTGCCCTCCCCCCTCTCGCCCTCCCCGCTCTCGCCCACTTCTTCCCTCTCGTCCTCACCTCCTTCACTCCGCTCTCTCGCCCTCCCCCTCTCTCGCGCTCTGTCTCTTGGCCTCTCCGTCCCTCCCGCCCTCCCATCCCTCCCTCCCCTCTCACGCCCTCCCCTCTCTCGTCCTCCCCATCTCTGGCCCTCTCCCCTCCTATTCCTCTCTCCCCTCTCACGTCCTGCCCTCTGACGCCCTCCCCTCTCCCACCGTTCCCACTCTCTCACCCTCACCCCTCTCGCCGTCCCCTCTCTCACCCTCCCCTCTCTCACCCTTCCCTCTCTGCCCTCTTCCTCCCTCGCCCTCACCTCCCTCACTCCCCTCTCTCGCTCTCCCCTATCTCGCCCTCCCCTTTCTCACCCTCACCCATCTCTCACCCTCCCCCCCTCTCGCCCTCCACTCCCTCCCTTCCCTTTCTCGCCCTAATCTCTCGCCATCCTCTCTCTCCCGCCCCTCTAACGCCATCCCCTCTCACGCCCTCACCTCTCTCTCGCCTTCCCCCTCTCTCACACTCCCTCTCTTGCCTTCTCCCTCCCTCTCGCTCTCCCTTCCCTCTCTCGCCCTCCCCGTCTCTTGAACTTCCCTCCCTCCCTCCCATCTCTCGCCCTCCCCTCTCTCACTCTTCCCCCTCTGTCAACCTCACCTTCTTTCTCCCTCCTCTCTCTTCCCCCCTCCCTTTCTCTCGCCCTCCCCTCCCGCCCTCCACTTTCTCATCCTCCCTTCACTCCCCTCTCTCATCCTCTCCTTCCCTCTCTCCGTCCTTTCCCTCCCTACCCTCTCATGCCATTCCCCCTCTCTCGCACTGCCCTCCTTCCACTCTCTCGCCCTCTCCCTCCCTCACTCCCTCCCATCCCTCCCTAACCTCTCTCGCCCTTCCCCCTCTCTAGCCCTCCCCCTCTCACACCCTCTCCTCTCTCGCCCTCCCCTTTCTCACCCTCACCCCTCTCTCGCTGTCCACTCCCTTCTTCCCCTCTCTCGCCCTCCTCTCCCTCCTCTCTCACACCCTCTCCCTCCCTCCTGTCATCGCCTCCCTCTCTCTCCCATTTCTCGCCCTCTCCCCTCTCTCGCAATCTCCGCCCTCCATCCCCTCTCTCGTCCAACACGGCCCCCTCCCCCAACCCCTTTCAACACCACCCCCTCCCCAACCCCGTCCAACTGACTCCTCCCCCAAACGCATCCATCGCCACCCCCTCCCTGTCCAACACCACCCCCTCCCCCACCCCGTCCAATACTGCACCCTCCCTTTCCCTGTCCAACGCCGCCTCCCCTCTCCAACCCAGTCCAACTCCACCACCTCCCCATCCCCGTCCTACACCGTCCCTTCCCCATCCCTGTCCAATTCCACCCCCACCCCCAACCCCGTCCCACACCACCCCCTCCCCAACACATTGCAACAACGCTCCCCTCCCCCAACCCCATCCAAAACCCCCGTCTCCACCAACCCCGTAGAACATCTCCCTTCCCCAACCCCTTTCCCCCAAACCCTGACCCGCCCCCTCTCTCTCGCCCCTTTTCTCACCCCGTCTCTCTCCCACCTCTCTCTTGACCCCCCTCTCTCTCGTCCCTCTGTCTCATCGCCCTCTCTCTCTCTCTCATCGCCCTCTCTCTCGCGCACCTCTCTCTCGCCTCCTCTCTCTCTCGCCCTCTCTCTCTCGTCCGTCTATCTCTCGCTGCTCCTTCACGCTCCTTCCACATTCTCTCTCTCTCACCGACTCTCGCTCTGTCGCTCTCTCCACACCAACTCGCCCCTCTGTATGTTCCTCTCTCTCTCTCTCTCTCTCTCTCTCTCACTCTCTCTCTGGACCTAGGCCCCCTCGCTCACTCACTCTCTCTCAAGTCACTGTCGCCTCATCTCCCTCTCTCTTCCCTCCCTCTCTCTCTCATTCTCACCCCCTGTCTCTCTCTCTCTCTCTATTGCCTCCATCTCCCTCTCTCTCGCCCCTTCTCCCGACCCCATCCCTTTCTCCTCTCTCTCTCTTTTGCTCAGCTCCTCTCTTTCTCTCGCTCAGCCTCTCGCTCTCTTCCTCCTGCTCGTCCTCAGTCTCTCTCTCTCTCCTCGCCTGTCTCTCTCACTTTCTCCCTCTCCTACCATCTCTCTCTCGCCCCACTCTTTTGCTCCCTCGCTCTCATCCTCTCTCTCTCCAGCTGTCCCCTTCATCCTCTCTCTCTCTCGCTGTCTCTCTCGACAACCCACTCACTCACCCTTCTCTCATTCTCACCTTCCCCCTCTCTCTTTCCTCTCTTTCACCATCTCTCCATCTCTCTCTCTCATTCGCCCTGCCTCTCTCTCCTTGTCTCTCTCTTTCACACGTGCGTGCCCCCCTCCCTCTCTCTTGGCCCTCTCTCTCACCCCCTACCTCTCTCTCGTCCCTCTCTATCGCCCCCTCTCCCTCTCTCACGCCCCTCTCTCTCGCCCTTCTCTCTCTCTCGCTGCTCTCTCTTGCCCCTCTCTCTGTCTCTCTCACCCCTCTCTCTCGCCCTGTCACTCTCTCTCTCTCTCGCTCTGTCACTCTCTCTCTTTCTCACCCTGTCTCACTCCCTATTCCTTCACTCTCCTTGCACATACTATCTCTCTCATCCACTCTCGCTCTGTCGTTCTCTCCCCACCATCTTGCCCCTCTGAATATGTCTGTCTGTCTCTCTCTCTGTCTCGTCCTAGCCCCCCCAACTTGCTCGCTCACTCTCTCTCGAGTCACTGTCGCCTCATCTCCCTCTCTCTTTCCTCTCTATTTCCTCTCTCCCTCTCTCTCGTTCTCGCCCCCGAATCTCTCTCTCTGTTGCCTCCATATCCCTCCCTCTCTTGCCCCCTCTCTCGTCCACCTCCCTCTCTCTCTCTTTTGCTCAGCTCCTCTCTTTCTCTCGCTCAGCCTCTCTCTCGCTCTCTCTCCTGCTCGCCCTCTGTCTCTCTCTCTCTCCTTGCCTGTCTCTCTCACTTTCTCCCTCTCTCACACATCTTCCTCGCCCCGCTCTTTCGATCCCTTGCTCCCAACCTCTCTCTCTCTCCAGCCGTCCCCTTCGTCCTCTCTCTCTCGCTCTCTTTCTCGACAACCCTCTCACGCACCCTTTTCTCCTTCTCACCCTTCATCTCTCTCTTTCCTCTCTCTTTCACCATCTCTTCATCTCTCTCTCTCTCTCTCACTCGCCCGGCCTCTCTCCCCTTGTCTCTCTCTCTCACACACACGCGCGCCCCCATCTCTACCTATCTCTCTCTCTGTCCATCTTGCTCTCGCCGATTCTCTTCGGCCCCCTTATTCTCTATCTCTCTCGTTTCTTTTCTCCCTCCCTCCCTCTCACTCTCTCTCTGTCTCTCCCTCTCTCTCTCTCGCCCTGTCTTGCCCCTGCGCTCTCGCTGTCACCCTCTCTCTCTCCCGCCCCCTCTCTGTCAAACCCCCTCTCACGGAACCCTCTCTCCTTCTTGCCCTTCCTCTCTCCTGTCTCTCTCACAATCACACTCACTTTCTTGCCCTCGTTCTCTCTCATCCCCTTTCTCTCTCCCTCGCCACTCTCTTTCGACCCCTCTCTCTCACCCCCTCTATCACTCTTTTTCCTCCCTCTCTCTCTCAAAACCTGTTTCTCTCTCTCTTGCCCCTTCTGTCTCTTGCTCCCTCTCCCTCTCATCCCCCCTCAATCTCTCTTGCCCATCTCTCATTCTCGCTCTCTTACCACCTCCCTCTCTCACCCCTTCTTTGTCTCAACCCCCATCTCCTTGCCCCTCCTTCTCTCTCTCTTGCCCTCCTCTGTCTCACTCCCTCTCTCTCTCGCCCTCTCTCTCACTCACCCTCTCACTTACTCTCACTCACTCTCTCACTCTCTCCCTTGCCCCACTCTCTCTCTTTCTTTCTTCTCTCCCTCTACCTCTCACTTTCTCTCTTTCATCCCCCTCTCTCGCACTCTCTGTCTCGACCCTCTCTCTTGCCAACCCGCTATTTTTTGCCCCTCCCCCTTTTCTCACTCCTGTCTTTCTCTCTCGCCCCTCACTCTCTCACCCCTCATTCTCTCCCTCTCTCTTCCCTCTCTCCTCTTCTCACACTCGCCTCCCCATCTCTCTCGTCCCCTTTCTCTCTCCTTGTCCCTGTCTTTCTTGAAGACTTGCCCCCTTTCTCTCTCGCCTCCTCCGTCGCATCTCTCTCCTCTGTCTTTCATTATCTCTCTCCCTCCCTCACCCTATCTCTCTCTTGTTCCCCTCTTTCTCTCCCCGCTCCTTCGCTCACTCTCGTGCCTTCTCCCTCGGCATCTCTCTCTCTCCCCACCTACCTCTGTTTCTCTTTGAATGAATCACTCTCCCTCCTCTACTTCCCTTCCTCTCACTCTGACACTCTGTCTCCCTCATCCTTCCCTCTCCCTCTGACCATAGACTGGTGGGGAGGGTTGGTACGACTGCATGTGGGGATGGGGGAGGATGTGAGAATAGAGAGTTGTCGGAGGTAGGAGGAGGTGAAAATGGGGTAGAGATGGAATTGCGGGAGGGAGACAGATACGGCAGAGTGAGGGTGAGGGGGAGAGGGAAGAGTGGAGGCAGATGGAGAAACGGGGGTTGGGTGTGTGTGAGAGAGAGAGGGAGTGAAAGGGAGAGGTGGTGACAAAGAGCTAGTGTGCAGAAAGAGAGAGATGGGGGGAGAAGTGATGAGAAAGAGTAGGGGAGAGTAAATGGGGTGGCCATGCTGGAGTGGAGTGGACAGAGAGAGTTTAACCCAGCTCCTGAGCTCAGGCCCCAGTGCCCTCCCCTTCGCTGAGGACCAGGACTTGGGGCTGAATCTGTCTCTCTCCAGCTCAGCTTCTCCAAAACAAAGACAAACAACAACATCAGTCACTCTGCTGCTCGGCACGCTTTAATCAACATTTTTATTGTTTACAAATGGAAGTGTTGTATGCAGTCAGTGGGATGGTGCCTTTTCTCACTGGCCCCTGAGTTGTGAGAAACATTGAAATGTTTCCCTATAACCACCCTGGAGGATAAGGATGGACAAACAAGCGCTACCCTCCGTCTGTTACCCATAACGTCAGGCTCCTCGATCGCTGAAACACTGGACTGAAATGAGAAAATCCCGGATGGATTGATCAATGATGGAATTTGATGGATGGATGGATTTGTGTGAAGGGATATTTCAGCAAATTCTTCAGCTGCTGCCTGAACTTAGTCTGGGTCACAGCATAAATCGCGGTGTTTGTGCAGCAACTGAGGAGCTGCAGCACGTAGCCCAAATCCCGCACCCAGGGATAGAGATATACAGGGGTATCCACAATCCACAACATCCGGTACCATATAGAATACACCATGAACGTTGACCATAACAGGATGAAATTGGCCGAGATCACAAACAGTAAAATGATGGATATTTTTCGGTTTCTCATTTCAGTGTCAGACTGAGCGTCCCCATTGGTGTGAGCGCGGAGTCTCCTGCGGGCTCTGCTGGTCACTAAAATGTGTCTGACAGTGAGAACATTGAGCAGCAGAATCAGGAGAAATGGGACACACGGGGTTAGAATGTGGTGGACGAACTCGATTGTGGTCCAGACACTGGAGGATTGAACACCGCCTCTTACATCACAAAACCAGGGGAGGTTCTCCAGCCAATACAAATCCGTGAACATAAAATACCAGAAAATGTTCTTTAAACAGCTCAGCACAGTCACTGCTCCCAGAACCACAGCAGCCGTTTTCTCACTGCAATATTTACCTTTCAGCTTCTGACAACAAATGGCCACAAACCGATCAAAGGTGAAAGTGACGGTGAACCAGACAGAGCAGTCAGTGACTGCATAAATCAGGACGGCGTGGATATTACACAGGCGGACGTAGTACCTCATGAAAGAAAACTGTTCTGGATAAGTCATGGGAATGTGTCTCAGGATCAGGTCGAAGATAATGACCAGGAGATCCGCCGCTGCCATGGCACCCAGGTAACGTCTGACACATGGAGACAATCCACAATCTTTATAAAGCAGGACGTAGATGGTCACTACGTTAACTGTGAGGAAGGAAAACAAACCCATGATCCATCAGCCTGGAGGCAAAGGGACCCGTTTGATCGGGGACCCAGTGAGATTTTCAAATGTGTCCCTGTATTCATTTATTAAAATAATTGGAGCTGGAAAAACAAATGTAAAAGTCTGAATTACTGACAAAAATGTGACATAAACCACAAGAAACCTTCCCTCCCGAAACACACAGAGACACATCCATAAGGACAGATGGTTTCTAGAACATTCCCACACACTCGATCACTCGAGAGCAGATATAGTTCACTACTTCCCAGTTTCTAATACGGAGGGTGGGAACGTTGCTGTCCTGAAGGATTCTCTCACAGTTTCCAGAAGACAAATGGAGTTTGGGAATTCCTGTATTTTGGTCTAAATTGTGGTCGATCCTGTGTCGGGAAGAAATTTAAATGCAGGGAAAACGCATTCACCCCTTTAACTGCCTGAGGGGCCTTCGGAACAGTATCTCCTTCTCCCTGGAACGGGATGTCTTCCCTCGGGATCTTATCATTTGCTCAATTCACTGACGCCCGGCCGTTCACAAACAATGTCAGGGACAGAGCGTTTCGGGGAATGTCAGTTATAAAATGTTGGGGACAGAACGTTCCGGGGAATGCCAATTATAGAATGTCAGGGACAGAACCGTCTGGGGAATGAGAGTTATAGAATGCTGGGGACAGAACGTTCCGGGGAACTCCTTGACCTGTCCATCACCTTTCCTCCCTATCCACCACACCACCATGATGTACTGTGCCTGGATGCACTGGTATATAAATAGGATGAGAGACGGAATGTCCAGTCACAAGAATAGGAACTAAAGACATCGCCAGATCAGCTGAAAGGATTAGATATACTGCATTCTCAATCCGCCTCACAGAACCAACCCAGACACCATAAACACAGAGGAGGTATCTGTTCACCGTTGCACACTGTGCAGACCAGGCTCGTGTACAGCTCAGGTTAAAACAAGGACTGCAGATGGGGGAAAACAGAGTCTCATAGTTCGGGAACGCCGCACTGCCCGATTCTACCTCCTTCCCAAGATCCATAACCTGACCACCCTGGCCGAACCCATTGCCTCAGCATGCTCCTGCTCCACTCTCTCATCTCGACCTACCTCGGCACTGTCCTGTCCGCCTAGTCGAGAACTCTCCACATACTTTCGCGTCACCACCTTTGCCCTCCACCTCCTCCAAGACTTCGGTTTCCCCAGCCCCCAACTCTCATTTCACCATGGATATCCAATCCCTCTTCACTTCCATCCGCCATGACCAGGGCCTCCAAGCCTTCCGTTTCTTCCTCTCCCAACGTCCCCAACAGTATCCTTCCACCGACACTCTCATTCGTTTGGCCGAACTGGTCCTCACTTTTATCAATTTCTCCTTCGAATCCTCCCACTTCCTCCAGACAAAAGTGGTAGCTATGGACACCCGTATGGGCCCGAGCTGTACCTGCCTCTTTGTTGGTGACGTAGAGCAGTCCATCTTCCGTCGTTACACCGGCACCACTCCTCACCTCATCCTCTGCTACATTGACTGCATCGACGCCACCTCGTGCTCCCGCGAGGACGTTGAGAAATTCATCAACTTCACCAACACATTCCACCCCGACCTTAACTTCACCTGGACCATCTCTGACACCTCCTTACCCTTCCTGGAACTCTCATTCTCCATTAATGACGACCGACTTGACACTGACATTTTTTACAAACCCACCGACTCCCACATCTACCTAAATTACACCTCTTTCCAGCCTACCTCCTTCAAAAATGCCAACATGTAATCCCAATTCCTCTGCCTCCGCCATATCTGCTCCCAGGAGGACCAGCTCCACCACAGAACACACCAGATGGCCTCCTTTTTTTGAGACCGCAATTTCCTTCCCACGTGGATAACGATGCCCTCCAATGTATCATCGTCAACCTCAACCCTGAGACCCCACCCTTCCAACCGTAACAAGGACAGAACACCCCCGGTGCTCACCTTCCACCCTACCAATCTTCACATAAATCACATCATCCGACGACATTTCCGCCACTAACAAACAGACTCCACCACCAGGGATATATTTCCCTCCCCACCCATTTTCACTTTCCGCAAAGTCCGTTCGGTCTGTGACTACCTGATCAGGTCCACGCCACCCCCCAACAACTCATCCTGCCTTATAGACGACTTGCCCTGCCCCCGCAGAAATTGCAAAACCTGCGCCCACACCTCCTCTCTCACCTCCATCCAAGGATCCAACGAAGTCTTCCACATCCGTCAATGTTTAACCTGCACATCCGTCTATTCCTGATGAAGAGCTTTTGCCCGAAACGTCGATTTTCCTGCTCCTCGGATGCTGCCTGACCTGCTGTGTTTTCCAACACCACTCTAATCCAGGGAACTGTTCAGACAACTCAGCAATCTGTCTAGAGCGGAACACTGTGCAGATTCATCCATTGCACTGGTGAATACAATCCAGCATTCTGCCCAGGTTGAATCACTGCACAGATCATGTCAGGGCACTTATATTCAAACTCAGATAAGACATCTGTGCACCACGGAAAGCAGAGATAGAGACAGAATAGCTGTAGATGCTGGAATCCAAAGTAGACAGGCAGGAAGCTCGGAGAACACAGCAATCCAGGCAGCATTAGGAGGTGGAGAAGTCGACGTTTTCGGTGTAACCGTTCTGCAAGAGTCCTGAAGAAGTGTGAAACCCGAAACATCAAATTCTACACCGCCTGATGCTGACTGGATTGCTGTGTTCTTCCAGCAAGTATTCAGCATGGGAAGCAGTGCAGACCGCACGCGTTCATTGATCTATAACCATGGACGAGATATCTCTCCAGCACGGAGAGCTATGCAGACCACGGAGGTGCATTAATCTGTAAACCCTAACTAGATACTTGTCCAACACGGGAAGCTGTGCAAACTACACCCGTGCATTCGTGTATAAACGCGGACTAGATATCTGTCCAGCACGGGGAACTATGCAGAACACAGCAGTGCATTGATCTATAAACCTGGATAAGACATCTGTCCAGCACGTGGAGCTATGCAGAACACAGCAGTGCCTTGGTCTATGAACCCGGATAAGACATCTGTCCAGTACCGGGAGCTGTGCAGACCACAGAAGTGCACTAATGTATGAACCTGAAACAAATATCCATCCAGCATGGGGAGCTGCAAAGACCACACCATTGCATTTACTACAAACCTCGACCAGATAGTCTGACCAGCACAGCGACATGTGCAGTGATCAACCGTGAATTAATCTGTAACGCAGGAGCAGAAACCCTCCAAACAAGGAGAGCTGTGTACCCCACCCCAGTGCATTGATCGGTAAACCAGGAGCAGTTACCCTCCCAGCATGTCGGACTGTGTACCCCACCCCAGTGCATTGATCGGTAAACCAGGAGCAGTTACCCTCCCAGCATGTCGGACTGTGTACCCCACCCCAGTGCATTGATCGGTAAACCAGGAGCAGTTACCCTCCCAGCATGTCGGACTGTGTACACCACCCCAGTGCATTGATCGGTAAACCAGGAGCAGTTACCCTCCCAGCATGTAGGACTGTGTACCCCACCCCAGTGCATTGATCGGTAAACCAGGAGCAGTTACACTCCCAGCATGTAGGACTGTGTACACCACCCCAGTGCATTGATCGGTAAACCAGTAGCAGTTACCCTCCCAGCATGTAGGACTGTGTACCCCACCCCAGTGCATTGATCGGTAAACCAGGAGCAGTTACCCTCCCAGCATGTAGGACTGTGTACCCCACCCCAGTGCATTGCTCGGTAAACCAGGAGCAGTTACCCTCCCAGCATGTAGGACTGTGTACCCCACCCCAGTGCATTGATCGGTAAACCAGGAGCAGTTACCCTCCCAGCATGTAGGACTGTGTACCCCACCCCAGTGCATTGATCTGTAACCCAGGAGCAGTTAACCTCCCAGTATGTAGGACTGTGTACACCACCCCAGTGCATTGCTCAGTAACACTGTGTTAGATCGCTGCCCAGTGTGGGGAAACTTGCAGCACATGCTGGAAGTGACAGGATGTGCAGCCCCCATCCATTTACAGCTCCATATCTCTATTGTGCCATGACGAGGGGGTGCTGTGGGTGTGAACATCACAGCCAGAGAGAGATGGCGGTGGAATCAGTTTAAATATTGCATGGGTGGCGTTTGGGGTATAGACAGAGAGCGGGAGATGGAAAGACAGTGTCAGGAAAGGATGTGTTCCCAGATTTCCTAATGCTGAAATTAAGACATTTCAATAGCATCCTGCCACATGAGCCAGTATTCCTTGTGTGTGACAGAGGGATGGTCTGCACGAGGCTGAGCTAGTTTCGTGGTGCTATCTCATTGGACTCACCTCATTAGCTACCTACCCCACCTCATGGTGCCCCTCACATTCAATGCCAGCCTCTTTCTCTCATCCATCATGGTGGAAGTACTCACCATCGCCCGGATGTCCCTCGATATTCCATGATCCCTGAGACTGGAGCCATCTTTAAAAGGCCAATGGGTACATGGTTGCGCATTCTCAGTTTGGAGCTGCCCTTCATAGTTTACCCCGAGCATGGCAGATAAGTGGCAATTACACCATGGTTTGTCGACAGGGACACGGAGGCCCTGGTGCATTGTCTAGTACAGAGAGGGACCATTCTCTTCCCAGAGAGGGCCACACCACCAGACGCCCCGAGCATGGTCTGAGCTCACCAACCGG
The DNA here is from genome assembly GCF_047496795.1 of Chiloscyllium punctatum. Classification (NCBI taxonomy): domain Eukaryota; kingdom Metazoa; phylum Chordata; class Chondrichthyes; order Orectolobiformes; family Hemiscylliidae; genus Chiloscyllium; species Chiloscyllium punctatum. Next base: position 29,897,158 of record NC_092751.1, read on the forward strand.
TTCAGTGCAGTATCTGCAGTCTGAATAAATGTCCAGCAAGATAGCACAAGCATCATTAACCTTCCCCGCTGTCAGGATAAGGGTCACTCTATTCTCTCTGCTCCATCACAGTCACTATATATCTGTTATAGCACCGGCCCCCGAACAAGGCTCATGCTTCATTATTCTCACTGCAGCATGCAGCACCTCCCCCCTCCCCGCTCTCTCTTCTCGCTTTCTCTCTCTCTCTCTCTCTCCCTTTTTCACTCACTACACACCCCACGCAAATAGCACTGCATGGATAAAACACTGTTGATTCCATACCATGTGCCCCCTCCCCAACTAAACTAACACCATCAGCAGGGCCACCCACTCCCACCCTCCCTCACACCCTCCCCTTCTCGCATTCCAGGAGAAACAGTCTGGAATAGGACAGAAAGGGCCAAGCTGGGTGATTGAGTGCCCGATATCCGTTCCCTCACCCCGCTCCCCCCACCCCCGCCATGTGGGGAGGACCCTGGTATGAGCCGAAGAGGACCGGAACACCTCGTCTTTTCTGTACCCCTCATGATTTTATAAACCTCTGTAACGTCAACCCCTGAATCTCATGCTCTCCAGAAAAAGAATTACACCTGACGGTCTAGGTCTCTGTTATGCAGCACTGCCAAACACACTACTTTTAATTGTATAGGTCCTGCTCTTGTTTGATTTACAAAATCTAATACCTCCCATTAATCCAAAATAAACTCCACCTGCCAACGTTCAGCCCAGTGTGTGATATTACTGCCTCCTCACCCTCCCCCTTCAATTTCAACATACCCTCCCCATCTCCAGAAGGCCTGCACACACCGGCCTTGATTTTCACAAAGACCCTGAGCTTGGTTTGCCTTGTGTGGTTAGGGGGATGAGGGTCAGATTACAGACACAGTCAGTGGGGAGGAGAATCTGGACAATAATGAGCGGCCTGGTAACATTTCATGTTTTTAGGAAGATGGCAGAGGCACGTGAGAGTTGTGTAATGCTGATCGGTGTTTTGGAGCCAGAAATTATGGTCTTTCCCCGTCTCTGGTATTCAGTAATAAATATCTATTCAAGACTCTTCATTGGGCAGAGTGTGTCTGCAGTATTTCTTTCCCTAATATTGCAGACTACAGATAATAGCGATTAAAGTCGTTCATAGTTCATTTCGATAGCAGTCAATTCATTGAATTCAAGTCCTGCCTGTTGCAGAGGTATGTCACAGATGTCATAACAGGCTGATGAACAAACACATAGTAGAATACTGTGACAGCTTTATGGGTATTGTCGAGTGGTGCTAGTGTCCCCACCTCCGGGCACAAAGGTTTCGGTGTAAATCCCACAGAAGTACCTCAGGAAACATTTGAATAAACTGATTAAACTGGTTTTAGAATTGTGACTTGATGGAGAAAGAAAGAATTTCAGCATTTCGGACCGGCATTATTGAAAGTACAGCCATTCGTGTTGACTGGTGTCACATTACGCAGCAGTAGCGGTTTATAAAATCAGAATGGTCATGGATAGGGTGAGTAGTTAGGGTTTTTCCCCAGATTGGGGCGTTCAAAACTAAAGGGCATTGGTTGAAGTGAGAGGGGAATGGTTTTGATGAGGCCTAAAGGGCACCATTTCACACAGAGGGTGGGGTGCGCATGGAATGAGCTGCCAGAGGAAGTGGTGGAGGCTGATACAACTACAACATGTAAAAGGCATCTGGATGCTGACAGACCTGCCGAGCTTTTCCAGCAAATTCAGTATTTGTTAAAAAAACATTCATTTTAACACAGGTATTCTGAATACATTAGCATTTTGTTTATTTCATGACGCAGGGACATATAAACATGTCTTCAAATCGACCGAGACCATTTTCTGCTCAGGGTATGGCTCTGTGTATGACAGCAGCATTGATGCACCTACATGGATCAGGGAACGTGATGGAGAGATAGTTTGGACAATGTAGAAGGAGACCTCACATGGTCCAGTTTGGGAGAGAATGACATTGTTGCGTGATTCAACTCAGAGAGGGAGAAAATGTCATCTGCCCAAGAAGAAACGGTTTATTGCACTCTCTCTCCTTCATTATTCCTCATCACAGTAATGTGTACGAGCTCAAACAAAACTCTACTGTCATTGTCACCATTCTTATTTTTGTAGAATCCCTGCAGTGTGGAAACAAGCCCTTCGGCCCAAGAAGTCCTTACCACCTTCCAAACCCCTTACAGTTACCACTGACTCGTGCACCTGAAGTAGAAATCGCCGAACACTATGGACTATTTGACCAATCCACCTGACTTATACAGCTTTGGACTGTGGGAGGAAACTGTAGCACCCATCAGAAGCTCACGCTGACACGGGGAGAAGGTGTAACTCTACAAAGATAGTCGCCCGAGGCTGGAATTGAAACAAAATCCCTGATGCTGTGAGGCAGCAGTGCTAACTACTGAGCCGGTGTGCAACCCTGGAACCTCCTGACTGCCTAATGCAAAGGGAATTCAGCCAAATCCAACTCTCCCAGGATGAAATCCCATTGCTCACAGCTGAGTGAGTACAATATCTTCAGAAGCAGAATAACATTTTGGACAATCTCTCAATTTTTCCTTTTGTCATGAGTTACACTAATATCTGGACAAGTTTCTTTCAACGTGAAATTGCAGAGATTTTGTGTATTGTGTGTGTGTATGTCAGTGTATTTAGACAGGGATATATCGATTATTTATTTGCAATATCCAAACAGTTTGCCACCATAGATCGAGTAACATTGCTCTGGATCATAAATGTGTTATTTTAGCAGATTAAAAAAAACTAGCCTGACTTGTTTCTAAACCTGACGCTGACCCAGTCTGAAATATCATCGGACATATCACCAACCTGACTACATTTAAGATTTGTTGCGCACAGTGGAGCAAGGGGACGACAAAAGGAAACAGTGACCCCAAAAGCTGGGGAACGATAGGCCGGTGAGCCTGATGTTAGTGGTGGGTAAGTTGTTGGAGGGGATTCTCAGGAACAGGATTTACATACATTTGGGAAGGCAAGGGCTCGGGGTAGACAACGTGGCTTTCTGCAGGGGAAATCATGTCGCATTGATTTGGTTGAGTTTTTTGAAGAGATGACAAAGAAGATTGATAGACATTGTCTATCAGTTTGGTAGTTGGTTTGACAGTTTGGTAGACATTGTCTATATGGACCTCAGCAAGGTGTTCATAACATTTCGATTGGTAGACAGATGAGTAAGGTGCGGTCACATGGGATACAGAGGAAGATAGTCAAAATTGGTTTGAAGGAAGAGGGATATTTTTCAGACTGGAGGCTTGTGAGCAGCAGTGTGCTGTAAGAATCGGACTGAGTTCACTGCATTTCATCATTTATGTCAAGGGTTTGGATGTGAATATCAGGGTCATAGTTAGTAAGGTTACAGATGACATCAGAAAGGTGTGTAGTAGATTATCTCAGAGTACAACGAGACCACAATTAGATGGGACAAAGGGACAAGGAGTGACAGATGAAGTTGAATTTAGATAAATACGAGGTTTTGCATTTTGGGAAGGCAAATCAGGGCAGAAAATATACACATAATGCTAAAGGTTTGTGGAGCGTTGTGCAACAAAGGGACATAGGACTGCAGGTGCATTGTTCCTTGAAAGTGGAGTCGCAGGTAGTCAGAGTGGTGCAGAACTCATTTGGCACATTTGCCTTAATCAGTCAGAGCACTGAGTCTAAGAGTTGTGGTGGCATGTTGCATCTGTACAGGATTTCGTGAGGACACTTTAAGAAAACTGGGTGCAACTCGATTGTCCACAGAAAAAGATTTACACGGATGTTCCAGGACTGGAGGTTTAAGCGTCAGGGAAAGTTTGTATTAGGTTGAGGTGTTTCTCCCTGGAGTGTCAGAGGTTGGGTGGTGACGTGATAGAGGTTTATAAAACCAACTGGAGCATGGATATTCTGAACAGCCACGTTCTGCTCCCCAGGATAGGGGAGTCCAGAACAAGAGGGCATAGTTTGAAGGCGAGGGGGGGGGGAATGATTTAGAACGAAACTGAAGATAAATATTACATACAGAGAGGGGTATGTGACAGAAAATGCTGTCAGAGGAAGTGGTGAAGGCGGTTACAAACACACATTTTAAAAATATCTGAAAGAAGAGGGACATTGGCCAATTGCTGGCAAATCGGACTCGATCAGATTTAATATGTGATCGGAGTGAACAGATTGGACTAACGGGTCTGTTTCCGTTCTGCATGAATCTCTGATTCTCTAAGAAGGATGACGAAAAATTCTGAAGGTACCTTTCAAGTCAGAATTCCCTTCAGTGGAAGTTTATCGTGCCTTTATGTTCACATTGATTCAAGGCTGCATTAATTAAATATTTGACATAGAGGTGATTCATGGATAATGGGATGCAGACAGCAAAGTGGAGCTGAGACCACAACCTGATCAACCACAATCTTAGTGCCTGGTGGAGAAGGCTCAAAGTATCTAATGACCCACTCCTGCTCCTCAGTCCCATTTTCCTGTGTTCCATTCAGCCTCTTATACCTGCTAGAGTGGAGCAGTTGGAGGCTACTTCCTGCTATAACCTGGTGCACTGAAACAAAGGAGACCACTCAGACCTTCATAACAGTCACACACGCTTTGAGGTGATTTGGGAAATGTAATTGGAAACCAAGGCTGGGTATGAAAGAGGCCCCTCATCTCTCCTTACAGAGCTTCCCCTTTCTGCAACTTGTAATTCTTTTGTCGGTCATGTTGTAGACTGAGATTCACTGAAAACAGCCCCCATACCTCACCCAGGGAAGGCTCACAAAATCCCCTGTTCTCACCGACTGCAATATACAATAATAGAACTTTAATGAAAATAACACCCACTAACGTTCCAAAAACAGAATGTGAGAACATCAGAAACAGGGGCAGGTCATTCACCACCACCTCCCCCCTCCCCCAAGCCTGCCTTGCCCTTCACTAAGATCATGACTGATCTGCTCTCGGACTCAAATCCTCTTTCAGACCCAATTCTTCATAGCCCTCAACTCTCTGACAAGTCAGTATCCATCTACCTCCTCTTCAAATACTATGTCATCTAGCTCCACGAATACTCTTGAGAAGAGAAATCCTGACATTCAATGTCTCCTGTTTGAAGAAAAAAACTTGCTGCTCCTATATTATGGCCTATTGAAATGAACAAAAGAGGTTGACACAGCCAAAAGTTACTGGCCCTGATATCAAAGCAGTGGTTGACTTCTAGGAGAATGTGAGGATGCAGCTGCTGGAGATCAGAGCTGGAAATGTATTGCCGGAGAAGCGCAGCAGGTCAGGCAGCATCCAAGGAACAGGAGAATCGACGTTTCAGGCATGAGCCCAAAGAACGGCTCATGCGAGAAACGTCGATTCTCCTGCTCCTTGGATGCTGCCTGACCTGCTGCGCCTTTACAGCAACACATTTTCAGCAGTGGTTGACTTCTGTTGACATCAAAGAGCTTAACAAAACTTGACTTAATGGGAATCAAAGTAAACTCTCCAGTGTTTGGAGTCAAACATGGCACAGAGGAAGATGTTCATCATCTCAGTCCTGGGTCACCTCTGTAGGAGATCCTCAGGGTAGCTTCCCCTTCACAAACATCTTTAGCTGCTTTATCAATGTCTCCCCACCCTCACCCTCCCCACCATAAGATCAGAAGTGGGGATGGTCAATGAACATTCCACAATGTTCAGAATAATTTGACGCCCTCCTCAGCTCCTGAACTGGTCTGTGTCCACGTGCAGCAAGACCCAGACTCCATTGAGGCTTGTGACGTTAAAATGTCGGTAGATTTCATGTAACAACACTGCCTGATACAGTAAATTATCACAGTAATATAAGAGTTCATTCCGCACCTCACACTGGTTTCACAGGAACATGAGGAAGTCGTTCATCCCATTGACAGTGTTGGAGAAGGACAGGGACAACCCATTTAGTGCCTCCAGCCTATTACTCAGGAAGAGAAGGTGTCTAATATGATGGTCCACAACAGAGCCCCTCGACAATATTTGAAGGTGGTAGCCTAGACTCGAATGTTTTCTTATTTTAAAGGAAATGTAAAGTCACTGTTCCAGATGCAATGTGACTTGTCAAACTAATCGGTGTGAAGCAAAATACCATTTACTTAAGCACAAAAGATGAAATAAAACCAAAGAAAGAGGAATATAGAATAATGTAATTATATTGACCAAGTTAACAGAATAATAGATCTAGCAACTATTACTAATGAACTGTTCCAATATGGGTAATTCCCATAAACATAGCCCCTGGCAGAAAGGAAAATTCAGACACCAAATGTCAAAATATTTCTCCAATCCAGGATTTAAAACCAGCATCAAGAGAACATTCAGAGAGTTGCAGACAGGACAAATTCACTGAAGCTTCCAACTCTGTGGAGACCCCAATCGTTTCGGATGTTGCTGAGAAACTATAACCAAGAGATCCTAATCTGTGAGAGCTGGCCACACCCATTCAGTCTGCATTAAAATTAACACAAGGCCTCCCTCGCTCTTTACTCAAGTGGTCTCAACTAACCAGCTTGGTAACGATCAGCCAATCTCTCTCTGAAAAGAAACCAGGACAAAAATAACCTCTTAAAACTGCAGCATCATCACACTTGTCAGTACATCGAGCTGTCAAACAGGAACCGGGTGAACCCAAATCAGGCCCTTGGCCCTGTCCAATCGGACGAAGAAGATGCCATTCAGTCCCTTCAGTCACTTACACAAGAACAGGAGGTGGCTATTCAGCCGCGGAGTCACTTACAAAGGAACAGGAGGAGGCCACGCATCTCAACTATTAGGAACGTCCCATTAGACTGATGAATGGAGTCTCTAAGTTCAAATAAGGCTGACCGTGTTCATTTTGATCTTGTGTAGTGCACGTCCTGTGCAGTGTAACCCTGATGCCTTACACTTTCCAAGTCTATTTCCACCCTATGAACTGTCTGGCCATGTTCACTACGATCTGCCTCCACTGCTCATAAATAAAGTATTTATCTGGATTGAGGTACATGTGACAATAAATCAAACCAATCAATCCTGGGTAATGTATGGAATTTCTCACCCTTTCAATGTCTCTTTTGGAATAAGAGATCGCTGCCACTCGTTATCTTCATTTCTTCATCGTGCACGGCTCTACAGATGAAACACTCAGATTCTTCACTGTGTCTCCTCATGAAACCATCACCCGTGTCCGTGGTAAGGAGATTATTCCTTACAAAGGAGATCAACTCTGTAGAGTGTGCCCCAAATGATGTCTCAGCAATGATCTACAAGGAAGGAAAGCTACGAGTAAGGAAAGCTACCAACCCCTCCATCTCCCTTTTCGCCTTAACACTCAGTAATGGGATTGTCTCTGAAAATCTGGTAGACACATCCATTATGGTCAGCAAATATTGGTTTCCACTTTTCCTTTAGAAAGGGGAACTACACAACTGATCATAAGCCACACGAAAGGTTCTTCGAATGCAGGAATTGGCAACAAAGGTGCTGGTTTTATTACTGCCTGCGACTAACCTACCATTTGGCATGTATGAGATGTACAATAAAAATTAACCACGTCCTTGTGCATTCCAGCTCACTAGAAATGTTTCTGTACCTTAGCCTGAGTCTGATTACATCTCGGTGACCGCCTGCAGTTAGTTCATGTGCTACCCGTAACACTGTCTGCTACTGGTAACACAATCTGGTGCACCTCAGCCCATTTCCCTTCTGCAGTAAACTGTCGTGGTCTCCATGTTAATTTTATTATTCTATCTTTAAATAATAATGTTTGACAATATATTTAGATTCCTTTTCTGTGTGTATGTGTATGTGTGTGTGTATATCTTGTAAGTTCCATTAGCCTTTCGGGACTAAACCCCTCTGCCTGACCCTCTGCCTGTTCAGGCTTTTCCTGCACTGTTACATCAAACAGGGGGTCAGTTAATTGAATATAAACTCCTTTTGTCTTTTTGTGTCGTATTTCCTTCCTGCTGTAACTTATGACAGTGCTATCATGTCGCGACACGGTCTGGAAAAAATACTAAGGTATTTTTCTTTTAACTCCCATGTTCCCTAGTCTTCCTTCAGCTTCTCCCCCACAAGGGGTGCCTCTTCCAACTTGGATCCTTCAAAATCGTTCCCAAGAACAAACTGTATTCCTGGAACAGACAGTCTGTCATTCACTCACCCTGTTACTTCCCAAACCTTGATTTGGAATTCCAACCTGATGCTTAATTTCTGCCCCGTTTCACAAATCATCACGCTCTTCATTAACATGTCAGAAAGAGTGAAAATACTTCCATCTCTTACTATTAGAAGCTGAGAGAAAGTGAGGACTGCAGATGCTGGAGATCAGATTTGAAAGCTGTGGGGCTGGAAAAGCACAGCAGGTCTGGCCGCATCTGAGGAGCAGGAGAGTTGACGTTTCAGGTGCAAGTCATTCATCAGGAAAATGGGGTAAGGGAGGAGGCGCGTGGCTGAGAAATAAATGGGAGGGTGGGCTGGAGCTGGGTGGGAGGTAGCTTGGAAGGCGAAAGGTTGATGAAGGTGGAGGGGTGATGGTGCTAGTTCGGAGAGGTGGTTGAAGTGGATAGGTGATACGATAGTTGTAACCCTCAAACTATACAGCATCAACATCGACTTCACCTAATTCCAAATTTCCCTCCCCAACCTCATCCCAGATCTAACCGTTCAACTTAGGACTGCCGTCTTGAAATGACTTAATTGTCCATCTTCCTTCCCACCTATTCACTCCACCCTCCCCTCCGACATATCACTATCACTCCCAACTGCATCTTCTTATTGCCTTCACAGTCACCCTCCCACCAGCCCAGCTACTACCCTCGTATTTGACTTTCAGCCCACTTGGCGCCTCGCCACATTCCTGACGATGGGTTTATGCATGATATGTCGATTGTCCTGCTCTTTGGATGCTGCCTGATCCGTTGTACTTTTCTGGCGACTCACCTCTGAACTATTAGAGACTAAGCAGAACCTGTATCTCACAAAATTATAACTTCTTGTCCTCTCCCCCACCTCACGTAAACTTTATACACAGAAGCGAATTGTTTATAGAGACCAGGCACTGACTCCATAACCAGCCCTTGTCTAGGCTGTACACTCTCCTGCAGCTCATCGGCTCCACTTCGTGTCTCTTTTACCAGTTTCACTAATACACTGGCTTAACCTCTTTTACCGCATCTTTTCCCAAAGTGACTCCCTTCAATGCCCAGCACTGTGTGTCCAAGCTTACTGGAGCGAAAACACCTTTTCCCAGTGCCCTTTTTAAACTATCGGCACTGGAATTTTATGTGTTCCACTCCCATTTTGTAAAAACAACTGAGGCCTTACACCACCTTTGAACCCCTTGGGCATCTTTTCGCACCTACGCTAAATTATTGCCAGTGTGCTTTACTCTATGTTTTGCAGTGTAGGGTCTCCCATTCTCCAAACTTCTATCCCTCAGAGGATGAAAATCCTCCCAGAAGCTAAATTTGATCTCATGCACCAATGCGTATTTAGCTGCCATTTCTGCGTCATTTATCACTTCTTGAACTGTCTGTTCATTCACGTGAATTCTTTCCATCTCTGGAAATGAGTCTTCAAACTTCTCCAGCAGAATAATCTCCCTTCAAGCCTGACAGGTCTTATCCATTTTAAGGCCCACAACGCTCTATCAAAACGACTATGTTGAATTATTTCAAACTCAGCCTAACTCTGACCTGGTTTCGTCTCTATATTTCTGAACCTCTGTCTATATGCTTCTAGTACCAGTTCATAAGCAATCAAAGTAGCTTGTTTGACGTCTGCAGAATCTCTTGCCCCCTCATCTGACAGCACTGCGCATACCTTACTAGCTGTGCCTACCAGCTTAGTCTGAACTAGCATTACCCGCAAGTTCACTGGACACACCATCTTCTCAACCAATTTTTCAAATTAAATAAAAACGGTTTTGACATTTTTTTCACCGAAATATGGCAATATATTAACATAGTTATATACATCCCTACGTTCTCCCTTCATCTTCATTCCGCTAATTTAACTTTCTTATCTAATTCTCAACTTCTGAAGTTCAAATTCTCTCTCCCTTTCTTGTTCCTTTCTTTCTCTTTCTCTATCTTCTCTCTCTCTCTTTCTGTCTCTTCCTTTACCTTCTAACTACAGTTGCCACATTTGCAATTTAAGTTTTCTTAACTCGCCTGCAGTTGCCCCTTTCTCTGATACGCCAAAGTGCTTGACCATCTCCATTAAAATTTCAGCTTTGCTTTTGTCCCTGGTTAAACCCAATTCTAATCTATTTGTTATTTCGAAAAGTATGCCCCTCCGCTGTTTTTCTAAACTTTCTTGGCAAATTTGGGAATCATCTTCAAACCTCTTTTGTAAAGTTAAAAGTCATTACTTTTAATTTAACCAACCAAAGTAAACAAAATTAAACGAATTTTCTCACCTGTTTTATTTGAAGATCGAGGTCACTAACTGCCAAGTGATAGAATCTGCTGGGACCTTTATTTTCATCCCAAATCTGTTCAAATCTGTCCAAATCCCATACGACAAGCCCTCAAACCGTTATCATGTTGATGTCGAACCCTTCTGTTAATTAAAACCACACACCCAGAAAAGCTCACCTCGTCTCGTAATCTGTTAAAATATGAGTGACAGAGAAGTCCCAAATTCCACTATTAAAAGAAAAAATAACAATTTATAAGTATGGAAGTTAGCTTGCTGAGCTAGAATGTGTTCAGATATTTCGTCACCATGACTAGGGAGCATCATCAGTGACAGTCTCCGGAGAAGTGCTGGTGTCATGTCCCGCTTTTCTATTTTTAGGTCTTGGTTTCTTTAGGTGGGTGATGTCATTTCCAGTTCTTTTTTTCAAGTGAAGGTAGATAGGATCTAAATTGATGTGTTTATCAATGTACTTCTGGTTAGAATGTCATGCCTCTACGAACCTTCGTGCGTGTGTTTGTTTCACCTGTGGTAAGATGTGTGTGTTGTCCCAGTCAAAGTGGTGTCCTTTTTCTCGGTATGTATAGAAACTAGTGAAAGTGGGCCATGTCTTTTGGTGGCCAGTTGGTGTTCATGTATCCTGGTAGCTTGACAACAGGACAGTTTGAAATGTAGGAAAAATGATTTTATATACACAGTTTAATCAGTGTGTGTTCAGATAAGTAAGATTGTTCATATGTGTACAACACATTCTGAATGAACCACGGAGACACAGTTAACAAAAAAAACATTATAAAACATTAACACATTATTTCGTCGTCATCTGAAGTGATATGTTCCCCTTTTCTCAACGTTCCCCCTTTTCTCAACGTTCCCCCTTTTCTGGGATTCCCTACTCTTGTTTCTCATTCTTATCAGGATGTGTGTTATGAATATATGCTTCTGTTGTCCCAAATTATTTCAGTTAATCCCCTTTCTACCAGGAATTAAATATATTGACCTGCTGGGTTCTTCCCAAAGCTAGTGCCTGTCATAATATTGAAGATATAAATTCTGGCATCAGACCCAGCATTTGAGCATATTACTCTGTTAGACATGCATTGTACAAAGGATCACAGCACACAGGAATTGTCAAAACATTGAGGGATATACATCTACTTCTTTTGATAATCTAGTTTTCTCATTTTTCACATTTCCACATCTATATTCTCTTTCTCCTTGTCTGTTTGTATCTAGTTAAGAAATCCACCAATTTCCTCGTGTCCCATCTCTCAAAACTCCTTCTTTCGGTTTATATATTTTGCTCTCTTCTTGATGTAATGTGATGATAATTAAGCAATGTAACTACAAAGACATACGGGAGGAGGTGGCCAGAGTTAATTGGAAGGGGAACCGAGCAAGAAAGACCATGGAGCAGCAATGGGAGGAGTTTATTGGGATAATTCGGAGGATATCAGAAATTCATCCCAAAGAAGATTAAACATACTCATGGGAGTACAACGCAGCTATGAGTGATAAGACAAGTCAGGGACAGCATCAAGTCAAAAGAGAAAACATCCAATCTGGTGAAGATTACTGAGAATCCAGATAATTAATTGGCTCTGAAATTACATGAGGTTGGGGTCACTGACACAGCAGAGCACTTAATCATGGTCAGAAAGAGAAACAGAGGGAAAAACATTCACTTTAAACGCAGAAAATGGTATTACTCAAGGAATTAAACAATTGAATAAAATCAGTTAAATGCTTTTGTGGAATGTGTCAGGTTGAAAGCATGACCCGGGGAGAGACTCTCAGCACAATGAAAATTTGAAAATGAAAGTATTATCACATCAGAAACCAGAGTAGGTCATTGAGTAGAAGGCTGATTGGTGAATGAGTCTCGATGTGAATTGAGGAACAGACATCGGAAGTGCATTTCAGTTTTTGCAGCTCAAAACTGTGCATTCATGTAGTGCTGCAGACCACAAAGGCAGGAGAAGCGGACCTGCATTCAACCACAACCTGTACACTTTTTGCCCTGGATAATCTCCTCAGTCTGGCGTAACCATCCCAACACGATATATGGCTCAGTGACGAGTGTGGGTGAACATGTCAGGGTCAGAACCACTTGAACCTCAACCTGATGCTAGCCCTTTAAATCTACCGCACTTGACCAACAACTCTGATTGAAATTCTGCAGGCCTGCCACATTCAGTCATAAATGGTGATGGATGATTAAAGAAATGACGGAGGAGAGGGGACCGCAAGCATCCCCATCATAAATAATCAAACGGCCCTGCACATCAGTGTAAACGATAAGGATGTAGTACCTGCACCATCCTCAGCCAGAAGTGCTGAGCCAACGATCCAACTCACCCTCATCATGATGCCCACCGACCAGAAATCAACCAACTCGATTCGCTGCAATTGACATGAAGAAACAGCTGAACACAGTAGATACGACATATGCAATGGGCCCTGACATCATTCCTGCAATAGGACTGAAAACTTGTGCTGCACAACAAGCCGAGTCTCTGGGGAAACTGTTTCATTTCGCTCCAACTCCCTGGAAATGTGGAAAATTACTCAGCAAACCAGTTCCCTAATACGGGAAGAATTACAATCTGACCAATTACCACATGCTCAGTCCCATCACGATAATCAAATTGGTGGGAGTTCTTTTTGACAGAGCTGTCAAGCAGCACAGAAATAACCTGCTCAGTGTGGTTTCTGACAGGTCCCCATGTAGTGAAGCTGCTTTTGTGGAAATGTCATTGGATTACAAATCAAGATGATGATAATGCTCTGACAGCTGGTGGAAGGTAAAAACAACTAATAAAATATCGAGATCTGCTTTCAGTAATAGATACCCTGAAGCCAATGTCGATTGTAAACAGCAGTTTGCTTCCCCAGTGTACTTTCAGGAAGTAAATCTCCCGTGCTTTCCTGGTCTGGCATAAAATTGACTCCAAATGCACAGACATGTGCTAAACTCTCAAATGGTCTCCAAAATGGCCCCAGCTTCTAATCTGTCTAGCTCTGTCAGACAATTATTTATTTCACTGAGGTCTCCACTCATTTTGCTAAAGCACATGGAATATAGTTTCAGTCGACCCAAACTCTGCTCCCACAACAAGTCTGTTATCCCAGAGATCAGTCTGGTTATCCATCACTGCTCTCCCTCAATGTCAGGCTTGACCTTTCCTAGGTAAGGAGACCCAAACTGCACATTATACTGCACAGTATTCAAGATGAGGTCTCACCAAGACCCTGTACAGCTGCAGTTAGAAACCCTTCCTCCTGGACTCAAATCTCCCTGAGATTAAGGTCAACACCCCACTTAGCATCCTAACCTGTAATACTGAACCTGTAATACTGCTTTCAGTGACTGTTATGCAGGGAGATCCAGATCCTGTTCAATGTTCCAGCTACCCGCCTGGTGGGTCTATGTAAACTGGTAAGTGGCCCAATGCCATTCCCAGTATTGAATTCTGGCTTCAGTAGTCACAGTCCTGCGTGGACCTTGGAGTTCGGTGAAGAATGAAATTCCTTTATAGAGAAATATTTTCCAAACTTTTCAAATGATAGACTGCCATTCCCTTTTCCCCATCAAATGGCACAATGTCACATCTACCCACATTGATCTCCATCTGCTACATGTTTGCACAGAAACTCCACTTGCCTCAGTCACATTGGAGCTTTTTTAAGTCCTCCTTAACCACTCACAATCCAACATCGATTAGTGTCATCAGGAGGCTTGGAAATATTGCATTTGACTTTCTCTAAGTAAAGTTTGGTGTGTATTTGAAAAACCAAGTCCCAAGCACTGAATCCTGCTATACCGCCGAGTCGCCCACTCTTAGAAACATTGATTTAGTCCACTCACTGTTTCCTGCCAGCTGCCGCATTCTAAAACCATGTCCTTCTATTAGCCACATTCCCAAATGTTTCTAATTTGCATAGTAGGCTTGGGGCTTTATCAAAAATCTTTCTGAAAATCCAATCGTATTGCATTGATTGCTTCTCCATAATTTTGCTAAATGTCAGTTTCACAAATGTGATTCCCATTAGATAAATCTCTATTGACTTTTTCTCAGTCCATTACATTCAGTTAAAATACTTTCTCCATAACGTTTATTTGCTAATTTCATTCTACTCCCTTTCTTCTCACCAGATTAAACTTTCCTTGTATTGCTGAGAAGATTGCTTCTTTTTGTTTTCTTCTGTGAAGACATAACTGAAATGTTTGCTGTGTAGTTCTGTCATTTCCCTCTTCTCCGTTCTCCAATCTCTGGATTCAGACTGTAAAGAAACTGCACGTTCTTTTCCTTCAATTTTGCCATTGACATACTTTATGAAGCTATTACAAGTTCACTCTTATTACCCTTACGCATATAGTGTTCTGAAACACATCAGTTCTTGTCGTAAGCTTCTCAATGATTGACCTTACACAACCATGCAATCATAGAAGCATAGACTCTGCACCGTCAGAAATACAGCACGGTCTACATCAGTCCCACTCTTCTACATAGCTGGGAATGTTATGTGACACTACAATAGATCGTCCAAGTACTTTGCAACAGGTGTGAGGTTACGCATGACAACTCCCTCTTCAGTAGTGCATTCCAGGCCCCAACACCCTCTGGGTGAAAAACGATCGTGTAGTCCTCTCTAAATCTCAAACCCTTCACTTTAAGAGTGTGCTTCCCTGTTCTTCTCCACATGACTTCAGGGAATAGCTGCTGTCTATCTACCGTGTCCATGTCCCTCATATTCTTATCCTTCTGAATCACGTCCCCCTCAGCCTCTCAACTCCAACGTAAATAACCCAAGCTTATCCAGCTTCTCTCCATAGCTGATATGCTCCATCCCAGTGAACATCTTGGTGAATCTCCTCTGCACCCCCTTCAGTACAATCACATCCTTCCTGTAATGTGGTTGCCAGAACTAAACACGGTATTCCATCTTGGCCTAACCAAAGTTCCGCATCACTCTTATAATCAATGCTCGATGAATAAAGGCTGTGTTTACGCGGCCCTATGCTTTCTCAACTTGTGCAATAACCTGTTTACTCACATTCAGGGATATGTGGAAAAGCACCCCTTTCCTTCGTGGTGTGCTGCCATTCATTGAGTACTCCCCTGTCTGGTTCCTTCTTCCAAAGTGCACCACTTCATATTTATCAGGGTTACATTCCATCTGCCATTGATGTGCCCATCTGACCATTCATTCTATATCTTCCTGTAACATAATTCCTTCCTCCTCACTGACAACCACCCAGCCAATTTTTGTGTCCAACACAAACTTGCTCATCTCACTCTCCCCACCCTCGCCCATATTCACAGATACACCATTTATGAATACCACAAATGATAAGGTTAAAGATCACACAACATCAGGTTATAGTCCAACAGGTTTATTCGGAGACACTAACTTTTGAAGTGCTGCTTCTTCATCAGATGGTTGTGCGTTTTGAAAGTTCGTGCCTAAGAATAAATTTGTTGGTCTATAACCTAGTGTTCTGTAATCTTTAACTTTGTCCACCATAGTCCAACATTGGTACCTTCGAATCACAAATAATAAGGCACACAACACTGCTACCGTGGTACACCAATGGACACCGGCCTCCAGTCACACAAACAGACTTCTACCACCACCCTCTGTCTCCTACCGCTAAGTTGATTTTGATCCAACTTAGCAAGTCACTAATGGGTCCGACCTGTTCCCTCTTTATTCTTATCTGATTGACACTCTGGGGATTCTCCCTAATCTTGCCCTGCCAGAAGGTTTCCATGCCAGAGGTATTAGTCACTCCTCTCCGAGTGAAGAATTTACTCCTTATTGCGGTTTTAAATGGCTTATCCATTATCCTGCCATTATTTGTCTTAAATGTAGACAGCCAGAGAAACATTCTGTTTATTTGAAACTCGTCATATGTGTCGTGATTTTTTTTCTACATTTTACTGCGATCACCTCTCATTCGTTGAAACTCACGAGAACACAGGCCAAATTTCCTCATAAGGCAATCTCGCCACCTGAGGGACAAATCTGGAGAATGTCCATTGCACGTCCTCTGTGTTCAGTATATTCTTTCTCAGATTGGGTTACCAAAACTGTACACAATACTCCAGGTACAGTCTCACCAACCCTGTACACAATAGTTCAGGTACATTCTCACCAACACGCTGTGAAACGACTTCAACATTTCGTTGCATCGATATTCTGACTCCTTTAATTGAAGGTGAACACAACTTTAATTTTACACTTCTATATATTCTTCCAAACATCCTTCAAAAATTTCCGAAGATATCAAGTATGATTTCTCTTTCAGAAATGCATACTGATTCTCTCCAATTTTGCTGTTAATTTCTAAATATCCAATATCGCATTCTGTCTCATAGATTCCAAACGTTTCTCTGCAGATGTCATGCTAATTGGTCTGCATTTCTCTACACTATCATTTTATTCTCTTTCTGGATGCTTGCATCCTTTCCATTCATCTACCCACCATGCTGGGATCACGTTTATTACCTTCCATTTATCTACAATGGCATTCCAGCCTCTGTGGAATATGCAGGAAAATAAAACACAGCCATTGGCAGTGCAATTAATATTTCTATTGTTGATTTATTTCTGGCATTTTGAAATTAATTACATTCGTTTCGTTAGACTTAGCAGTGCTCCATCCAGCTACATGTTCAAGTACTACCTTGTTACTGATATGGTCTGCATTTCTCCACACTCTCACTTTTTCTCTTTCTAGATGCTTGGATCCATTCTATTCATCTACCTACCATGCTTGGATCACGTTTATTATATGAATAAACTGATATGAATTGATTACTGATATGAATTGACTTTGCGTCTTTCGTTCTAGAAGCTCTATATGATTACTTGCTATTTCTGGGCGATTTTCTGGGTCATTCTCCATGATGACAGATGCAGAATAACTGATTATTTTCTCTGCCATTTTCCTGTTCTCCACAATGAACTCTCCTCTCTCGACGACAAATTTCCACATTTAACCTTGCTTTTGTTTTGTTTCCTTTGAAATACAGATTGTAGATTTGTGCAGTCTTTGTGTTCCTATTTGTTAACATGCATGTTCTCTTTTTTCATTTCCTTATCAGTTTCACGTCACTTCCTTTCTGGATTATAAATTTCTGACATTTCTCAGGTTTCCACAATGTCTAGAATTCTTCTGAAGTCACTTCCTATGATTAATATAATCTTTGATTTGTTATGTTAACCATCACTAAGTCACTTTATCACACTTTGGTGTATTTACCTTAAATAGATAGACGTTTATTTCAGACTTTGCAGTATTTCTATAAACCAGATATATCCAAGAACATTGCAAGAAGGCAGAAAAAGAGATTGTGGGAGCCTGGCTGATATTTTTACATCATCGCTAGGCACGGGTGATGTCCCAGTTGACTGGAGGACGGGCAATGATGTGCCCTTATTCAAGAAGGGCTACAAAGAAAAATCTGGGAACTATAGACCCGTAAATCTACCGTCTGTAGTAGGTAAGGTACTTGAGAAGATTCTGAGAAATAAGATGTACACACATTTGGAAAGGCAGGGTGTAATTAGGAGCAGTCAGCACGGCTTTGTTTATGGGAGATCATTGCTCACAAATCTTTTAGAGTTCTTTGGTAAAGTGGCCAGCAACGTTGAAGAGGGCAGGGTGGTATAAGTAGTCCAACTGATTTTAGTAAGGCCTTCAATAAGGGTTCACATGGTATGCTGTTCTGGAAGGTTAGATTACATGGAATGGAGTGGGAACATGGCAAATTGGATACAAAATTGATGGTAGTAAGCATCGAGTAACAGTGGAGGATGCTTGTCGGACTGGAGGCCTGTCACTAGTGGAGTGCCTCAGTGTTCAGTACTGAGACAATTACTGTTTGTTTTATGTCCAATGATTTAGTTTAGAATGTACAAGGCATGATTAGTAAGATTGTAGATGACAATAAATGATGTGGTCTCGTGGAGAGAAGGTTATCAGAAATTGCAGCAGGACCTTGATCAGTTGCGGACGTGGGCCAAGAAATGGCAAATGGAGTTGAATGTGGATAAATGTGAGATCTTGCATTTTGCAAAGTCAATTCAAGGTCGGAGTTTCACTGTGAATGGTTGGGCCTTAAGGGCTGTAGTGGAACACACGGACTCTGGAATTCAGGTGCACGGTTCTCTGAAAGTTGATTCAGAGATAGACAGGGCAGTGAAGAAGACTTTTGGCGCACTGACCTTCATCAGTCAGGGCATTGGGGGGTTATATTGCAGTTGTACAGGATGTTGGTGATTTCTTACTTGTAGCGTTATGTTCAGTTTTGTTCACTTTATTCGAAGAAGGATGTTATTAAACTGGAAAGAGTGCATAAGAAATGTACAAAGATGTTGCCAAGGACTCAATGATCTGAGGTATACAGAGAGGTTGGACAAGCTAGGACTTGGTACTTTAGAGTGTATGAGACTGAGGGAGATCAGATAGAAGTGTAAAACATTATGGAAGACATGAATAGTGTGAATGCTCCCAGTCTTTTTTCCCCAGGGTTGGACAATCCCAGACTAGAGGGCATCAGTTTATGGTAAGGGGAGAATGAATAAAAGCGAACCTGAGAAGTAATTTTACACACAGAGTGATACTCATATGGATTGAGCTGCCAGTGGAAGTGGTTGAGGTCGGTACATTAACAACATTTAAAAGGTATTTGGACAAATACTTGGATAGGAAATGATTAGAAGGATCCAAGACAATTGAAGGGAAATGGGATTAGTGTGAATGGGCATTTTGTTCGGAATGGACCACTTTGGGCCACAGGGAATATTTCCGTGCTGTGGGACTCTATGATTCGAACAACCATTGCTTGTGTCTCACTGAATTGTCTATTGTACCTTTCCAGTTCACTGGAGCTAGCTGGATGCTCTAGCCTCCAGACTTCCACGATGTTTGAATATAATGTTCAAAATTTCTATATTGTAAGCAGATGGCGCGTAAAATGCAACATATTAATGTCACAATTCCTCAAAGCTGCTTCAGATCAAGGTTAGTAATTAGTCCTCCTGACCAGACAACACCAAATCCGAACTAACCTGCTCTCTAGTTTTTTTCACAACATACTCTTCGATCTCTCTGGTATACAGTTATGGAATTTATTTTGTACAGCATGAGCAGTCACTCAGTCAGTGCAGTTTCAACGCAACTTCAGACCATCCATTATTACTGCAGCACCCACGATTATTTGTTACTCATTCACAGGATGAGGGCGACGCATTTATAACCAAAATCCATTGCCCATGCCAGAGGGCAGTTAAGAGTCAACAGCGTTTCCCTGAGTCTGGAGTCACATGCAGGCCAGCAGTTTCCTTCCCTAAAGGACATCAGTGCACCTGATGAGTTTTTCGAACAATCGCCAATGGATTCCTGGTCCTCATGAACCCTTGATTCCAAATACTTAACGAATTCACATTCCACCATCTGCCATGGCAGGATTCGAACCCGGGTAGCCAGAACATTCCCTGGGTCTCTGGGCTAAGATACCAGCGATAATATCACTAAGTCATTGCTTCCCCTTGCATATACTAGCATATCCAATTTCCAGAGCATATGATGCAAAGTATTTGCACAACAGCTTTGGTTTCGATACATAACACACAAATGTTTGCTTCTCCTTGCTATTTGTAAGATCCACCCAAACTGATTCTGTGGAATCTGAGGGACTGAATTCTGTGGCGTTATTCGTGATCGACTTGGACAAGACATATAGGGAGGCACGCCTCGACGCTGTGATGGTCTGAAGAATTGGTCAGCAATACAGGACACGATATTCTCTCTTCTCCCTCACACCTCACCGTGTATTTGTCATAGCACCTACCCGGAACAAGGCTCACAATCTCTCTCCAAATAAGGCTCAAGCACTACCCTCGCACTATTGACTTTAGTACCTTCCCATCCCCATTTTTACAGTCACTGATGCAATAGCTCTTAACACTAATAACACGACGTGGATACAACACTGTAGACAGACTCCCTATGGACATCTTCCCCTTCCTCCTTCCAACAACACCTGCACGAAAAGTAGGGACACCCACTCCCATCCTCATTCCATCCCTCCCCTTCTCCCATTCCAGGGGCAACAGCCTGGAATTGAACTGCAAGGGCCAAGCGAGATGGTGGAGTGCCCCATATCCGTTTCCTCACCCGCCTACCCCGACATGTGGGAAGGATCTTGGAAAGAGCCAAAGAGTACTAGGAGCACATGTGTGGAGATTCTGAAACATCCATGTCCCATCAACCGAGTCTGGAGCAATATTCAGTAAAGAGCAATTCTCAATTTAAACCCACTGTCCGTTCCACCCTCATCTCTCTCACTCTCAAAGAAACAGATGCCCCATTGCACACAGATGCAGGAATTGAAATACACAGAAGTATTAGTAAACACCTCAATATACTACCATGCACAATGCATACAAGGAGATAGGGATACTCAGACATAGAAGCACACAGATACATATATGGTCGCACACAAATGGACAGAAACACAGATAGAAACACACAGGCTGATACACAGACAGACAGACGTAGTCACAAAAATACACAGATAACAAGCACATGGACACACACACACATACGCACACAAAAACACAGACACGAGTGTCATTATGATACAAATAAATAAGTTTTTGATTTATTAGGAGATCAAGGATTCTAGGGAGAAGGTAGGAGAATGATGTTGAGGAACAGAGGGGAGGCCATATTGGATTTGGTACTCGGTAACGAACCGGGACAAGTGGTGGGCTTGTTAGTGGGTGAACATTTTGGTGATGGCGACCACAATTCTGTCACTTTCACCTTGGTTATGGAGAGGGATAGGTGCACACAACAAGGAAGTTTTTACAATTGGGGGAAGGGAAATTACGATGCTGTAAGACAGGATTTGAGGAGCATACGTTGGGAGCATAGGCTGTCAGGGAAGGATGTGGTGGAAATGTGGGACTTTTTCAAGGAGCAGATACGACGTGTCCTTGATATGTATGTACCGATCAGGCAGGAAAGAAATGGTCGTGTGAGGGAGCCTTGGTTGACGAGGGAGGTTGAATGTCTAGTAAAGAGGAAGAAGGAGGCTTACATAAGGTTGAGGAAACAAGGTTCAGACAGAGCAGTGGAGGGATACAGGATAGCCAGAAGGGACCTGAAGAAAGGGATTAGGAGAGCTAAGAGAGGGCATGAAAAATCCCTGGCGGATAGGATCAAGGATAACCCCAAGGCATTCTATGCGTATGTGAGAAACCTGAGAATGACGAGAACGAGGGTAGGTCCGATCAAGGACAGTGGTGGGAGACTGTGTATTGAGTCGGAAGAGATAGGAGAGGTCTTGAACAAGTACTTCTCTTCAGTATTTACGAACGAGAGGGACTGTATTGTTGAAGAGGAGAGTGTGAAACGGACTGATAAGCTAGAAGAGATATCTGTTAGGAAGGAAGATGTGTTGGACATTTTGAACAACTTGAGGATAGACAAGTCCCCCGGGCCTGACGGGATATATCCTAGGATTATGTGGGAAGCAAGAGAGGAAATTGCAGTACCGTTGGCAATGATCTTCTCGTCTTCACTGGCAACGGGGGTGGTACCAGGGGACTGGAGAGTAGCGAATGTTGTGCCCCTGTTCAAAAAAGGGAATAGGGATAACCCCGGGAATTACAGGCCAGTTAGTCTTACTTCTGTGGTAGGCAAAGTAATGGAAAGGGTACTGAGGGATAGGATTTACGAGTATCTGGAACGGCACTGCTTGATTAGGGACAGCCAGCACGGATTTGTGAAGGATAGGTCTTGCCTTACAAGTCTTATTGAATTCTTCGAGGAGGTGACCAAGCATGTGGATGAGGGTAGAGCAGTGGATGTAGTGTACATGGATTTTAGTAAGGCATTTGATAAGGTTCCCCATGGTAGGCTTATGCGGAAAGTCAGGAGGCATGGGATAGAGGGAAATTTGGCCAATTGGATAGAAAACTGGCTAACCGGTCGAAGTCAGAGAGTGGTGGTAGATGGTAAATATTCAGCATGGAGTCCAGTTACAAGTGGAGTTCCGCAGGGATCAGTTCTGGGCCCTCTGCTGTTTGTAATTTTTATTAATGACTTAGATGAGGGAGTCGAAGGGTGGGTCAGTAAATTTGCAGATGATACAAAGATAGGTGGAGTTGTGGACAGTGAGGAGGGCTGTTGTCGGCTGCAGAGGGACTTAGATATGATGCAGAGCTGGGCTGAGGAGTGGCAGATGGAGTTCAACCCTGCCAAGTGTGAAGTTGTCCATTTTGGAAGAACAAATAAGAATGCGGAATACAGGGTTAATGGTAGGGTTCTTGGTCAGGTGGAGGAACAGAGGGATCTTGGGGTCTATGTACATAGATCTTTGAAGGTTGCCACTCAGGTGGATAGAGTTTGTAAGAAGGCCTATGGAGTATTATCGTTCATTAGCAGAGGGATTGAATTCAAGAGTCGTGAGGTGATGTTGCAGCTGTACAGGACTTTGGTTAGGCCACATTTGGAGTACTGTGTGCAGTTCTGGTCGCCTCACTTTAGGAAAGATGTGGAAGCTTTGGAGAGGGTGCAGAGAAGATTTACCAGGATGTTGCCTGGAATGGAGAGTAGGTCATACGAGGATAGGTTGAGAGTTCTCGGCCTTTTCTCGTTGGAACGGCGAAGGATGAGGGGTGACTTGATAGAGGTTTATAAGATGATCAGAGGAATAGATAGAGTAGACAGTCAGAAACTTTTTCCCCGGGTACAACAGAGTGTTACAAGGGGACATAAATTTAAGGTGAAGGGTGGAAGGTATAGGGGAGATGTCAGGGGTGGGTTCTTCACCCAGAGAGTGGTGGGGGCATGGAATGCGCTGCCCGTGGGAGTGGTAGAGTCAGATTCATTGGCGACCTTTAAGCGGCATTTGGATAGGTACATGGATGGGTGCTTAATCTAGGATAGAAGTTCGGCACAACATCGTGGGCCGAAGGGCCTGTTCTGTGCTGTATTGTTCTATGTTCTATGTTCTATGTTCTAACATATTAGAAATGATTGAATGGCATGTCAGAATTGATTCTGTTCCTTTCTTTAATACTTGTGTGGCGTAATGTTGTCAGGTATTCTCTTCCTGGGACAGCAGCACAATCTGGGTTTGATACATACTTGATTGGGAAGAGTCATTGGTAATGTGTATCAGAGTTGGAGGGGGAATGGGTTATGTCTATTCCGATTTATTGTATCCTTTCTCTAAAAAGGGGCAGTGATTTGATGTGAGGTGAACACAGTTTTAAAATAATGTGTTCCACAATGAAATAAGGATATCCATTTCCCTTTAGCGTTGTGCTACCTGTGGTGTCCTCATCCTCAGGGAGCAGTGAAGACTCGGTTATTGAAGATATTTAAGGCTGAGCTCGACTGATCTTTGCTGGACAGGAGAGTCCATGTTTTTTTGGGAACAGACAGGAGAAGGATGGTTAGACATACTCTGATCAGCCATGAACATTCTGAATGGTGCAGCCGAATGGTCAACTGCTACCCCTATCCAATGTGTCATTCCCTCAATACAGCCCTCGATGCTGTTACAGCAATATCCTTTTGCCCCTACCCTAAGTGTTGTTCCCTCAATCCACCCTTCCATGCTGTTACAGGGTAGGGGACCACTCCATTCAGCCACACAGGATCGTTACAATGAGACGGGAGGAGACTATTCTGCCCCTCCAATGAGTTACACAGGAACATAGAATGAAGTAATTCAGCTCGTTGAGTGCGCTACAGAGTCCAGGAGGAGGTCATTCAACCTGACTGATCTGCTGCATAGGAACATGGATGCTGTCACTAACAGGAAATAGACAGTAAAGATCAATGAATATTTTTTCAGAAAAATAACCAGTTTTGCCTCAGAGATCACTGTCGGGTCATCAATGATTAATAATCTATGTCAAATATCTGGATGAAGGGACGAAATGGTTCAAAGCTGAATTACTTTATACACCAAGATTATCATTCAATATATCTTCAAATGGAGGTAGTGAATGTGCATTGTGATATAGACAGGGAAGGTTCGTGACCAAACCTTCAGCAGAAATAATATAAAGTGAGTTGTCTATTGTGGTAGGAAGGATAGAACAGTAGGAAACAATTTAAAGGGAGAGAGATCACGGACAGGTTAAAAAATCATCAACCTCCTCTTTAAATACTTTGCGTGATTAAGCTCCCAAACTCTCCAGCCCATATAAATACTGACATTGATTAGCCTCTGTGAGAGGACCACACTCCCTACACATACACCGTCACCTATTGATATGAACAAGAGATGAACACAGGGGCTCAGGAAAGATCGAATGACCTTGATATAAATGCTGTATTTGACTGAGGATGTCATCTGGACCACCTACTTATTTTGAGCTTCATGAGAATCAGGTGTAACGTCCCCACTGCTGTGGGGTCTTTCAGAGCAAAAAGGAAGATGTTTGTGGTCGATGGCTGACAATCCTCTCAGTCCCGGGACATCTCTTCAGGAATTCTCAGATTAACTTCCTCAGCACAAACATTTCCAGATCCTTCGTCAACGTCTAAGCGCCCGCACCCCTGACACCCACCCCCCTTCCATCATAAGATCAGAAGCTGGGTGATCATTGAAGGTCACACAATGTTCAGAACATTTTGTCCCCCATCAGCTTCTAAAGCAGTGTATGTCCATGTGCAGCAAGACCTGAACAGCATTCCGGTTTGTGCTGTTAAAAT
Source organism: Chiloscyllium punctatum (assembly GCF_047496795.1). Taxonomy (NCBI): domain Eukaryota; kingdom Metazoa; phylum Chordata; class Chondrichthyes; order Orectolobiformes; family Hemiscylliidae; genus Chiloscyllium; species Chiloscyllium punctatum. The sequence goes on from NC_092751.1 coordinate 29,922,353, forward strand.
GTCGGTAACATTCATGTAACAGCACAGCCAGACACTGCACATTTCCACAATTAAAAGAGGAGCTCATTCAGCATTTCAACTTGTAACCCACGGATATGTGGAAGCGACTCAGCCCATCGAAACGACAAAACAAGAAGCGAGACAGCCGATTTAATCCTCCTGCCTGTTTCCCAGGAAGCGGTGGGCTCTGGTCAGTACATTGAGCTGTTAAACAGGAACAGATAGAACCCAATAAGACCCTTGAACGTTTTTAATGGAACCAGGAGGAGGCCATTCAGTGCCTCAAGACATTTACACAGGAACAGGAGTTTGTCATTGATGCTCCAACCTGAAAAATCAATGGAGCAGGGAATGCACCCATAGATGGCTCACGATGTTCCTCGTGGCTCCATTGCCTGTGCAACACATGATACGTTAACATGTTTTGCCTGCAGTGAAGAAGGAAGCCAAGTGCTTTGTGATAAGTCTCAAACAGGCATCTTCTATCTCTGAAGACAACCCGTATTCTCCGTGTAGGTCAGAAGCCGATGGGAATTGTTAACTATTTTAGTATGAAGGTATTGAGTCTCCTGTTGGGATTGTGCATTACATAACGTTCATAGTGTGGGAAGAGGTTGCTCAAAGACCGGCCCTCTCTTTCTCTCAATCGAACTGGGGAGTGGAGTGTGGTGAGAGGGACCTTCCCAGAGGCTTTTAAACGTTCGAGAATCATGTAAACCAAGTAATAAATAAGCCATGGAATTTATCACCGTATCAGTGTCTGTTTGGAATATAATGAGTGACTGTCCATCCCATTAAGTTTCAATGCAATGACCTCTTATTCCCTCAAAGCACTACACCTTACTCCCGGGTAGTACAATCATCCCAAAAATGAGTCTGGTGAAACTCCTTTACACTCTTTCTGCCAAGAGATTTATTCCTTATCAAAGAGAGAACATCTGTCCACAATACCCCAAATACTATCTCAAAAACACTCTCAGGATTGATCGCAATAATTCTGTTCCCTCACTTAGATGTGTCAGCTTATTTTCTGTGGCATAAAAAGCAATTCCTTCTCTCTGCACTGTGAATGATGTGGAATTTAGAAGTTCCTTACATCAGTACATCAGCATCAGTAAAGGCATCAGCAGAGGTACCGATGGAGATGACGATCACTCTCAGAAGGAGACTCAGTCAAAAAGAATTCACTCGAAACAGGGAGTGTTTACTTACATGAATGGAAATGACTTGCAGGAACATGGAAATCAGGCAGAGGAAGGAACTATCTTTTATTTTGTACTGCCCACACAGGATGTGTGCAGCCCTGGTCAGACCAACATTTTATGCCGATCCTTAACTGAGTAGCTGGTCCAGCTGTTCCACAGGACAGTGGAGAGTCAAACACACTGCTGTGGGTTTGCAATCACACAGAGACCTGAGCAGGGAAGGATGACCCATTGACGTGTCTACAGGACAAGTGGCAAACAGATAGGCTTCAGTTTAAAACAAGTGGTGATGATTTCATTTGCATTCCATCAACTTCCATCAGGAGACACTAAAAGATTATTTTTCTATGCCTCTTGATTATGAGTCAATGACTTGACCACCATCTGACAGATTCTGTGGAGAGGACAAATTAACCATCTCAAGTGCAAATATTTTGTGATGGAATCATAATTAGAAGGGAATTGAAACGGTTATATCTGCATTTACCAAAGGCACATATGATGGATTTTTCAGCAGTTGCCCTGAGGCTGAGAAGGACACTGAAATATCCTGATTGTGGTCCTGGGCAGGATTGGTGAGTGGGGAAATATGTAGAAATGTAAATCTGAATGGAGGAAAAAAGATCATAGAGTTTAAGAACAGTCTGGTTTCTGCACACGTATTGTTGAGTAAGTTGTGAATAGTAATTTGCTAGTTATAATTTGTAAAGAATAAAATTTTTGACTGGATCTAAAAATAATGTCTTCAAAATTCTAAAATTTGAATATGTACAGCAATTCAGTTCAACTCAGTTTAATGGTCAGATGGAATGACTTACCAGGATCACCAACTATAGCGAGGATGGGATAGTAACCACCTTTAATAATCCAAAGGACAACTTCGATCTGTGATGCTAATGATATACAAGGCTGAGAAAGATAGTAAAGAACGCAGGATAACCTCCTGTCTGCTATTGTAATATTCCAGTCGAAAATATTCATATTCTGATCCATTATTGGAATATTCCAGTGTAATGTTCTCAGATTCTGATCCATTGTTGGAACATTCCAATGTAATGTTCTCAGATTCTCCCCCTGTCTCTCGAGCTGCTGATCCCTGTTAGCCCAGTCGGTGATGGTCCGGCCCATACTTGGATAGAACACCGAACCGAGTCCCTAATTAATAGAAGAGGCAAACCCTCCAGTGACACATTTACGATCCACAGAGACTGACATCAATAACAGTCACTGAACAAATAACTCCAGCCAACGCCTTTCAATTCAATACTATTTTATTAAAATTCAAAACAATGATTAAAACTTTCGCATTCTGGTTGGGATATGTGAGGGTTACTGATGGATCAAATCTAAGAAGCTTCTAGATCAATTGAGTGCAACCATTCGATCTGCCTTGGATATGGGAGCAATGCCATAAGTTTCTCAGAATGTAAACATGCTTCTCTGTTTATAAATGCAAACGTACATCCTGGAACTAGCAATCAAGTATTATAATTTAAATAAAACATTGAAAAAGTTTTTATCGTTCATGATCTGAGAGGAATGTGTGTCTGAGAAACGTAGAGTTATAACATGCAAATTGCATGGATATGTTAACAGGAAATATTACGTGACAAATGCAATTCAGATTGTTATTACAGGTTCAGAGAGAGGCAGATGTGGCCTGTGCTATTGATGTTATCGCTATGAGTGAATTGTGACGACGTGTCATTTATTGGACTTCAATTACAGTGTGATTATTGCATTGTGGAGGAGACAGAAAACAGAGAGAATTGGGGGACATGGTGGTTCAGACAGGAAGGAGGGACAATAATATTCCCCAGTCATCAGTATTGAAATGTTACTCTTTATAACTCATATGAAGAACAGATTCAAGGATACATCTAAAGTGAGGAATGTGGACTAAAATCTGTTATTCAACACAAAATACAGGACAAAATTATTTTCTGTCCATACTAAACTATGGAAAGTACAAAGAGATAAGATACACTCATGATATTGAGCTACGTAAATTGAAATATGTATTACAAAACCACGGAAGTGGTGTGCAATATTTATCAATCATTATTTGGCCCACAGCTGAGATGCTGATTTCCCCTCTGTCAGTGATCCACCTCATTGTGATTCTCTGGCGCAGTATCTCAATATCGAGGGGGGTTCTCAGTTCCATCTGCTGCTGCTCACCCAGTGTATTTAAATTCAACCACCTTCTCACTGTTAAAAAAAAATCGCTTGGCTTTTAGACTCTGTTTAAATGCCAGCAACTCAGCTCTATGATATTATTGAATGTAAAAGATCTGGGACCACAGCCATTATCAGCACAGTGCTCACAGGGTATGGCACCAGACAAAGGCCTTGCAGTCTGTGAGAATTAATAAAAAAAACTTCCATTTATTGTCTGTTCCTGTCTATCTCCCCTCACGCTGACTTCTGAACTATCCAGCTCACCCTCGTTTAACATCCCTCCAATCACTCCCTGTTTCCAAATTGTGCAGTTGAACAGCTTGATGTTGTGGCCATTTTGGAGAAATGGATAAAGCAAGGACAGGAACGATTGTTCTAAGTTCCGGAGTTTTGATGCTTCATTAAAAACAAGGAAGTTACAAAAAGAGGGAGGGTGGCATTGCTAATCAAAGACGTTGGCAGAAACGATGTTTGACTACGACTCCTTTACTGTGGTAGTATGGGAGAGGTCACCCTTTTGACAGTTCTCTCTCGCCCTCTGAAAAGTTCCAGAGATGTAGCGGAAAGGATTACAAAGATGATACTGGATAGGAGCGAAAATAACAGAGTAATTGTTATGGAGGACTTTAACTTTCCAAATATTGACCAGGAACGTTAGAGTTCAATTACTTTATATGGGTCAGTTTTTGTCCAATGTGTGCAGAGTGGTTTCCTGACACAGTATGTAGATAGGCCAACAAGGGCCAAGGCCAAATGGGATTTGGGACTGAGTAATGAACCAGACTAGGTGTTAGATTTGGAGGTAGGTGAACACTTCGGTGGTAGTGACCACAATTCACCTTAGCGATGGGAAGGGACAGTTGTAACCCGCAGAACAAGTTTCATAGCTCGGGGAAAGGCAATTATGATGCGATTAGGAAAGATTTTATGATGCATAGGATGGGGAAGGAAACTGCAGGGGAGGGGCACCATTCAAATGGGGAACTTTTTTCAAGGAACAGCTACTGTGTGTCCTTGATTTGTTTACACTTGTCAGGAAAAGAGGAAGTGTTCGGGTGAGGCTGCTGTGGTTTACTGAAGAAGTTGAATCTATTGTCAAGCGGAGGATTGAGGTTTGTGTAAAGATGAAACGTGAAGGCTCAGTTCGGATGCTTGAGAGTTACGTTAGCCTGGAAGGTCTTAAAGAAAAAGCTAAGAAGAGCCAGGCGAGAACATGAGAAGTCTTTGGCAAGTAGGATTGAGGAAAAACCTCAAACTTACTATCGGTATGTCATGAATAAAAGAATAACCAAATTAAGATCAGAGCCAATCAAGGACAGTAGTGTAAAGTTGTGTGTGTAGTCCAAGGAGATAGTACAGGCTCTAAATAAATATTTGAATCAGTATTCAGAATGGAAAAAGACAATGCTGTCGAGGCCAATACTGAGATACAGGCTATTAGACTGGACGGCATTGAGTTTCATAAGGTGGAAATGTTAGCAATTCTATAGAGTGTGAAGATACTTAAGTCCCCTGGGGAAGATGGGATTTATCCTAGGATTCTATGAGAAGCTAGGGAAGAGTTTACACAACCATTAGTTCGGATCTTTACATCGCCATTGTCTACAGGAACAGGGCCAGAATACTGGGGGACAGTATATGTTGTCCCCTTGCTCAAAGAATGGAGGAGAGACAACCCTGGTAATTATTTACCAGGCTTACTTTGTTTGTGGCTAAAGTGTTTGGAAGGATTAGAAGAGATGGGATTTATTATCATCTAGATAGGAATCATTTGATTAAGGATGGTCAGCAAGGTTTTGTGAAGGGTATGTCATGCCTCTCAAATCTTACTGAGTTCATTGAGAAGGTTACAAAACAGGTGGATGAGGATAAAGTGGGGTGTATGGATTTCAGTAAAGTGTTGATATGGTCCCCCATAGTAGGCTATTGCAGCAATTATGGAGAGTGTGGTGTTGGAAAAGCAGAACAGATGAGGCAGCGTCCAGGGAGTAGGAGAGTCGTTGTTTCCGTTGTGTGTTCACTTCATCAGGAATCAGTGTTCTGGTCTACAGCATCTGCAGTCTTCACTTTTTCCGAGCTCCTTGGATGCTGCCTGACCTGCTGTGCTATTCCAGTGCCACACTCTCGACTCTGATCTCAAACATCAACATTCCTGACTTTCTCCCAGAAAACACGGAGACGTGGAATTGAGGTCGATTTAACGGTTTGGATCAGAAATTAGCTAGCAGAAAGAAGACAGAGGGTGTTAGTTGATGGGGAATGTTCTTCCTCGAGTTCAGTTGCCATTGGTATACTGCAAGGATCTGTTTTGGAGTGACTGTTGTTTGTCCTTTTGAAAATGACCTTAATGAGGGAATGGAAGGATGAGTTAGTAAATTTACGGTTGACAGTAAGGTTGGTGGATCTGTCGGCAGTGCTGAAGGATGTTGTAGGTACTGAGCCGTAATTTTCTATGGTCATGGACCTATAATGGGCTGAGTAGCTTCCTTCTGTGATGTAAAACTTCTGAGGTACTATGACGCAAAATAAACAAGGTAGGCTTTACAATTGTGGGACGTGTAAATAGGATACTGCAAGACAGGATCTGAGGATCATAAGTTGGGAGCATAGGCTGTCAGCGAAGGATGTCGTTGAAATGTGGAATGTTTTCAAGGAACAGATACGACGTGTCCTTGATATGTATGTACCTGTCAGGCAGGAAAGAGATGGTCGTGTGAGAGAAACTTGGTTGACGGGGGAGGGGGTAGTGTTGAATGTCTAGTGAAGAGGAAGAAGAAGGCTTACATAAGGTTGAGGAAACAAGGTTCAGACAGAGCGTTGGAGGGATTCAGGATAGCCAGGATGGAGTTGAAGAAAGGGATTAGGAGAGCTAAGAGAGGGCATGAAAAGTCTTTGGCAGGTAGGATCAAGGATAACCCCAAGGCCTTTTATGCGTGTGTGAGAAACATGAGAATGACGAGAACGAGGATAGGTCCGATCAAGGACAGTAGTGGGAGACTGTGTATTGAGTCGGAAGAGATAGGAGAGGTCTTGAATGAATACTTTTCTTCAGTATTTACCAATGAGAGGGACCGTAGTTTTGAAGATGAGAGTATGAAACGGACTGGTAAGCTGGAGGAGATACTTGTTAGGAAAGAAGATGTGTTGGGCATTTTGAAAAACTTGAGGATAGACAAGTCCCCCGGGCCTGACACGATTTATATCCTAGGATTATATGGGAAGCAAGGGAGGAATTTGCAAAGCCGTTGGCAATGATCTTTTCGTCTTCACTGTCAACGGGGGTGGTACCAGGGAGACTGGGGAGTGGTGAATGTTGTGCCCCTGTTCAAAAAAGGGAATAGGGATAACCCAGGGAATTACAGGCCAGTTAGTCTTACTTCGGTGGTAGGCAAAGTAATGGAAAGGGTACTGAGGGATAGGATTTATGAGTATCTGGAAAGACACTGCTTCATTAGGGACAGCCAGCACAGATTTGTGAGGTGTAGGTCTTGCCTTACAAGTCTCATTGAATTCTGTGAGGAGGTGACCAAGCATGTGGATGAGGGTAGAGCAGTGGATGTAGTGTACATGGATTTTAGTAATGCATTTGATTGGGTTCCCCATTGTAGGGTTATGCGGAAAGTCAGGAGGCATGGGATAGTGGGAAATTTGGCCAGTTGGATAGAGTACTTGCTAACTGGTCGAATTCAGAGAGTGGTGGTAGATGGTAAATATTCAGCCTGGCGCCCAGTTACAAGTGGAGTTCGGCAGAGATCAGTTCTGGGTCCTCTGCTGTTTTTAATTTTTATTAATGACTTGGAAGAGGGAGTCGACGGGTGGGTCAGTATATTTGCAGACGATACGAAGATTGGTGGAGTTGTGGATAGTGAGGAGGGCTGTTGTCGGTTGCAAATGGATTTAGATATGATGCAGAGCTGGGCTGAGGAATGGCAGATGGAGGTCAACCCTGTCAAGTGTGAGGTTGTCCATTTTGGAAGGACAAATAAGAGTACAGAATACAGGGTTAACAGTAGGGTTCTTAGTAAGGTGGAGGAGCAGAGGGATTTTGGGGTTTTGTTCATAGCTCTTTCAAAGTTGTCACTCAGGTGGATAGAGGTTGTAAGAAGGCTTATGCTGAATTAGCGTTCATGAGCAGACGGATTGAATTCAAGAGTCGTGAGGTGATGTTGCAGCTGTACAGGACCTTGGTAAGGTCACATTTGGAGTACTGTGTGCAGCTCTGGTCGCCTGACTTTAGGAAAGACGTGGAAGCTTTGGAGAGGGTCCAGAAGAGATTTACCAGGATGTTGCCTGGAATGGAGAATAGGTCGTATGAGGATAGGTTGAGAGTGCTCGACCTTTTCTCATTGGAACAGCGAAGGATGAGGGGTGACTTGATAGAGGTTTATAAGATGATCAGGGGAATAGATAGAATAGACAGTCATAGACTTTTTCCCCGGTTACAACAGAGTGTTACAAGGGGACATAAAGTTAAAGGGGATGTCAGGGGTAGGTTCTTTACCCAGAGAGTGGTGGGGGCATGGAATGCGCTACCTGTGGGAGTGGCAGAGTCAGCATCGTTGGTGACCTTTAAGCGGCAATTTTATCGGTACATGGATAGGTTCTTAAACCAGGACAAATGTTCGGCACAACATCGTGGGCCGAAGGGCCCGTTCTGTGCTGTATTGTTCTATGTTCTATGTTCCAAAAGCATTAGGTGCCAGGAGAGACAAGCTGGTCCGAATAAGGGCACACACTGCACAATAATCCATCATCTCTCCCTGTTCTCTGATATGCAGCGGCCTCAAAATATCTGCCCAAACAAAATAGATTGATTCAAATCCAAGCAGTCAGGAGGACATTCACACAAGGGGATTTCAATCAGAGGATTTAATGAATAATAATATTTCAGAATAAACAAATAATAAAAGCAACATCACATTAGCACAATGATTGGCAGTAGAGTGAAACTTATAGTTCCAAAAAGTTCCAAGTTCAACAATGTGTTCAGTTTTGGTCACATTGCTATAGGAATGATGGTATTGAACTGGAACTTTACAAGGGTTTTGCCAGGACTCAAGGGTCTGAGTCATAAGGAGAGGTTGGATAAGCTGGGACATTTCTCGTGAGAGTGCAGGAGACTGAGGGGTGCATGAAGTTCTTCAAGAGGCTAGACATGGCCACATCAGTTCCAGTCTTCCAGACTGCCTCGATCCCCTACAATTTTCCGACAAGTGGAATGGGTCCATAGTGGGTACCATATCCCTGGAACGTCTGGACAACAAGGACACCTATGTCAGATTCCTGCTTATTGATTATAGCTCCACCTTCAACACCATTATTCCCTTCAGACTGATCACAAAACTCCATGACCTTAGTCTCGGCATCACCCTCTGCATTTCGATCCTCAGGTTTCTAACCCACAGTCTGCAATCAGAGAAGGTAGGGAAGTGTGCCTTTTCCACAATAACATTCTACACTGAAATCCCAAGCGATGTGTCCTCAGCCCCCTACTATACTCCCTGCACACCCACGACTCTATTGCCAAATTCGGAATGAACGCCATCTACATGTTCACTAATGACACCATTATAGTAGGGCAGATATATCATGATGGTAAGTCAAAATACAGTACGGAAATAGGAATCTGGGTAATGTGGTACAATGAGAAAAACCTCTCCCTCAACGTCGGCAAAACTAACCAACTGATGAAAGACTTCAGGAAGAAAGGAGCAGAACATGTCCTCATCTACATCAATGAAACTGTAGTTGAAAGGGTGGAGAGCATTCGTTCCTTGGAGAGATGATAACCGACATCCTGTCCTGGACTTCCCAAGTACATGTGACAGTCGAGATGGTACAGCAACACCTCTTCTTTCTCTGGCAGCTCAGGACCTTTGACATGTCGACAAGGACCCTCACCAATGTCTGCAAATGCCCCACTGAGAGCAAACCATCCGGGTGTATAATGGCCTGGTGTAGTCACAGCCCTGCCCAGGACAGTAAGAGAAATGACAGAAGGTTGTGTGCAATGCCCATGTCATCACGGAAACCGACCTCCCATCCATTGACTCAATTTACACGGCTCGCTGCCATGGAAAGGATGGCAACATTATCAAAGACCCATCGCACCCTTGATCTCCTGAAATCTCTTCCATCAGGCAGACAATACAGAAGCTTGAACACACAAACCAGCGGCTCATTAACAGCATCTTCCCAGCCAGTATTTAACTGAGGAATGGACTGTCCAACTTCAAATAATGCTGATCTTGCTCACGTTGATCTTGCATGCCCTTTGTGGTGTAGCCTGTATGCCTCAGTCTATTTTTCCTTTACCCTCTGATCTGTATGACCTTGCTTCCTGTAGGAGTGAGATTCCCCAGCTAGGGGCAAAGTCTCTGGAGGCAGACAGGGTACAGGCAAGGAGTGGACTTTAATTCAAGCAAAAGCTGGTTATTGCCGTGAGAGTACCAAATGACGATGTCTTGTTGCAGTGTAAGATTCTCTGCCGATTTTAAACTGAGGTAAATGGCAGTCAAGATCTGAGTACAACGGGGATGCCCTGAAGCAACAGTGTCCAGTTTAGTCGAGAAATAAGCAACTGGGCGATATTTGTCTCCATGCTGTTCAGTAAGCACTGAATAAGCGCATTCATCTAAAATAGTACAATATAATTGAAAAGGTCTATCACAAAGAGGTCGACCAAGAGCTGGAGCTAGTGATGAAGTTTGGTTCAGTTCATTAAAGGTTTGCATTGCTTCTGAGGAAAGGGTGAATATACCCTCATTGGAAATATATGAGTCAACTTCTTAGTAAGGAGACCTGCATTGGGAATCCATTGTCTACAAATGTTGACCATACCCAGCTATTGGCGCATTTGCCTCGCAGTAGTTGGGGTTGGAAAGTTGACAATAGGAGTTATGCGCCTCTGTTCCAGGGAACGTGAATAGGATGATATAATACAACCCAAAAACTTGACTTGACATAGTCCGATTGAGACCTTTTGTGAGCAGACCACGTAATCCAAGTGATTTAAGTAATTCAGAAGAAGGACAACATCAGATCTATTTGAGTTGTCATCAATGCTGGCTACAAGGAGGTCTTCCACATATTGATCTAATGTCGATCCACTCATTAAGGTTAGACATTTCAGTTGTTTCTGTACGATCTGAGAAAAAAGTGTTGGAGAATGAACGAAACTTGAGGTAGTCGAGGCCAAGTTAACTGTTGTCCATTGAAGGTGACGGCAAATAAGGACTGGCTGTTCTCATGAAGTAGTAGTGAGAAAAATGCATGTTGAAGATCAACAACATCAAAACATTTAGTTTCCACAGGTATATTTGATAAAATATGAGCTGGGTTTGGAACTAAGGCATAAAGTGGTTGTACAATGGCATTGATAGCTCTCAAACCTTGAACCATTCTGTTTTGATTTGGTTATCCAGAAATGTTACAAGGCAATTGGCACGGGACTAAAATGTTTTGATGGAGGAAGTCTTCTACTAAATAAGTAATACTTGGAATAGCTTACTGTTTCAGTGGATACTGGCGAATGGATGGCAAGATAACATCTGGTTTTAAATCAGCTTGAATAGATTCACAGTCTGTAAGTCCAACATGCGTGGAGGTCTCAGCCCATACATCCGGATTATCTAAATCAAGGATGTCTCGACTGTCATGATGTTGAAGTGCAGCACTATAGGAAGTAGGAGTTGTATAATATTGAACAGTCAAATCTTTTTGAATAATCTGTAACACATAACAACGTGGGTCAGCCCTGGGAATTGCACAGTGAACCATAGGACCAACTTCCTCAGCATGGTGAGGTGAGTTAACTTTTCGGATGATATGAGGTACTGATAAGTCCCCTTACTTCCATAGATGAGGAAGTATTTCAACAGACTCTGCCTTTCTTTCTGGACCAGTGACATGGGCCAAAATGTGCACAGTCCATTTGGTTCCAATTAAATCTGCAAACAAATTTTCAAGAATTGTATCTTGGCCTGCTTGGTCATAAGCAAGAGTATGTGGTCTTCGGAATTTTGGGGACCAATATCAAGTGACCACCACTGTGGTTTAGTGGATACATTCAATTGACGCTTGTATGAATCAGTATCATGCTGGACACCATCGGGGGGAGCATTCAAGTTTTACTTGAAAGGCGTACAGCAAATCACGTCTCATCAAGTTGCATGATATTTTGTTTGTAAATACAAAACGATGAGATAGGGAAAAAAAAACTTGAAAATGAATAGAAACTAGTTCAGAAAGTAGATATTCTCTGCTCTCTCGTTGTAGAAATTGGCAAGTCCATGTCAGATCTTACAGAATACATTGAAACTCATGTGACAATTTAAAAAAAGGATACCGTTTGTTGTTCATTTTGAGTAGAACTGTTGGTTCCTGCTTAAAAGACAGGACACATAAAGGAAAATTATGTAGTCATTGAGGAAAAGAATTATTCTGAGAAATATTGGGGAATTGTCTTCTTTGTTCCTCTTTTGATACCTTTTTAGGGCAAGCAGTACTCCAATAATAAGTACTGCCACAGATAGAGTAGACTTGGGTCGGACCGTCACGGACCCAATGATATTGGCTATTACAGTCAAAAAAGCCAATAGACATATTTCTGGATGGAGGCTAACGAACCCTCTGATTACGTCCACGATCATTGTTTCGGTTGGTAACAGAAACTTTATTATTACGCCGAGATGTTTTCTTGGAAGATCCTTCTCGAACAACAAATTCCGATTTCACACAAACTTGAGGTTTTTCTTCACTTTGATGTTTCCATAGAACTCTATTAGAATGTTGGAGTTGATTAGGCGTAGCTTCAACCCATTCCAATATATTTGTTTTTACTGCTGTGGTTACAGAGGATGGCAAACGGTTTAATAACTTAGAGCATAGCTGAGTATTAACAGCATTAAAATTCGGTCTTGATCTCCTGAATAAGATTCATAGCATTCTCTAAAACGTTCCAAAAAAATCCTCAGCAGTCTCTTTATTTTTCAGTCGTAGCTCCAGAATACGAACAAGGTCAATAGGTTTTGCAAATACAGCAGATGCAGCAGCTTGACTATTACCTTGTCTTTGTTGCTCCTGAATTACAGCATTAGCAAAATCAGTAAAATTGTCATGGTTAATGTTTTCAATAAAACGGGCTTATTCAGAGGGGGTAAAAAGTTGTTGTAAAAGGGACCAAAGGTCCTTTGCATTACCATCATAAACTTTAATTGTAGTATTTAAGAAATCAACAAATTGTTGAGGCACCTTGTGACGGTGTCTACTAATAATAGACATGATTTCATGGGGCTTCCATGGGCAATCAACGTGGACAGTTGCGTTGGGAGCAGCATCTTGTGGTTTCAGTAGTTCCCTTACAGGGATAATTTTAATGTGGGCTTTTCATCTTCTGTATCTTCAGAAGCGGAGTTTGAAAAAGTTTCTGATTGTGGATCATGACACTTACTAATAGATCTGGACTACCTTATTTTTTTTTCTTACTCTGAGTATTATAAGCAATATGATCTGCATCCTGAAAATGAGAGGGAGGAATAAAGGCCTTTATAGCTTCAGTAGTGCGAGTTTTAGATCGGGGTATAACTGCTGAACTTACAACAGTTTGAGATTTGGAAGTAGAGGGATCATTTACAAGTCTGAATTGGGAAGACATAGAAAAGGGCTATGGGGGAGTGACGGGAGTTTATGAATTAAGTGTGTTCGCTGCACATTCTAAAGACTGATCAGCCTCGAAGGAAAACTTTGAAATAGGAGCTGCAAAAAAGAACACCACTCATTAAAATCTGAATTGTCATTGCCTTCCTCGATAAAACTAAAGCCAACTATAGAATTGCGCAGTTCTGTTTGTTTACCAGTCACTTGTGACTTCTCATTTTGTTTCTGTAACTGTTTTGCTCGAGCACATTCAATTTTAAGAACCTCAACAGATTTCACAGCCACATTTGCAATTAATTCAACCCCCAATTTAGTGGCCATATCTTACCATGATCGCAAAACTGATTCTTCGTTCCTCTCATCACAGAACTGACGTCACAGTCCAATTAAGTCTTCGTTTCCTGCTCGCATGTTACGTTGCCAGATCAATTGGTGAGCCGATTTAACCGATTGAACTCTCTCAGCGGAGCAGGTAACGGCTGTCTGGGTGGTGTTTTTTTAAGTCATGGTATAGTCCAGTTATTGTTTTTTTAACGGCTAAAATTTAAAGTTTGTTTTTAAGCGATTAGCGGACCCGGAAGCTGGTGTCGCGCTAGCTTACCTGGGAAGGTTTTTTTTCTTTCAAAGCGCGCAGGCGAGGGACCCGAGGCACTACGAGGGTAGAGCCTCCCACCCGCCCTCCTCCTCTAACCTAATAATAAGACCCATTGTGACAAGCAGGTAAGTGCTGCATTTTGCTTGTTTGTTTCTTTAGATCTAGTTTTTAAAGTTTCTCTTTTAGAGGGATGGCAGCGAAGGCAGTGCAATGTTCCTCTTGCAACATGTATGAGGTGAGGGAATCCATTAGCGTCCCTCCTGATTACACTTGCAAGAAGTGCACCCATCTCCAGCACCTCCAAGTCCGTGTTAGGAAACTGGAGCTGGAGTTGGATGAACTGCGGATCATTAAGGAGGCAGAGGTGGTCATAGATCAGAGCTTTAGGGAAGTAGTTACTCCGAAGGTTACAGAGAGATGGGTGACAGTGAGGGGGAGTGGGAGGAAGCAGCCAGTGCAGGGACCCCCTGCGGTCATTCCCCTCAAGAACAAGTATACCGTTTTGGATACTTGTGGGGGGGATGACTTACCAGGGGTAAGAAACGAGGTTCAGGCCTCTGGCACGGAGCCTGTCCCCGTTGCTCAGAAGGGAAGGGTGGAGAAAGGTAGAGCGATAGTTATTGGGGACTCAATAGTCAGGGGCACAGATAGGCGGTTTTGCTGGGGCGACAGAGACTCACGTTTGGTATTTTGCTTCCCAGGTGCAAGGGTACATGAAGTCTCTGATCGTGTTTTCCGGGTCCTCAAGGGGGAGGGGGAGCAGCCCCAGATCGTGGTCCACGTTGGCACCAACGACCTAGGTAGGAAGAGGGGTGAGGATGTTAGACAGGCTTTCAGGGAGCTAGGTTGGAAGCTCAGAGCTAGAACGAAAAGAGTCGTTGTCTCTGGTTTGTTACCGGTGCCACGTGAGAGAAAGTCGAGGAATAGGGAGAGAGAAGAGTTAAATGTGTGGCTACAGGGATGGTGCAGGAGGGAGGGCTTCCGGTTTCTGGACAACTGGGGTTCTTTCTGGGGAAGGTGGGACCTCTATGAACAGGATGGTCTACACCTGAACCTGAGGGGCACCAGTATACTTGGGGGGAGGTTTGTTAGTGCTCTTTGGGAGGGTTTAAACTAACTCTGCAGGGGCATGGGAACCTGGACTGTAGCTTTAGGGTACAGGACCTTGAGTGTAGGGAGGTTAGGAACATGGCATCGATCTCGAAGGAGGGTGCCTTTAAACAGGAAGGTGGCTTGAAGTGTGTATATTTCAATGCCAGAAGTATAAGAAATAAGGTAGGTGAGCTTGCAGCATGGGTTGGTACCTGGCACTTCGATGTTGTGGCCATTACAAAGACGTGGGTAGAACAGGGACAGGAATGGCTGTTGCAGGTTCCAGAGTTTAAATGTTTTAGTAGGGTCAGAGATGGGGGTAAAAGAGGAGGAGGTGTGGCATTGCTTGTCAAGGATAGTATTACAGCAGTAGAAAGTGTGATGGAGGAAGACTTGCCATCTGAGGTAGTGTGGGCAGAGGTTAGAAATAGGAAAGGTGAGGTCAACCTGTTAGGAGTTTTCAACAGGCCTCCTAATAGTCCGAGAGAAGTAGAGGAAAGTATTGCGAGGATGATTCAGGAGAAGAGTGAAAGTAGCAGGGTTGTTGTTATGGGGGACTTTAACTTCCCAGATATTGACTGGGAAAGCTATAGCTCGAGTTCATTAGATGGGTCGGTGTTTGTCCAATGTGTGCAGGAGGGTCTCCTGACACAATATGTAGACAGGCCAACAAGAGGTGAGGCTATACTGGATTTGGTTCTAGGTAATGAACCAGGCCAGGTGTTAGACTTAGAGGTAGGTGAACACTTCGGGGGCAGTGACCACAACTCGGTGACTTTGACTCTAGTGTTGGAGAGGGATGAGTGTGCATTGCAGGGCAACAGTTATAGCTGGGGGCAGGGAAATTATGATGCGGTGAGGCATGACTTAGGATGCGTGGATTGGAAAAATAGGCTTCAAGGGAAGAAAACAGATAATATGTGGAGATTGTTCAAGGAACAGCTAATGGGTGTCCTTGATAAGTATGTACCAGTCAGGCAGGGAGTAAAGGGTCTTGTGAGGGAGCCGTGGTTTTATAAGGAATTGGAATACCTTGTTAAATGGAAGAGGGTGGCGTATGTAAAGATGAGGCGTGAAGGTTCAGTTGGGGCGATTGAGAGTTATAAGGTCGCCAGGAAGGATCTAAAGAGAGAGCTAAGAGCAGTGAGAAGGGGACATGAAAAGTCGTTAGTTGGTAGCATTAGGGAAAACCCAAAGGCTTTCTATAGGTATGTCTGGAATAAAAGGATGACTAGGGTAGGTATCGGTCCAGTCAAGGATAGTAGTGGGAAGTTGTGTGTGGAGGCGGACGAGATTGGTGAGACACTAAATCAATACTTTTCGTCAGTATTCACTCAGGAAAAGGACACTGTTGCTGATGTGAATATTGAGTCATAAGTGATTAGAATGGATGGCCTTGAGGTACTTAGGGAAGAGGTCTGGGGAATACTGGAAAGGATGAAAATAGATAAGTCCCCTAGGCCTGATGGCATTTATCCTAGGATCCTCTGGGAAGCTAGGGAGGAGGTAGCGGAGCCATTGGCCTTGATTTTTAGGTCGTCGTTGTCTTCGGGAATACTGCTAGAAGACTGGAGGATAGCGAATGTGGTCCCCTTGTTCAAGAAGAGGAGCAGGGATAGCCCGAGTAACTATAGGCCAGTGAGTCTCACTTCTGTTGTGGGCAAAGTCTTAGAGAGAATTGTAAGGGATAGGATTTATGAACATCTGGATAGGAATAATGTGATCAAGGATAGTCAGCATGGTTTTGTGAAGGGCAGGTCGTGCCTCACAAACCTTATTGAATTCTATGAGAAGGTGACCGAAGGAAGTGGACGAGGGTAAAGAAGTAGATGTGGTGTATATGGATTTTAGCAAGGCGTTCGATAAGGTACCCCATGGCAGGCTAATGCAAAAACTACGGAGGTATGGCATTGTGGGTGCATTAGAGGTTTGGATTTGGAATTGGCTGGCTGGAAGGAGACAGAGGATAGTAGTTGATGGTAGAGGTTCATCTTGGAGCGCAGTTACTAGCGGTGTTCCACAAGGATCTGTTTTGGGACCATTGCTGTTTGTCATTTTTATAAATGACCCGAGGAGGGGCTTGAAGGCTGGGTGAGCAAGTTTGCGGATGAAACGAAAGTCGGTGGAGTTGTGGACAGTGAAGAAGGATGTGGCAGGTTACAGCGCGATATAGATAAGTTGCAGAGCTGGGCAGTAAGGTGGTAAATGGAATTCAATGTAGCTAAGTGTGAAGTCATTCACTTTGGTCGGAGTAACAAGAAGATGGATTACTGGGCTAATGGTAGACTACTTGGAAGTGTGGATGAGCAGAGCTAATTTGGTGTCCATGTACACAGATCTCTGAAAGTTGCCACGCAGGTAAATAGTGCTGTGAAGAAGGCATATGGTGTACTGGGCTTTATTGGTAGTGGAATTGAGATCCGGAGTCCTGAGGTCATGTTGCAGTTGTATAAGACTCTGATGCGGCCTCATCTGGGGTATTGTGTGCAGTTTTGGTCGCCATACTACAGGAAGGATGTGGTGGCATTGGAACGAGTGCAGAGGAGGTTTACCAGGATGTTGGCATGGTAGGAATATCGTATGAGGAAAGGCTGAGGCACTTGGGACTTTTCTCATTGGAGAAAAGAAGGTTTAGGGGAGATTTGATAGACGTGTACAAGATGATTAGGGGTTTAGATAGGGTTGACAGTGAGAACCTTTTTCCGCGTATGGAGTCAGCTGTTACTAGGGGACACAGCTTTAAATTAAGGGGTGGAAGGTATAGGACAGATGATACTAGATATTTTACTCAGCGGGTTGTGAGTTCATGGAATGCCCTGCCAGTAGCAGTGGTGGACTCTCCCTCTTTATGATCATTTAAGCGGGCATTGGACAAGCATATGGAGGTTATTGGACTAGTGTAGGTTAGGTAGGCTTCGGTCGGCACAACATCGAGGGCTTAAGCGCCTGTACTGCGCTGTATTTTTCTATGTTCTATGTTCTATGTTCTATGAACAACTTTACGGCCACCTAATCGCCATTCTTCATTACCCAATGTTTTGTTTGGACCTGCAGACAGTTTTTGAATGGCCTCAGATTTTTCAGAAGAGTTTTCACATAATTTTACTAACGTTGATGATGAATCATCTGTTCTGTCTGTATGATTCCACTTTATGTATTTGTTTTTAAAGTTACTCCAATGAATAATTAAATTAGTTTTTAAAAGAAATATCGCAATTTGTTTCTGTAACCTCAAACACCAGGAGCTCAATTCCCTCCTTTGGTAGTTGTCTGTGTTGTGTTTGTACATTCACCCCCTGTCTGCGTGGGTTTTCTCTGGGTGTTCTGGTTTCCTCCCAAAGATGTGAAGGTCCGGTGAATCGATCATGCCAAATTGCCCATAGTGTTAGGTGCATTCGACGGGGTAGATGTAGGGAAATGTGTCTGCGTATTTTCGTCTTTGGAATGTCGGTGTGGACTTGCTGGGCCGAAGGACCTATTTCCATACTGTAGGCATCTAATCTAATTGCTAATTTTCCAATACTTTTGAACTGTTTCAGATTCCACGGATTTTTTTAACATCCTAATTAACTAATCCCCTATCTCTGCTGTCACCTCCTTTAATATCCTGGAGAGCAGGTCATCAAGCGTGAGGGCCTTACCTGCCTTTAATCCCAACAATTTACTTAATCCTTTCTTCCTCGTCATCGTACTTCCCTTAAGATTGGTTGCAGTTTCCGTACATTTTGTGAAGAAATTATTATCCGTTGTTTAAACAGGAAGTGTTGGTTCTGCTTCTGCCATTTCTGAGTTTCCCATTATTTCCTCGCTATTTTCATCCTGAAAAGGACAATATTTACTTTCACCATTCTTTTCCTTCTTACATATTTGGAAACGTTCTAAATTTAAATTCTCAGGCGAAAACTGATTGTCTTGTATTTCTCTATTAAGTCACGTTTATATCTTCTTTTCCATAACGAAAACAGCCTCAAGTCCCTCAGCCCTTCGTCCTAAGACCTTCGCTCCATGCCACGCAACATCATAGTAAATCTGCTCTGCACCCTTTCCCAAGCTTCCAAATCCTTCGTATAATGCGGTCACCAGAACTGTACACAATACTCCAGAGCTTTGGACAGCTGCAGCATAACCTAACGGTTCCGGAACTCAATCCCTCTATCAATAAAGGCCAAAACACTGCATGCCTTCTTAACAACCCTGTCAATCTGCTCATCTGCACTCCCGAGAATCTTACCATTAGCTTGGTACTTTGCATTCCGATTACTCCTTCCAATGTTTACCACCTCACACTTGTCCACATTAAACTCCATTTGCCACCCTCAGCCCAGCTCTGCATTATATCTATGTGTCTCTGGAACCAATACATGCTTTGTCACTATCTACAACACCACCAACATTAGTGTCTTCCGCAAATGTACTAACCCACCCTTCTCAGCCCTCATCCGTGTCATTTATAAAAATGACGACAATCAGTGGACCCAACACCGACCCTTGCGGTACGCCGCTCGTAACTGGACACCAAGATGGACATGTTCCATCAACTTCAACCCTCTGTTTTCTTTCAGCAAGCCAATTACTGAGCCAAACTACTATGTCTCCCACAATCCCATTCCTCTGCATTTTGTATAATAGCCTACTGTGGGAAACCTTATCGAACGCCTTGCTGAAATCTAACCTAAACTTCCCTGAACACAATGAGCGAAGAATAACGCACCCAGACACATTCCCCTACCTTATATTGATTCTGCTTTCTCGCCACAGATACTGTCAAGACTACTGTGCATTTCCAGAGTCTTCTGGTTTTGGCACCAATGATAATCACATACTGATCAAAACTTTTGCACTTCCAGTTGAAAAAGTGCTGAATTTAAATTCTCCGGAGAAAACTAAATGTTTGGACTTTCAATGATCACAGTAAATATCCACTAAATTATTTTTGTTCAGTCCATGAAGATCACTTGTTCACCTTCACATGAATAAAGTGATTTTTACGTCTTTTAACATCAGACAGCTTGGAAATGTACATTTTCTCAATTGTATGGCAATGTAATTGCATCCCATTCTTCCATTTCAGTCCGGATAAGATGATTATTCACAACCATATAGGCTGTGGACCAGACCCGACGGGATTGTTAGAGACCAGCATACTCACTGGGGGCAGAACCTAACTCAGATGGCTTTGCAACAACCTCGCCAACATTATACGCTGTTGCCCAGCCCCCGACAGGATTGATAGAGACCAGCATACCCACTGGTGGTGAAACTATCACAGATGGCTGCCTAGCGACCACTGCTGAGCATCCCTTTCCCAAGCGGATCCTGGAAAAGGGGACAGGGAGGCACAAGTGCTACATTTTTAAGACTGGGAACAAAACAGCGAAATCCCCCCCCCCAGACAAATTGCAAGCCTTTGCTTTAACTGTGGAACATGGCAAATGGGGGGGGGGGGGCAATGTGTCCTTACTGTTACCTTGGAACTAACCCAAGGATCAACATGCTTGCATCCAAGCAAAAGGAACATCTGCTACTGTATACCGAATCTCATTCTGCTAATATACACTGACTACCAATTCTGCTAATGTACAACGACTCTCATTCTGCTAATTCATAGCGACTCTCATTCTGCTAAGGAACATTCTCTCATTCTGCTAATTTACATCGACTGTCATTCTGCTAATGTACACCAATTCTCATTCTGCCACTGTACTCCGCCTCTCATTCTGCTAATGTGTGCCGACACTCATTCTGCTACTGTACAACAACTCTCAATCTGATAATATACACCAACTCTCCATCTGCTTTTGACCAGGACGGTGGTTGTGGAACCTTGTGGGAACATATATGATTTTAACCTCCACGTAACAAACCATTAGTAATGCTGTTTTGTCCAACCAATGTGGCTGTAATCAAAATGTTCATTTCACGTTGAGGCAGCTGATGCATTCTCCAAAGGAAATGAGTGAGTAGATGCTGCTGCCAAGCACCCAGCCTTACACCCCAAATATCTGGTCCCATTGGGTTCCCAGTAAAGACCGGTCAGAAACCCCAAAGGAATCTGTTTTCCAGACCTGGGTACGGTACAGGAATCACAGGAAAATCCCCTGCTGAAGGGGACTCAAATGGGGTGCTCCCCAATACTCAAACCAAAATGTAGGTGACCCATGCTGGACAGGTTTACATTCTTTCTTTACTGCGGCCTATTTCAGTTGATTATGTGCATTATTGTACAACCGTCGGTAAGGACAGAATAGTTAATACTCTAGTACAAACTTGTTGGCACCCAGATTTTCTAATAGCAGGTGAGGAAAGAGCTGAAGCATATTTGATTCTTTTAAAATATTGAATGCTGTAAAAGGGATGTTAAACCACTTCCTTGCCTGGTAGGCCTTCAACTTACATACAATTTGCTTTGTACAATTATCACATGTACTTTGTTATGAATATTGTCTAATAATCGTAGATGTATTTAATAGATGAATCAAAACCATCCCAACAACTGATACTGCTGTCACAATAGTGGGAGACAAATGTGAAATATCTGTATCAGTTACCAAAATATTTCAAGTGTGCATAATCCATGTTTGAGATTTCTGACTTCAGTCCAATCAATTCATATTTCATTTGTCTCAAGGGACCGCTCACTGTACGTCTGAATATTGACTCAAAGGGAATCATTTGAGTCGATTCATTTTGGACATCTCTAATGGCAAAAATACCAATGTGGTACTTATGAACCAATCATTCGGCTATTCTTGACAGTACCGTATAAACATGGTCCACACGATCTGATGTCACCCTTCTAAAACTCCCTGCGATTCAGGATGCAACGCACTTGATTGATAGTGCTGTATACCAAAGCTATCCATGACTTCCTTAAACAAGCTAGCAGTAAAATTAGACGCTTGGTCTGACTGAATCTCTCAGGGTAGCTCATACCGGGTTAATAAAAGGTTACAAAATCCTTCATCACCCTTTTTGCTTTAATGTTCCAAAATGGAATTTTCTCCAGAAATCTGGTCGGCACATCCATTCTGATTAGCAATATTCGTTCCCACCCTTAGGGAGGGGACCTACACAATTAGTCATAACCCTCGTGAAAGATTATTCAAATGCAGGAATTTGCCACAAAGGTGCTGGTTGTATTACTGCGTGCGACTAACCTAACATTTGGCATGTATGACATGTAGGACAAACGTTAACCACGTTCTTGTGCATTCAAAGCCAAAGAAATGCTTTTGTATCTTAGCCTGAGTCTTTCTTACACCTAGATGACCTCCTACAGGCAGTTCATGCGCAACCCATAACGCTTCATGTCTGACTGCAAAGGGCAATACAATCTGGTGCAATTCTGGCCATTGCTTCTGCGCACTAACCTGCTATGGTCTCCAGTTTTGTCTTAGGATCCTATCATCAATATAATTTCCCTCAAGAATGCATTCTAATTTCTTTTCTGAGTATACACACACACAGACACACATGCACGTATATAATGCATTTATCTTTTATTCTCTCTTCCTTCTTTTGTAAGCGCATTAACCTTTCAGGAGCAAACACTTCTGCCTGATACTTTGCCTGTTTCGCTTTTTCTTGCACCATTATGACAAGTAAGGTGTCCGCTAAATGGACCTCAACTCCTTCATCTTTCTCTTTCGGGTTTCCTTCTTCCTGTAACCTATGATAGTGCAATTTTGTTCCAACGCAGGTTGGATAATTTCCAGGGTAATTTTCTTTTGACTCCCGAGTTCCCTGGTGTTTCCTTGGCTTCTGCACCATAGGAGGCGTCACTCCCACCTTGTGTCATGTTAAGTCGTTTGCAAGAACAAACTGAATTCCTGAAACTGACGTTCTATCAATCACTCCCACTGAAACTTCCTCAGTCTTGAGTTGGCTCGCCAACTTGATCTTACATAGGAGAATGCTAAATTTCGGCCTGTATGTTCCAAAAGCATTTAATCTTGGTTCACCTATCAGAAAGACTAAAAATACTTTCATCTCTTCCGATCAGAGTCTCACCACAACCTGTATCTCTCAAAAAAAGTCTAACTTCTTTCCCTTCTTCCCTTGTTCTTCCTAAGTAAACCTTACCGATAAGAGTTGAATTCTTTATAGAGATTGGGCCATAATGTAGTACCCAGACCGTGCCTAGGCTGTGCAATCTGTTGCAGCTCCTCGACCTTTCTTGTGGATTCATTTCCAATTTTCACTAATCCCAACTGGCTAAGCCTCATTTACCACATTGTTTCCCACAATTCAATTCTTCCATGACCAGCATTTTGTCTTTCTGTGTTCCGTCTTACCACAATGAAAGCATCAGAGGCCTTTAACTTCCTTGGGCTTCTTCTTTCACCTGTGGAAAACTATTCCCATTGTGCACTTCTCTTTGCTTTGTGTCGACGGTCCTCCCTTCTCCCAAAGGATGAAATTTGTTTCAGAAACAACATTTCACCGTATGCTCCAATGCATATTCATCTGCCATCACTGCAGCTCTACTCACTTCTGCAGCGTCTTTCCATCCACATCAATTCTTACCTTCTCTGGAAGTGGATTTTTTAAACTCCTCCAGCAGAATAAACCCTCTTAGAACCTTATATGTCATAGAGATGTACAACATAGAAACAGATCCTTCAGTCCAACCCGTCCATGCGGACCAGACATTCCAGCTCAATCTAGTCCCACCTGCCAGCATCCAGCCCATTTCCCTCCAAACCCTTCCTATTCATATACCCATCCAAATGCCTCTGAAATGTTGCAATTGTACCAGCCTCCACCACTTCTTCTGGGAGCTCAATCCATATCCGTACCGCCCTCTGTGTGAAAAAGATGCCTCGTAGGTCTCACCCTGAACCTACGCCCCCGAGTTCTGGATCTCCGACCCCGGGGAAAAGATTTTGCCTATTTACCCTAACCATGCCCCTCATAATTTTGACAATCTCTATATGGTCACCCCTCAGCCTCTGACGCTCCAGAGAAAACAGCCCCAGCCTGTTCAGCCTCTCCCGAAAGCTCAAATCCTCCAACCCTGGCAACATCCTTGTAAATCTTTTCTGAACGCTTTCAAGTTTCATAATATTTTTCTGATAAGAAGTAGACCAGAATTGCACACAATATTCCAACAGTGGCCGAAGCAATGTCCTGTACAGCCGCATCATAACCTACGTACTCCTGTACTCAATACTCTGACCAATAAAGGAAAGCATGCCAAATGGCCTCTTCACTATCCTATCCACCTGCGACTCCACATTCAACGAGCTTATGAACCTGCAGTCCAAGGTCTATTTGTGCAGTCACACTCCCTAGGACCTTACCATTATGTGTATAAGTCCTGCTACGATTTGCTTTCCCAAAATGCAGCACCTCCCAGTTATCTGAATTAAACTCCATCTGCCACTTCTCAGCCCATTGGCCCATCTGGGCCAGAGCCTGTTATAATCTGAGGTAACCCTCTTCGCTGTCCACTATACCTCCAATTTTAGTGTTATTTGCAAACTTACTAACTATACCTCTCATGCTTGCATCCAAATCATTTATGTAAATGACAACAGGTAGAGGACCCAGCACCGATCCTTGTGACACTCCACTAGTCACAGGCCTCCATTCTGGAAAACAACACTCCACCACCACTCTCTGTCTTCTGCCTTTGAGCCAGTTTTGTATCCGAATGGCTATTTCTCCCTGAAATCCATGAGATCTAACGTTCCTAACCAGTCTACCATGTCTCGACTGTTTTATGTCCCACACCTATCTAACAACTTTGGTATGCATAATTCATTCAAACTCAAAGTTTTGGAGATTTGTAGCTCGGGTGTTCGTTGTTGTGGTTCTGTTCGCCGAGCTGGGAATTTGTCTTGCAAACGTTTCATCCCCTGTCTAGGTGACATCCTCAGTGCTTAGGAACCTCCTGTGAAGCGCTTCTGTGCTGTTTTCTCCGGCATTTATAGTGGCCCGTCTCTGACGCTTCCTGTTGACAGTTCGAGCTGTCCGCTGTAGTGGCCGGTATATTGGGTCCAGGTCGATGTGTTTGTATTATGAAACTTGAAAGCGTTCAGAAAAGATTTACAAGGATGTTGCCAGGATTGGAGGATTTGAGCTTTCGGGAGAGGCTGAACAGGCTGGGGCTGTTTTCCCTGGAGCATCAGAGGCTGAGGGGTGACCATATAGAGATTGTCAAAATTATGAGGGGCATGGTTAGGGTAAATAGGCAAAGTCTTTTCCCCGGGGTCGGGGAGTCCAGAACTCGGGGGCGTAGGTTGTGGGCGGCACGGTGGCACAGTGGTTAGCACTGCTGCCTCACAGCGCCAGAGATCCGGGTTCAATTCCCGCCTCAGGCGACTAACTGTGTGGAGTTTGCACGTTCTCCCCGTGGCTGCGTGGGTTTCCTCCGGATGCTCCGGTTTCCTCCCACAGTCCAAAGATGTGCAGGTCAGGTGAATTGGACATGCTCAATTGCCCGTAGTGTTAGGTAAGGGGTAAAGGTAGGGGTATGGGTGGGTTGCGCTTCGGCGGGGCGGTGTGGACTTGTTGGGCCGAAGGGCCTGTTTCCACACTGTAAGTAATCTAATCATTCAAACTCAATATAATTCAGACATGATTGCTTCTCCATGTTTCTGAGCTGCAACCGTGCGTTTCTGGTACCAATCCATTGGCGCTCAAAATATCTCTTTGATATGTGGGTAATCTCTTGACCCCTTATATATCAGTACTGCAAATAGCTCTCTCGCTTGCCTACCAGTTTAAACAGAGTTAGCATTAACCGCAAGTTCTCTGCCCCCTCCATCTGCCCAACCAATTTTTCAAATCAAATAAAGAAAATGTCAGTATATTTCTCATTGAAATGTGGCAATATATTAATAGATGTGTATACAACCCTACATTCTGCCTTCATCTCCATTATTCATCTTGACTTTCCTGACTAGTTTACTCTTTCTGAATTTCCAATTCTCTCTTTCTTTCGTTTTGCTAGGTTAAGAACACATTCTCTTTTTTTTCTTTTCCTCTCTCTCTCTTTGTTCGCTGTCTCTTTTTTCTTTCTTCTCTGTCTCATTACTCAGCTAAGAACATTCTCTCCCCTTCTTTTTCATCTCACCCAGTGGCCTCATTTGCAATTTAAGTTTTCTGACTCTACTGCTTTTGTCTGTTCCTCTGATATACCTAACTGCTTGACCAAGGCCATTACATTTTCAGCTTTCCTTTCGTCAACTCTAAACTCAATTGTCACCTATATACAGCACAGAACATTACAAAGCAGTACAGGCCCTTCAGCCCTCGATGTTGCCCCAATCTGTGAAACCAATCCAAAGTCCATCGAATCTACACTATTCCATTTTCGTCCATACGTCTATTCAATGACCATATAAGCGCCCTGAAACTTGGTGAGTCTACTACTGCTGCGACAGTGTTTTCCACGCCCTTACTCCACTGAGCAAATAACCAAATTCTGACAACTGCCCTAATATATCACAGCTCAATTTAAAGCTGTGTCCCCTCATGCTAGCCATCACCATCCAAGGAGAAAGGCTCTCACTGTCCACTCTATCGAAACCTTTGATTATCTCATATGTCTCAGTTAAGTCAACATTCAACCTTCTTCTCTCTAACCGCAACAGCCTCATGTCCTTCAGCCTTACCTTCCATACCAGGCCACATCCTCTGAACCCTTTCCAAAGCGTCCACATCCTTCCTATAATGCGGTGACTGCAACGGTATGCAATACTCCATATGTAGCTGCAACAGAGTTTTGTACAGCTGCAGCATGACCACATGGTTCCCAAACTCAATCCCTCTATTAATAAAAGCTAACACACATTACGCCTTCTTAACAACTCTACCAATCTGGGTGGCAACTTTCAGGGATCTATGTCCATGGACACCGAGATCTCTCTGCTCATTTAACTACCAAAAATCTTAAAATTAGCCCAGTACACTGTATTCCTGTTAATCTTTCCAAAATGAACCACTTCACGCTTTTCTGCATTGAATTTCATTCGCCACAGTCAGGCCAAGTCTGCAGCTTATCTGTGTTCGCCTCTGACCTACTCGGCCCTATCCAAAACTGTACCGACCTTAGTGTCATCCACAAATTTACTAACCCATCCTTCTATGCCCTCATTCAGGTCATTTATAAAAACTGACAAACTGCAGTGGACAAAAAAACAGTTCCTTGCGGTACCCAATAGTAAGTAAACTCTAAGATGGACATTTCCCCTCAACCACCACCCTCAGTCTTCTTACAGCTAACCACTTTCTGATCTAAACTGCTAAATATCCCTCCACCCTATGCCCCCATATTTCGTGCGATAGCCTACCGTGGGAAATCTTACTAAACACCTAAGCGAAATCCATATACAGTACAACTTCAACTTTACCCTCATTCACCTGTTTGGTCACCTTCCATAAACCTCAATAAGGCATGTGAGGCACGACTTACGCTTCCCAAAACTCTGTTGCCTATCCCAAATCAACTTAGTCCTTTCCAGATGATTATAAATCCTATCTCTTATGACCGTTTTCAACACCTTATACACAACTGAGGTAAGACTCACTGGTTTAGAATTTCCAGGTTGTCTCTAATCCCCTTCTTGAACAAGGGAACAATATTTGATATCCTCAAGCCTCTGGCACGATCCCTTTGGACAATGACGGTATAAAAATCAAAGCCAAAGGCTCAGCAATCTACTCGCTGGCTTCCCAGAAAATCCTGATACAGTATGTAGACAGGCTAACCAGGGGCGAGGCCACATTGGATTTGGTATTGGGTAATAAACTCGGCCAGGTGCACTTCTCATTTTCCCTTCTGGCTCTTCTTAGTTCTCTCTTTAGGTCTTTTGTGGCTAACTTGCAACTCTCAAGCGCCAGAACTGAACTTCACATCTTATTTGATACGTTTCCCCATGGCAGGCTCATTCAGAAGGTCAGGAGGAATGGGATACAGGGGAACTTAGCTGTCTGGATACAGAATCGGCTGGCCAACAGAAGACAGCGAGTGGTAGTAGAACGAAAATATTCTGCCTGGACGTAAGTGGTGAGTGGTGTTCCACAGGGCTCTGTACATGGGCCTCTACTGTTTGTAATTTTTATTAATGACATGGATGAGGGGTTTGAATGATGGGCCAGCAAATTTGCAGACGATTTGGTTAGACCGCACTTGGAATACTGCGTCCAGTTCTGGTCGCCTTATTAGTGGAGGTGTCGTTGACAGTGTAGAGGGCTGTTGTAGGCTGCAGCAGGACATTGACAGGATGCAGAGATGGGCTGAGAGGTGGCAGACGGAGTTCAACCTAGATAAATACGAGGTGATGCATTTTGGGAGGTCGAATTTGAAAGCTGAGTCCTGGATTAAGGATAGGATTCTTGGAAATGTGGAAGAACAGAGGGATCTTGGTGTGCAGATACATAGATCCCTAAAATGTCCACGCAAGTGGACAGGGTTGTTAAGAAAGCATATGTTGTTTTGGTTTTCATTAACAGGGGGATTGAGTATAAGAGTGTGAGATCTTGTTGCAGCTCTGTAAAACTTTGGTTAGACCGCACTTGGAATACTGCGTCCAGTTCTGGTCACCTTATTAGAGGAGAGATGTGGATACTTTGGAGAGAGTTCAGAGGAGGTTTACCAGGATGCTACCTGGACTGGATGGCTTATCTTATGAAGAGATATTGACTGAGCTCGGACTTTTTTCATTGGAGAAAAGGAGGAGAAGAGGCGACCTAATTGAAGTATAGAAGATAATGAGAGGCATAGATGGAGTCGATAGCCAGAGACTATTTCCCAGGGCAGAAATGACCAACACGAGGGGTCATAGTTTTAAGCTAGTTGGAGGAAAGTATAGATGGGATGTCAGAGGTGGGTTCTTTACACAGAGAGTTGCGAGAGCATGGAATGCGTTGCCAGCAGCAGTTGTGGAAGAAAGGTAATTGGGGACATGTAAGTGACTGCTGGACATGCATATGGTCAAAAAAATTCATACATGAGGATCAATGGTCGGCACAACATCGTGGGCTGAAGTGCCTGTTCTGTGCTGTACTGTTCTATGTTCTATGTTATCCTGACACAAGCCTTCTTCAAGAGGTTCAACTTCCTTAGTAAACCATGGCTCCCTCGCTCGAGCTCGTTTTTCCTGCCTGTTAGGTATGTACTTATCAGGAATCTGCAGGAGCTGTTCCATGAATATCGTCCATATTCCAATTGTGCCCATACCCAGCCGTTTTCTTCCCCATCCTATACATCTTAAGTCTTGTCTAATCACATCATAATTGCCTTTCCCCTACTATAAATCTTGCCCTGCAGTATAAGCCTATCTTTTTACATCGATAAAGTAAACTTAACCGAATTGTGGTCACTATCATCAAAGTGCTCACCTACATCCAAATCTGACAGATGGACGGGTTCATTTTCCAATATCAAATCTTATGTGTCCTCGCCCTTGGTTAGCCTGCCTGCATACTGTGTCAGAAAACCCTCCTGCACACGTTGGACTAAAACGGACACATCTAATGTACTTCAACTATAGTATTCCCAGTCAATATTTGGAAAGTGAAAGCCCCCATAACAACTACCCTGTCATTCGCAATCCAATCGAGAATCATCTTTGTTATCCTTTCCTCTCCATCTCTGGAACTATTTGGAAGCCTAAAGAAAACTCACAACAGGGTGCCCTCTCCTTTCGTGTAGCTAACCTCAGCCTATACTAACTCAGTAGACGTGTGCACTAACACCCTTTCTGCAACCGCAATTCTGACCTTGGAAAACAATGCCATACCACCCCCTCTTTTCCCATTTTTTCTGTTCTTACTGAAACACCTAAATCATGGAAAATTCAACAACCATTCCTGTCCCTGCTCTATCCAGGTCTCTAAAATGTGCAGTACATCGAAATCTCAGGTACTAACCCAGGCTGAAAGTTCAAACAACTTATACCAAATACTCCTGGCGTTGAAGTGGACACATTTCAAAACAACTTCTTGTTTGCCGGTGCCCTCTTGCGGCCATGAATCATTATTTCTGACCTCACTACTCTCAACCCCTGTATACGAGAACTGCAATTTAATTCCCACCCCCTATTGAATTATTTTAAAACCACCTGAAGAGAATTATCAATTGTCCACCGCGCCCCAAGGACCTTGATGTCCCCTTTGTTTACGTGAAAATCATGCTGTGTGTAGAGGTTCATCTACCCCAGAAAGAGCTCCATTTATCCAGGAATTCAAAACACTCCATTCTGCACCATGAGGATAAATTGGGAGAATGGGATGGATTTCTCACAGGATATTGGTTGGGAGGAGTTGTAGTACAGTGGTTGCGAGAGTCTGTCCGCTTGTAGCAAATGGACGGCTGGAGACTGTGGCTGGAGATTAAAGCGGTAAGGTCAAGAAATGGGAGGGAGATTTCTGAGCTGGACCAAGTTGAATTTCAGGGCGGGTGAACGTTGTGGGTGAAATCGATTAATTGCTCCAGTTCAGCCTGGGAGCAGGATGCTGCACTGATGCAGTCATTGAAGTAACGGCGGAAGATTTCCGTTACAGTGTCTGTGCCGGTATTGAAGAGGGACTGTTCGAAATAGCCAACAAAGAGGAAGGTGCAGCTAGGCCCATCCGATTGTGCATGGCCATGCCCTGGATTTGGAGGATATGGGAGCAGTTAAAGAAAATATTATTGAGGATGAGGACCAGTTCGGTGAGACAAAGGAGGGTTTTGGTCGAGGGGGATTTGATAGGTCTATCGTAGAGAATAAAGCAGAGGGCTCAGAAGCCATCCTTATGGGGTACGGACGAGTATAAGGACTGAACGCCCATAGTGAAGATAAAGCACTTGGCGCCGCAGAAAGGAAGTTCCTGAAAAGGTGATGGTTATGGTTGTTGTTGCGGCTGTAGGTGGGAAATGCCTGACCCAAGGGGGAGAGGATGGAGTCGAGGTAGGACGGGATGTGTTTGGTGGGGCAGGATCATGCTGAGACGATTTGTCAGTCAGGACAGTTGGGCTTGTGGATCATGTGGAGCAGGTAGAACTGGGCAGTGTGGGGCTGGGGGACCATGAGTTTGGACGCAGTTGAGGGAGATCACCAGAGGCAATGAGAGCACGGACAGTCTGTTTAATTTTGGCCTGATGCGTTACAGTGGGATCGTGGGCAAGAGGGATGTATGACGTGGTGTTGGAGAGTTGTCGTTCAGCCTCTGCGATATAAAAGTCCGCCTGTGTCAGCGGGTTTGATGGTCAATGGGAGTTTAGTCCAGAGCGAATGCGGTGCTGCACGTTCGGAGAGAGAGGGGTTGGCATGGGTGACTGGCTTGGAGAAATTGAGGCAACCAAAGTCATGACAGCAGTCAGCAATGAAGAGGTCTAGGGTAGGTACAAGGCCACCGGGATTGGGGTGTGTGTGGTCACCAAGTTGAAGAGGAAGGTTGGAGGAAATGAGAAAGAGTCCTCGTAAATGGGGTGGCTATGGCAGCGTGGTGAGGTGTGGAGAAACAGTTACTGGATTCAGGGGATGTGACCCTTTTCAGATTAATGGACAGTGTGAGGAAGAATTGGAAGTTTTGGCAGAGTAATGAGTGGAAAAATACCCAGATGTGGATGAACTGTATCTTAAACTGATATGGGAGAAGGAGGAGGAAATTACAGGCTCTGACCTTTTATTTACTATTTTACTTTTGGGCATATAGGAGGTGCGATACAACAGGCCGCAATTTAATGTAGGTTCCCCAATGTGTACTAGAAATAAGCAAGCATTGAAGACTATAATGTCTCACATCAGTGAGAGGGAAACAATTGTAAAAGATTTAAAAAGCTATTTAGCAACGATCTTTACATATGTTCAAGGCTGAGAGACATATTTCTAATCCATCAGTGAATCACAGGTTACAGGGGAAATGCAGAAAAGTGAATTTGAGGACTATCAGAATAAGCATAACTGAACTGAAAAGAAGAGCACACTCAGCGAGTTTCTGGGCACACTGTTCTCCCAATGACTTATGGTATCCAATCTGCTACTATCCCTGTGGTCGTAGGAACATTAACCTCTCTCGCATTGGAGTGAGACGCCGTTCGGAATGCAATTGGCTGATTCAATGAATTTATCAATATTTCACCAATGGCTAGAAAATAAGGTAGAAGTGGGAATTCAATCGGTATTTTGGGATCCGTGCTGGGACTGTTGCTGTTTCTGAGTTTTGAGAAAGGACTTGGATGAGGAAGTGGATGAGTTGATTAGCAAATTTGCCGATAGCACGAAGTTTGGTGGAGTTGTGGATAATGCGGAGGGCTGTTGTAGGTTGCAACGGGACATTGACAGGATGCAGAGCTAGTCTGAGAAGTGGCAGATAGAGTTCAATCTGGAAAATGAAAAGTGATTAATTTTGTAAGGTCGAATGTGAATGCAAAATATAGAGTTCAAGGTAGGTTTCTTGGCAGTGTGGAGGAACAGATGGATCATGGAATCCATGTCCATAGATCCCTCAAAATTGGTGCACATGTTGATGGGGTCGTTAGGAAGGGTTGTGGTGTGTTAGCTTTCATTAGCTGGGGGTTGAGTTTAATAACTGCGAAGTTATGGTCAGCTCTAGATTCCTGGTGGGACCATACTTGGAATATTGTGTCCAGTTCTGGTCGCCTCATTATGGGAAATATGGGAAAGATTTAGAGAAATTGCAGAGGGTATTTATTAGGATGCTGCCTGAACTGGAGGGCTTGTCTAATGAGGGACGTATGAGGGAGCTCGGGCTTTTTTCTCATTGGAGAGAGTGAGCACTACAGATGCTGGAGATCAGACCTGAAAAATGTGTTGCTGGCATTGCACAGCAGGTCAGGCAGCATCCAGGGAGCAGGTGAATCGACGTTTCGGGCATAAGCCCTTCTTCAGGAATTCCTGAAGAAGGGCTTATGCCCGAAACGTCGATTCTTCTGCTCCCTGGATGCTGCCTGGCCTGCTGTGCTTTTCCAACAACACATTTTTCAGCTTTTCTCATTGGAGCTAAGAATGATGACAGGTAGTTTGATTCAGGTGGACAAGACGATGAGAGCCATCGATAAAGTGGACAGCCAGAGATTCTTTTTTCCAGGGCGTAAATGGCTATCACAGTGGGGGGGGGGGGGGGTAGGGGCCGTCATCATTTTAAGATGATGAGAGGAAGATTTAGGGGAGATACCAGAGTTAGGTTATTTACACATAGAGATTTAGATGCGTGGAATCCACTGTCAGCACTGGTAGTAGAGTCATTAGGGACATTAAAGTGACTTTTGGATAGGCACATTGAGGATATAACAATGAAAGGCATTTAGGTCAGTCTAATCTGAAGGTAGGAACAAAATACCGTTACAGCCAAAGAGCCTGTACTGTTCGATGGTCTGTGTTCTTTGAACCTTCCTTGCCCTCCGTCTACGGCAATTATATATTGCTGAGATAAAGAGTCAAAACTGCACACAGTCCTCCAGGTGCAGTCTGGCCAAGCTCCTATACAACTGAGGCAAAACGTCACTCCTCTTGTGCTTAAGTCCTCTGACAATATTTTTTATCATTCCACTGGCTTTCCAAACAGCTTGCTGCACCTGTCTGTGAGATATAACAAGGTTATAGCCAAGGAAGACTTGGGTTTTAGTTACACCTGTACTTTCCAACATTTTACGATTTAAGAAATATACTGCACATCAGTTTCTGCAAAAAAGTGGATGAATTCACGTAACCAGATTATATGTCTTTTGCGCTGATTTTGCCCATGTGGAGGCATATTCAATCTTCATAAATCTTTAGATCCTCCTCACTGTACGCATTACCACATTAAATGACATATTAAATCCTCCACTCTGTTTACTATATTTTCTATCCGAGAACTTTCTGAACGATATAACTGTTAGGATGAAGCAGGCCAATAGTGCTTTCACCGACTCTTCAAATACATATCATTAGGTCCATCCAGGATCCTACTTTTCCTCCATACCATTCCTGGCTCATCCTGAAGGCAATCTAAATAATTTATTCAAAGTTTGTGAGAGGATTTGTAGCTCAGGTGCTCGTTGTGGTTCTATTCGCCGAGCTGGGAAATTGTGTTGCCGACATTTTGTCCCCTGTCTAGGTGACATCCTCAGTGCTTGGGAGCCTTCTGTGAATCGCTTCTGTGTTGTTTCCTCTAGCATTTATAGTGGTTTGTCTCTGCTGCCTCCAGTTGTCAGTTCCAGCTGTCTACTGCAGTGGCTGGTATATTGGATCGAGGTCGATGTGATTGTTGATAGAATCTATGGATGAGTGCCATGCCTCTAGGAATTACTTGGCTGTTCTCTGTTTGGTTTATCCTATAATAGTAGTGTTTTCCCAGTCGAAATCATGTTTCTTGTCATCTGCGCGTGTGGGTACAAAGGATAGCTGGCCGTTTTGTTTCGTGGCTAGTTGGTGCTCATGGATACGGATCGTTAGCTGTCTTCCTGTTTGTTCTGTGTCAGAACATTTCTGAACTGACAGCCAGACTACGACGACCACTAGGACTCATAACAGCACACAAACCAACAGCCACTCTCAGACAACAACCCACCAGGACAAAGGACCTGATACAAAGCATGAGCAAAACCAACGGAGTGCACAAATCCCATGCAAGGACTGTACAAAACACTACATAGAACAAACAGGAAGACAGCTAACGATCTGTATCCATGAACACCAACTAGACACGAAACGACACGACCTGCTATCCTTAGTAGCCACACACGCAGATGACAAGCAACATGAGTTCGACTGGGACAATACTATTATAGGACAAGCCAAACAGAGAACAGCCAGGGAATTCCTAGAGGCATAGCACTCATCCATAGATTCTATCAACAAACACATCGACCTGGACCCAATATATCAGCCACTGCAGCGGACAGCTGGAACTGACAACCGGAAGCGGCAGAGACAAAGCACTACAAATGCCGGAGGAAACATCACAAAAGCGCTTCACAGGAGGCTCCCAAGCACTGAGGATGTCACCTAGACAGGGGACGAAACGTCTGCAACACAAATTCCCAGCTCGGCCACAACTACCTCATTTATTTCTTGGATTGAAAGCAGTGTAACTGTCTTTGTTGAAGAATAATCTCCTTTCTGTGAATATTCTCAGCAGAAGCAAAGGCAACGAATGAAGTACATCATCTTGTCAATCAAATTGACCCTTGACCACCTTCTGTAATAAACACTGAGTTGACAAGTTTAGGTTATCTACTTTACATCCAACTTGTTTCCTGTTTTGGTTGGTCCTGTTTAGTTATTAGTTTGCACTTTAGTGCTTGAGATAAAAACACTTTTGCTAACGAAAGGTCCTGACAGATGTGAGCCACAGGCAGGAAAATCGAATCAGGCAATAATTCGGCGACAAACTCCTGAAACTGAAACAGGCACAAGGGGTTCCACGACCTCGTCCTGTCCTGATGATGTTGTGTTCCATGTTGCGATGGCACCGTGATCATGCAGTCAATTCCAAACTCATTTCAACAGATAATTGTTTAATTAAATTACATGAATGTAAAAAAAGGAGTCGTATTGCCAAAACATGTGATGAACACATCTAGAACAACTATGCTGACTATGCATAAGGAATTGGACACTTGCAGTCCAGCTTGATTGCCATCACATCCACAAAATTCACTGACTCCACCAGCAACTCTCAATGGAAGAGTATGTTCGAGTTACAAAATACATTGTAGAAATTTACCAAACTTTCTTCGACAACAGCTTCAAAGCCATGATCATCTGGAATAGCAAGTTCATCAGATCTATCGAAACACAACCCTTGGAAAGTTACATATAAAGCTACTGACCATACCTGACTGCAAAATACACCTCTGTCCCACGGTGGGAGGGGGGGCACTTAATGAAAACCCTGTCTTTCATTCCCTAACGTTATTGTGGGTGTCCCTGCACCAAACTGCAACAGTTCAGGTAGGCAACACACCACCCACTTTGTCCAGAACAACAGTGTATGGGCAATAAATGTTGGCCCAGTCAGCAATATCTGGCACCTATCAATAAATAATGTTCCATTGTATGGTGTCTGGGCTACTCTCGTTGAGTTTGTGATTTTTTTTCTTGAGGTTCAGGAAATGAAGAAGTGATTTGATTGAAATGTAAAAGATTCTGAATGGCAGGAGCTGGATCGGTAGGTGCTGATAAATTGTTTCTGTGCGTCAGGGAGTCCAAAACACGACGGCAGAATCTGAGCATAAGGGGCAACTTAGTTGGGTCAGTGATGATGTGAAAACACTTCACTCAAAGGGTATGAGAGTGTTTAGTATTCGCCATCCCAAGGATTGTGGACGCACCATTAATGAATGCAGTGAAAAGTTCACAGAGATATGGAGGAGCTTAGGGTTGGAGGAGGTTACAGTTGCAGGGAGGTATTGATTCACGAGGATGTTTCAGATATGGGGAAGCTGAAATTGATAGTGAGGATTACTTAGAAATGGACAGATGTGTGGGCTGAAAGACTCTACAAAGTTAGAGAAAGCTGTTGGAGCTGGAAAGAATGTATAAAGATAAGGAGATATGGAGGAACTTGACGAGTCTATAGCGGCAGGGAGCTAAGTAATGCTAGTGAGGATTTCAGAGATTTGAAGGGATGCTAGTGCTGGAGGAAGCCACAGTGATAGGAAGTGGTGAAGATATTGACAGAAATCGGTGGGTTAGGGGGAATGGAACATGTTGAGATAGGTAGCAAATTAAGGTCTGGAAATTTTACAGCGATAGGAAGTGTATAAGAGCTGAAGAAGTTTACAGAAATAGAGAGGGATGTCGGAATTGTAGGAGGTTGCAGAGATGGGGGTGTAGGAACTGTAGGGGGTTGCAGGGTTAGGGAGGGGTGTTGGGGCTGGAGGGGATAACAGAGAAACAAGGGGTTTGCTGCTTAAAGAGATAGTGGGTGAACGAGGGACTGGAGGAGTTTACAGAGGTAAGGAGGGTGTGTAGGAGATAGATAATGTTACAGAGATACGGAGGAGTGCAGGGACTGGAGGACGTTTCAGAGATTAGAAGGATTGGACAAGATGGTGGAGCTTGCAGAGGAAAGGAGGTCTGTAGATGCTGGATAAGAACACAGAAATAGGAAGGAGTTTATGGACTGGACAAAGTTACGACTCGACGGAGAAGTGTAGGTGCTGGAAGAGGTGTCAGAGAGAGAAAGGAGAGTTATGTTACAGGAAGTTACAGAAATAGAGTCGGGTCTGGATGGAATTACATCAACAACGACGGCTGAATGACTGGTAGAGTTTATAGAAATAAGAATGATTATTGGTGCTGGAAGAAGTTGTGGAGGTATAGACCTTAGAACAGCTCAGTACAGGGCATTCGGCACTTAATTATGCGCAGTCCTTTCATCCCAATGTCATCCACATGCATATGGAAGAGTCACGTTAATGTTCTTAATGTTTCTGACTCAACGACGACTGCTCGCATTGTATTCTACGCATCCAGAACTCTGTGTGTAAAGACACTACCTCTGACAATTCTCGTAAACCTTCCTCCAACCAATTTAAAATTATACCACCATGTGATAACCTTTCCTGCGCTGGGAAGAAGTCTGAGACTATTCACTCTATCTTCGCTTCTCATTATCTTGTTAACCTCTATCAATACAACTTTCACCAATCTTTTTGTCACTGAGAAAACACCCGAAATCCCTCAATCTATCTTTCAGGTGACACTCTTTTAAATCTCCTCTGCACCCTCTGTAAGGCTTCCACATCTTTCTTGTAATGAGGCGAACAGAAGTGAACACAATATTGCAAACGTCGTCTAACCAGGACCCGATAGAGCTGCAACATCACCGCGCATTTCTTAAATTCAATCCCCCGCTAATGAAAGCCGCCCTAACATATGCCTTACGAACTACTCGAACAACTTTGAGGGATCTATGAACGTGGACCCCAAGATTCCCCTGTTCCTTCACACTGCTCAGTCACCTGCCTTTAACCCTGTAATCTGCATTCAAATTGAACATTCACAATAAATTACTTCATGTTTTTTTTCAGTTTGTAATCCATCTGCATCCTGTAAATGCCCCATTGCAACTTACAACAGCCTTCCACACTATCCACAACACCATTAAACTTCGTGTCATCAGCAAACTTAGCAACCCACTCTTTCACTTACTCATCCAAGTCATTTATAAAAATGACAAAGAACAGGGACCCCAAATCTGAACCTCGTGGAACACCACAGGTCACTGAGCTCCAGGCTGAATATCTTCCATCTCCTACCACTGTCTGCCTTCTATGGGCCAGCCAATTCTGTATCCAGACAGCCAGTTTTCACCGTATCCATGCTCCTTTACCTTCTGAATGAGCCTATCATAGCAAAACCTGTCAAACGCCTTGCTAAAATACATGCACAACGCATCTACAGCCCCACCTTCTTCAATGTGTTTTGTCACATCCTCAAAGAATTCACTAAGTTTTGTGAGGCATAACCTGCCCCTTACAAAGTCATGCTGATATGCTCTAATCAATCTATGGTTTTCCAACTAATCATAAATCCTTTCTCTCAGAATCCTCTCCAACAATTTTGCCCGTCATCTGCCGTAAATCTGACTGCTGTATCAGAATTATCCCTATTCCCTGTGTTGAACAAAGGAATAACATTTACCACCCTTTAGTCGTCTGGTATTACTCCTGTGAATAGTAAGGACAGAAAGTTCATCGCCAAAGGCACAGCAATTTCATCCCCCACTTTCCGTAGTCACCTTGGGTACATCACCTCTGGCCCATATCGCCGTGTGCTTCAAAATTTCCAATCCATCCTCCTTCCTAATATCAACCTGTTCGAGCATATCAATCTGTTTTATGCTGTCCTCAGAAACGTCAAGGTCTCTCTCAGTAGTGAATACTGAAGCAAAGTATCAATTAGGGACCTCACCTACCTCCTCTGACTCCAGGCAGAAGTTCCATCTACTCTTCCTGATCGGCCCCAACCTCATTCTGGCCAGCCGCTTGTTCCGTACACAAATGTAGAACGTCTTATGGTTTTCTTTAATCCGACCCATCAAGGATTTTCTTTCATTCCCCCTTCTAAATCTCCTGAATCCATTCTTCAGTTCCTTCTTGGTTAACTTGTAACCCACTAAAGCACTGTTTTATCCTTGCCTCCTCAACTATAAACAAGATTATTTCTTCTTCTTGACTAGATGTTCAATATCTCATCATCCAATGTTCCTTCAAACTACCGTACTTCCTTGCCTCACTGGGACAAACCTATCGAGCGCTGTCAGCATGTGATTCCTCAACAATTTTCACATTTCTGTTGTACATTTAACTGAGTCTCGCTGTGCCAAATG
The DNA here is from genome assembly GCF_047496795.1 of Chiloscyllium punctatum. Taxonomy (NCBI): domain Eukaryota; kingdom Metazoa; phylum Chordata; class Chondrichthyes; order Orectolobiformes; family Hemiscylliidae; genus Chiloscyllium; species Chiloscyllium punctatum. The sequence goes on from NC_092751.1 coordinate 29,961,362, forward strand.
CATTCTGCATAGTTCCTGCCTAATACCATTATATTTTCCCCTTCCCCAATTAAGTACTTTCCCACAAAATGTGCTCCTGTCCGTCTCTGTGACTATAGTAAAGGTCAGGGAGTTGTGATAACTGTCACTGAAATCTCCAACCAAGAGATCTGACACCTGACCAGGTTTGTTTCCAAGCACCCAATCGAATATGGACTTCCCTCTGGTTGGTCTAATTACATACTGAGTCAGGAATCGTTACTGGATAAACCTGACAAAACCGTTCCATCCAAACTATTTTCACGAATGAAGTTCCAATCAATTTAGAGAAGATGAAGTCACACATGAAAACAACCTTATTGCTTCAGCACCTTTCCAGGTCTTCCTCCCAATCTGCTCCTCCGTGTGTCTGTTGCTACTGGGGGCGAGGGGAGTCGGTGGTCTTTAGAAAACTCCCAAGAAAGTGACTGCTCCTATCCTGTTTCTGACTTCCAGACATACTGACTTTGCGCACAAACCTACCTCGATAACCTCCCTTTCTGCAGCGGTGATACTATATCTGATTAGCTATGCCAGTCACCCACCTATTTTACCTTCTCTTCCGTTCCTTTTCAAACATCCACACCCTGGAACATCCAACAGCTATTTCTGTCCCTGTGATATTCAAGTCTCCATAATGGCCACAACATCTTCGTTGCAAATACTGATCCATGCTCTAAGTTCATCCCCTTTAGTCTTAAGATGTCTTGCGTTAAAACAGACACAGTGCATCTCATCGCACTGACTGAAAATTTACCTATCAACTGTCTAACCTTTCTCACAGACTCTCTGCACGCCGTATTTGCCTGTCCACCAAATACCCTATCCTCGGATCCGTAGTCCTGGTTCCCATTTTCCTACCAATAGTGTTCAAAGACTCCCGAAGAGCTTTAGCAAAGCTCTCTCCCAGGATATTGGTACCCCTCCAGTTCAGGTGCAACCAGTCCTCCTTGTACATTTCTCACCTTGCCCAGAATCTGTGCCAACGATCCACATATTTGAAGACCTACCGACTACACCAGACCTGTAGCCATGTGTTCAGCTGCACTCGATTTCTGCTCCTAGCCACTGTAGCACATGACACCAGAAGGAATACTGATATTATTACTCTGCTTATCTTGCCCTTTAGCTTCCAACCGAACTCCCTATATTCTCATTTCAGGTACTTATTCAAGGTGCGAACTGTACAAGGAGGATGGGTTGCACCTGTACTGGAGGGGTACCAATATCCTGGGAGGGAGATTTGCTAAAGCTCTTCGGGAGTGTTTAAATAGTGTTGCTAGGGACTGGAATAGGTTAGAGAGATATGGAGGGCTGTCCTGTTTGGAGGAGTTTAGGGAGACGGGGGTTTGGGTTTGGATAAGGTTAGAAAGATAGGGAGGGCTGTAAGGTATCGACGAGAGATAGGGCGGGGTGTCGGGTTTGAGGATATTAGAGAGCTAATGAGGGGTCTAGGGTTTGGAGGATTTTAGGGAAAGAGGGATGTGCGTAGTGTTTGGACGAGGTTAGAGAGGTAGGGATGGGTGTAGGGTTTAGAGATGGTGAGAGGAATAGGGAAGGGGTGTAGGGTTTGAAGGGGTTGAGAGAGTTAGGCAGGGGTTTAGGATTTTAATTAGTTTATTACGATATGGAAAACTGTACGAGCTGTAAGAAGTCACAGCGATGGGGAACTGTAGGCTTCGGAGGTGGTCACAGAGATAGGGAGGGATCGAGGAGTTGGAGGTGCTCACACAGATAGGGAGGGATATAGGGATTACAGAGATTGGGAGGGGGTGTAGGGGCTGGAGAATGTCACAGAGATAGAGATGGTGTGCAATACCTGGAGAAGGTTACAGAGATAGGGAGTGGTGTAGATTCTGCTGGGATGTAGGTAGGTGATGTAGGTTGTTGAAGGTTTTGGAGATATGTTGGGTAACTGAGAGAGAAATGGGTGTTGCAGCTGGAGGAGATGATGGAAAGATACAGAGGAACAGGTGGACAGTTTCAAACCAGAAATGCACAATAACCTATTGGAGAAAAAAATGTAGATAATTGTGGAATAGGCAAGGGACAGCGACAAACTGCAGGAGTGAGACCTTGTAGGACCGATAGAGTCAGTGCCAGACAGCTCAGGAGAGGCCCTTTGGTCAACACTGGCAAAAATGAAGATCCGTATAGACGCTGCAAACTCCTCGTTCCCAAAGTTTCGTGGCTCGAGCCGGAACTGGAAGAGCTATCCCACAGACTTCTCAAATCAATAGTGTGACGGAATGAAACTTCATAGTATGACATCAAACCCTGACATGGAAAATTCCTGCTGACTCCACAGCCTCAGCCTCACGGTGTCAGATTAAAGACTCACACGGAAACCTCCTGCTGACACCCCTCCCTCAGCCACATGGCGTTCCCTCAAACACTGACAGGGAAACCTCCTGCTGACACTCCTCCCTCAGCCTCACGGTGTCAGACCAAACACTGACACGGAAACCTCCTGCTGACTCCCCTCCCTCAGCCTCATGGTGTCAGATCAAACACTGACACGGAAACCTCCTGCTGACTCCCCTCCTTCAGCCTCACGGTGTCAAATCAAACACTGACACGGAAACCTGCTGACTCCCCTCCCTCAACCTCACGGTGTTCGCTCAACCACTGACACAGAAACCTCCTGCTGACTCCACTCCCTCAACCTCACGGGGTCAGATCAGACACTGACACGGAAACCTCCTGATGACTCTCCCCCCTCAGCCTCATTGTGTCAGATCAAACACTGACACGGAAACCTCCTGCTGACTCCCCTCCCTCAGACTCACGGTGTCACATCAAACACTGAACTGGAAACCTCCTGCTGACTCCCCTCCCTCAACCTCACGGTGTCAGATCAAACACTGACACAGAAACCTCCTGCTGACTCCACTCCCTCAACCTCACAGTGTTCGCTCAAACACTGACACAGAAACCACCTGTTGACTCCACTCCCTCAACCTCACAGTGTTCGCTCAAACACTGACACAGAAACCACCTGCTGACTCCCCTCCCTCAATCTCACGGGGTCAGATCAGACACTGACACGGAAACCTCCTGATGACTCTCCCCCCTCAGCCTCATTGTGTCAGATCAAACACTGACACGGAAACCTCCTGCTGACTCCCCTCCCTCAGACTCACGGTGTCAGATCAAACACTGAACTGGAAACCTCCTGCTGACTCCCCTCCCTCAACCTCACGGTGTCAGATCAAACACTGACGCAGAAACCTCCTGCTGACTCCCCTCATTCAGCCTCACGGTGTTCGCTCAAACACTGATATGGGAACCTCCTGCTGACTCCCTCCCTCAGCCTCACGGTGTCAGATCAAACGCTGACACGGATAACTCCTGCTGACTCCCCTCGCTCAGCCTCATGGTGTTCGCTCAACCACTGACACAGAAACCTCCTGCTGACTCCACTCCCTCAACCTCACAGTGTTCGCTCAAACACTCACACAGAAACCTCCTGCTGACTCCCCTCCCTCAGACTCACGGTGTCAGATCAAACACTGAACTGGAAACCTCCTGCTGACTCCCCTCATTCAGCCTCACGGTGTTCGCTCAAACACTGATATGGGAACCTCCTGCTGACTCCCTCCCTCAGCCTCACGGTGTCAGATCAAACGCTGACACGGAAAACTCCTGCTGACTCCCCTCGCTCAGCCTCATGGTGTTCGCTCAAACACTGACACGGAAACCTTCCACTGACTCCCTTCCGCAGCCTCATGGTGTCAGATCAAACACTGACACAGAAACCTCCTGCTGACTCCCCTCTCACAGCCTCACAGTGTTCGCTCAAACTCTGACACGGAAACCTCCTGCTTATTACCCGCCCTCAGCCTCATGGTGTCAGATCAGACACTGACACGGAAAACTCCTGATGAGTCCATTCCTCCAGCCTTACGGTGTTCGCACAAACACTGACACAGAAACCTCCTACTGACTCCCTTCCCGCAGCCTCACGGTGTCAGAACAAACATTGACACGGAAACCTACTGCTGACTTCCCTCCTTCAGCCTCACAGTGTTCGCTCAAACACTGAAATGGAAACCTCCTGCTGACTCCCCTCATTCAGCCTCACGGTGTCAGATCAAACACTGACACAGAAACCTCCTGCTGAATCTACTCCCTCAGCCTCACGGTGTCAGATCAAACACTGACACAGAAACCTCCTGCTGACTCTACTCCCTCAGCCTCACGGTGTCAGATCAAACACTGACACAGAAACCTCCTGCTGACTCCGATCCCTCAGCGTCACGGTGTCAGATCAAACACTGACACAGAAACCTCCTGCTGACTCCCCTCCCTCAGCCTCACGGTGTCAGATCAAACACTGACACGGAAACCTCCTGCTGACTCCCCTCCCTCAGCCTCACGGTGTCAGATCAAACACTGACACGGAAACCTCCTGCTGACTCCCCTCCCTCAGCCTCATGGTATCAGATCAGACACTGACACAGAAACCTCCTGCTGACTCTACTCCCTCAGCCTCACGGTGTCTGATCAAACACTGACACAGAAAGCTCCTGCTGACTCCTCTCCTTCAGCCTCACGGTGTTCGCTCAAACACTGACACGGAAACATCCTGCTGACTCCCCTCCCTCAGCCTCACGGTGTCAGATCAAACACAAACACGGAAACCACCTGCTGACTCCCTCCCTCAGCTTCACGGTGTCAGATCAAACACTGACACAGAAACCTCCTGATGACTCCCCTCCCTCAGCCTCACGGTGTCAGATCAAACACTGACACAGAAACCTCCTGATGACTCCCCTCCCTCAGCCTCACGGTGTCAGATCAAACACTGACACAGAAACCTCCTGATGACTCCCCTCCCACAGTCTCATGGTGTCAGATCAAACACTGACACGGAAATCTCCTGATGACTCCCCTTCTAAAATAAAACTCCATTAGATTCAATTGTAGCACATCCTTTGTTTGTCCATTGTTTATATCTACTAGAGATAGCGTAAAGCCAATAGTTTGTAAATTATAACTTCCCTTACTTAAATGCAGTTTCATTCCCTTGAAGCTTTCTGTTTTTTTGTAAATGTCCAAAACCACGAGCGTTATAATAGATTCTAACATTTTCCTAATTGTGGATGACAAGTTCATTGGTCTGTTATTCTCCCTCTTCCTTTTCGTCTGAACTTGAATCGTATGAATTCATTTAAAAACTTTCCAATTTAAATATGAATAAAACAGTGATCGCCAATTCAATCAATGTGTATTGACGTTTTCTCTGAAATTTCAGTATGATGTACATCTGGTCTGTCAGGCTTATCAACCCTGATGAAGGGCTTTTGCCCAAAACGTCGATTTTCCTGCTCCTCGGATTCTGCCTGACCTACTGTGCTTTACCAGCAACACTCTAATCTAGACTCTGATCTTTAGCATCTGCAGCCCTCACTTTACAAACACTTCCACTTGACTGATACGAACGTTTTTCGACTTAAGTTCCAAAAGTCCCTTGGTCACTTCCTATTTCCGGGAGGCGTTCTATACCTTCCTTCAGGAAGACTAGCACAATATAACTGTTTTGTTTCCCTGTAATTTCCCTCTTCTGTGCAATAAATTAGCCTATCCACATATTCGCTGTTCCACATTTGACCTTGCTTTCATTTAAATTTCAAATATTCATAGAAATTTATCGTCATTATTTCTGTTTCTTGTAAGTTTGCATTATTGATCTCTTTTTGATTTCCTTATCGATTTCTTAGTCATCCTTTGTTCCAATGAATCCGCAACATCTGGCATTTTCCTGAGCCACAATCCTTTATCTGATACAATTTTCAATTTGTTTTGGTTGAATCACTTTTCTCTTTTGGCGTTGGCACTTTGGGGATATGTGCATACTTTAGAACTTATAATGTTCTATAAATAACAGTTATTGGCTGTCTTCCATTAAATCTTTTTCATGTACATTTCAAATTCACTGAAGCCACCATGTTCCTCATACCTTCACGACTTGCATGACTAATTTTTAAAAAATGGTTCGTATTCAGACGTCATGTAAAATTCAATGTATTAAGGTCACTATTCCCAAAAGCTAATTTACCGCAAGGTTTTCTCTGAGCTCTTCTGATCACACAACGCCAGTTCCAAAACAGTGTCATCTGTAGCTCGGTGCTCAACATATAATTGAAGGAAACCAGCCCATACCCGCTGGTGAAATCCATTTCTGCAGCTGTAACATTAAGTTGGATTAACACTGTTTAGATGAAAATGGAGTTTCTCCATCATTACTGCGGTACCAACAAACTTGCATTTCTAGGTTCCTGTTTTGCAGCATACCCAACATTTTTATCACAATTTTGACTTCGATGTTTACTCCCATAAATGTTTGGTTCCCCTTGCTGGTGCTAAGCTCCGCACCAGTTACAGTGGAATCTGGGTTACATGGGCTCTGGGGCGATTATTTGTAGAGTCAGGCAAGCTGTTTGGCGAGGCAAATTGACATTATTTCACCATAAATTATCCATTAATCTCAAGCGACATTGTGACATTTTCAGCAGATCTCCCGTTATGACGGTTACAGCTCACAAGAAAAGTGGAAAGCCTGGTCTGTGCGAGTTTGACATTGTTACCACTATTTATATATTAAAAAAAACCTAAAAGCCTCCGAAGTTATTTACTTCTGCCATTTGCAGTAGATAGTTCGGCCTTTTTTTTAAAGAAAAAACACAAATAACCTGCTTTAAATTCATGATTTTGAGATGCCGGTGTTTGACTGGGGTGTAAAAAGTAAAACAAAAAAATCACACAACACCAGGTTAGAGTCCAACAGGTTTACTTGGAAGCAAACCAGCTTTCAGAGCGACGCTCCTTCATCAGATGATAGTGGAGGACTCAATCCTAACAAGGACTGAGCCCTCCACAATGACCTGATGAAGGAGCGACACTCCGAAAGCTTGTGTGCTTCCAATTATACCCGTTGCACTATAACCTGGTGTTTTGTGATTCTTAACACTGCTTTAAAGTGACAGCGTTGTCAGAGATGTTAGTTGCCTGGTCCTTTACAATAATACTCAAGAGGCTTCCTCGTGTAACTGACCACATGGTCAGCTGAAACGGGTACACACAGGAGTTCAGTGGACAGGCACCGACCAAGTTTCAAAGACACATGTCAAAGACATGCTCCTGTCCAACATGGACCATCAAATTGGACACACCGGGAAGTGAACAGCAGCCCTCTACACAACATTTCATTCTTTCTGAGCTCCACAATGCGAGCACCCCGAGACACTAGGGAGCCAAAAACCAAAGCCGGGGGGAGATCCAGAGGGACAGAAAGATTCACATTAAAGACATTGCTCGGTAAACTACACTATCTGCCCTGCATGAGAAGTATTGCAAACATTTAATATCGTTTGGGGACTATACTCACATCAGATTACTGAAGATCTGCACCTCTTGCTGTAAGTCACATTAAATGGAGGTCCCAAAAATTTATGTCTCAATATCTCCATTTTACTAGTACAAGGGAAGGTGTGTGTGTGCACATGCGTGTGTGTGTGTTGGCACGCCCTTGTGGGTGTGTGTGCACCCCGTGCACTTGCATGTGTGTGTGTGTCGGGGGGGGGATGGGGTTCGTGTGATTGGGGTGGTTCAGTGCAAAAATCATTGAGAGAGAAAATGCATAGAGGAAACCAGTTCAAACATAATTAACTGGCAGGGTTTTTATAATAGGCAGAGAGATCTGAGTTAAGGTTCATGGACAGATGAGATAAGTGCTTGAGAATATTAACATCAAGGCATTGTCAAACCAAATGACAATGTAGATTAGTGTGCACACAGGAAGGACAGATGGATGGGATTTAGTTGTGAGTTCACTTCAGATTTGTTCCTGCTGGATTGAACCCAGGAGTGCCAGCAGCAGATTGTTGTTATAATTAAATCTGCATTTCACTACTTGACGTTCAAATAGCGGATGGGATAGGTCAGTGAAGCATATTCTAGAGTAGGGAGCAGTTAACGTTAATAATGGTCAGGGCATGGTATCAGGAACCATTTCATATCCAAAGCCATCACCAAGATAATGATTCGTCTGTTTCAACCCGCACCTGCAAGTTTCCCTCCAAGCCACTCATTATCCTGACTTGGAAATAAACCCCTGATCCTTCACAGTCATTGGATCAAAATCCTGGAATTCCCTCCCTACGGGAATTGTGGACCAAACCACAGCAAGTGAACTGTAGCAATTCAAGAAGGCAGTTCACCACCACCTTCTCAATGGCAAATAGAGATGAGTTAACAATGCTGGCCTGCCAGCGATGACCAAGGCCCAAAGATATTTCCCAGGAATGGGATGTGATCAGAGTAAGGAACAAGAGTTTGTAACCATAACAGAAAGTAGTGACCTCCATGCTCCAATTATTTAAATAAAAAGGGCAGTGAGATAATGGTGCACAGCTGAAACTGACTTGTTCAATGTAGAGACCCATGAGTAACGCTGCGAGAGCAAGGAAGGAGACAGTATTCGATCAAGTTCCACGATGCAGTTAATAGTGGTCTCTGAATCTGGATTCAGAGTCTCAGCAGGAACACTGTTGGTGGCAAGAATTGGAGCCTATATGAAAGAACATTAATGTACTCATAACAGCTTTATAGAAATAATATCTCGAAACGAAGACTTACCAGGGACACCAACGATAGACAGGAGAGGGTAACAGAAATATTGAATAATATGAACAGCAAAATAGATCCGGGAATATAATGGCAACCTGTCATAATATGTAGAAAGAATCCAAACATAAAGGGATAAACTCCTGTCTGTTGTAACATTCCAGTCGAATGTTAACAAATTCTGATCCATTATTTGACCATTCCAGTCTAATACTCTCACATTCTGATCCATTATTGGAATATTCCAGTCTGATGTTCTCCGATTCTGATCCATATATGCAACATTCCAGTCTAATGTTCTCAGATTCCGATCTGTCCTTCCCTCTCTCTGGAGCTGCTGATCCCTGTTAGTGTTGTCGGTGATACTCCTTCTCATACTATGGGATAACACATTGAATGGAGCCCATTTATCATTAAAAGAATGGAACCCTCCACCGGGATAATTACAATCCATGGAGACTGACATTACTCACAATCACTGAACAAACAGGTTCAGTTAACACCTTTCTTACATCTCGGTTCATATCACAATACAAGCAAACTTTTACAAGGTCTGGATGGAATGGATGAAGTTACTTACGCATGGACAGTATACCATTCAATCTTTTGAATAACCTTCCCTTGTATGTGGGAGTATTGGTAGAACCCTGCAGGAATGTACATGTTCCACCTGTTATAAAAATGTCAGGATAAAATAACAGACCAGCTGTAGAAAATGTGTGGTGGTGAAATGTCTAGATTCCTTAAACCAAGGGAGAAAGTGAGGATTGCAGATGCTGGAGGTCAGAGTCGAGAATGTGGTGCTGGAAAAGCACAGCAGGTCAGGCAGCATCTGAATAAGTTTCGAGCATAAGCCCTTCATCAGGAATGCAGGTTTTGGTCCAAGGGAGGAGAAAGATAAATGGGGTGGAGTGGGCTATGGGGAAGGTAGGAGACAATGCGATAGGTAGGTGAAGACAGGGGTGAAGGTAAACGGTCGGAGAGGAGGGTGGAGCAGATTGGTGAGAAGGATGATGGACAGCTCGGGCACGTTAAGGGGGCGGTGCCGGGATTGAAGGTTGTATCCAGAATTGGGTGATGGGAGGGTAAATGAGGAAACTGGTGAAATCCATTGATCCCGTTTGGTTGAAAGATCCCAAGACAGAAGATGAGACAGACGTTCTTACTCCAGATGTCAGGTGGTTAGGATTTAGTGGTGGAGGAGGTCCAGGACCTGTATGTACTCAGTGGAGTGGGGGTGGGAGTTCAATATTCAGCCACAGGCTGGTGGGGTTGTTTCATGCGTGTGTCCTGGACATGTTGTCTGAAGTGTTCTGCGAGCAGACATCCTGTCTCCCGAATACAGCAGAGACCACATCAGGAGCAATAGATACAGTACATGACATGATTGGAAGTGCAGTTACATCTCTGACTGATGTGGAAGGATCCGTTTGGGTTTGGATGGAGGTGAGGGGGCGGTGTGGGTGCAGGTTTTATATCTCTTGCAGTGGCAGGTGAAGGTGTGGGAGTGGAGAATTAGTTGTTGGGGGGCATGGACCCCCAAGCTGAAGAGGAAGCTGAAGAGGAAATGTTCTTTACAGAACACAGGTATGAATTGGGAGGTCAATATATCTCTGTTAGTAAGATTTGTTTGTGGGTGGTGGAAATGGCACAGGCTGATATGATATATCCAGAGGTTGGTGGGATGGAACGTGAGGAACAGCGGGGTTAATTCATTGTTGTGGTTGGAGGGGTGGATTTCGAAGGTGGATGTTTGCAGGAAGTGGATGACATGCGCTGGAGGGCATTGTCGTCCACGTGGGAGGGGAAATAGAACATGGAACATAGAACATTACAGCACAATAACAGGCCCTTCGGCCCTCGATGTTACGCCGACCTATCATACCAATCTGAAGCCCATCTAACGTACACTATTCCATGTACGTCCATATGCTTGTCCAGTGACGACTTAAAAGTACTTAAAGTTGGCGAATCTTCTACCGTTACAGGCAAAGCATTCCATACCCTTACTTCATTCTGAGTAAAGAAACTACCTCTGACATCTATCCTATATCCAACACCCCTCAAATTTAAGCAAAGCCCCCTCGTGCTCGGCGTCACCATACTTGGAAAAAGGCTCTCCCTGTCTATCCTATTTAACCCTCTGATTATCGTATATGCATCTATTAAGTCACCTCTCAAACTTCTTCTCTATAACGAATGCAGCCTCAATTCCCTCAGCCTTTCTTCCTAAGACGTTCCCTCCATACCAGGCAACATCCTAGTAAATGTCCTCTGCATCCTTTCTGAAGCTTCCACATCCTTCTTATAATGTGGTAACCAAAACTGTACGCAGTACTCCAAGTGCGGCCGAACCAGAGTTTTGTACAGCTGCAGCTTAAACTCATGGTCCTGGAACTCCATCGCTCTACTGATAAAAGCTAAAACAATGTATGCCTTCTTAACAACACTGACAACCTGGGTGCAGCTTTCAAGGATCCGTATAACTGGACACAGAAATCTCTCTGCTCATCTACACTACCAAGAGTTTTACCATTAGCCCATTACTTTGCATTATGGTTACTCCGACCGAAATGAATCATCTCACACTTGTCCGTATTAATCCCCATTTGCCACCTCTCAGCCCAGCTCTGCAGCTTATTTATGTCTCTCTGTAAACTGCAACATCATTCGGCACTATCCACAACTCCACCGACCTTAGTGCCCATGACACCAGCATTAAAGTCTGGATGAACAACCGAGTGAGAGTAACAAGAGGCCTTTGCCTGACCCACTGATTGCTCACCCATCCCTGAATACTGATACTAGTGCACCATGAATACAACCCCTTCTTCTTGATTATTGTTTGATCCTGATACCTTTCTGCACTCTGGTGATATCACTCAGCATCTGTCCAGGTGGTATCTGTCACTGTGAGGGTTTACTTGATGCCGGTGACTACACCCTTGCAGCCACTCCAAATCCTGAGCCAACAGAATTCTCCACTCCAGGGAGATGAGGCAACACAGGCCAGGGATGGAGACTGGGATTTTCCAGATCTCTGTGGGACTCAGCGTCATTTTCCACGTGTAACCCTGACTGCATCAGTCTCATTCCCCATTCTGTCTATTCCTCTGTCTCCTGCAGGTACTCAGAATGCTCCTGGCTCAGCAGAATTCCCTATTCCTGTTTCGTTCATCACCTCATTGAAGACAGTTGGTCAGCCAGAGAGTTGGAGAGTGAGACCTGGAGCCTTCAGTAAATCCTGCAGATCGTTAAGATCACTCATGGTGAACAGAGCAGAGCGTATTTAAGGCATCGAAATTTGGTCCAGAAGAGATGACATAGATACAGTGTTGAAGAACGAACACAGTGCATGATGGTTCCAGGCACAAACCCTACCCTCTTGGTTACTTTCATCTCTGCTGTACTGAGACTTCCACTGACAATATAAGAAGTTGACAGTTATCAATCCAGGCCTGTGCTGTCTTAGTGAGAATTAGTAGAACAGAGGGGAAAGCAGGCCTCCCTCAAGGAGATGGCTTTGTAGTCTGGGATCTTGCAGTTCTATTTTTCCCCCTCACACTCTCCCTTGTCATGTGATAGAGTTATACAGCAAGGAGACATGCCTTTTGGTCCAACTCATTTGCGCCAGTGTCTTGAATGCTTGTAATTTCCAGAACATTTCCTATTCCACACCTTCCATATTTCCGCTCTATATTTGAAACCTACTCAAATGCTGAGGACTCTCCCTATTTGTAAATTTCTCCAGTGACGATTGCATTCCCAATCTCAATAATCTCATTCTGCACTCAGTACAATAATCCATGTTTTTGTAGGCTTGCACAATATCTGCTGTCCACCCTGTCTCTGTAAAATCCTCCAGCTTGAACCAAAATGCCCACTTGTGTACCTTCCTCAAGCCCCAAGAGAACATGATATCACTGTAACTTTCTGCAGGTCCTATAACACTCTAGCTTCCTGGCCAATTGTACAATACGACCTCAATATCCTTCTCCCATCCCTACCGACCTCCTTATCTATATAAACACCTCCAGACCCTTTTCAAGCCACAACAGCACTCCACATCTCTGTTTGCTCCTCCACTCCCTACAGCCCTCCCAGCACCTCAATCACTGTCTCTTTGGGTACTTCTGCATTGGCTCAGTGCTGAGCAATGGTGCCTCACAGCGCCAGGGACCCAGGTTGGATTACACAGTTGAGCGACTATCTGTGTGGAGTTTGTGCATTCTCTCTGTGTCTGCTTGGTTTCCTCCGGGTTCTCCGGTTTCCTCGCACAGTCTAAAAATGTGCAGGTCAGGTGAATTGGCATTTCTAAATTGTCCAAACTGTTAGGTGCATTGTCAGAGACAAGCGGTTCTGGTTGGGTTATTCTTTGGAGAGTTGTTGTGGACTTGTTGGGCCGAAGTATCTGTTCCCATGCCATAGGGAATCTAATCTAAACTCTCCCTCTGCGTTCCATATTATTGTCCCTAAATGTATCCCTCTATCCATGAACAGCCCCAAATCCTTCAAAACTCCCAGTCCCTGAGAATTCCCACATGTGAGAGACGAACCCACTTAATCAATAACTTTCGATTCGAGTCAAAGAGTTCCGAAGCAGTACATTCACTTGAACATCTTTAAAGATGGGTGGCTCTACGAGGAGTGTCACACCCGACAGTAAAATACAGAGTTTTGTAAATACTTTTATGAGGGGTCTCTTGACACCCCTACACTCAGCTATAAACCTATCATAAGTGTCTATTTCATTCTATACCCTTATTTGGGTATTACTTGCGCTCATTATTCTTTCATTTGGTAATTCCCTGCACCCAGGCCTAAGTCGATCATACCTATTAATGACCTCACTTGTTTTTCTTTTAAATCTGTCTCATTTGGCTGTCCTTGTTCGTTACAGCGTTCCTGTTGTTTTATCCAGTTCCTCTTTTCTAACCTTCTGACTTCTGAGATCATCCTTTACTATTTTGATAGTCCAAAAAGCTGACCTACAAACTATAATCTTATTGCGAAATGCCCCTCCTGCTTCTTTTGTGGTCAAGCTACAATACTCAAAGTTATTTCTTAACTTAAAACTATTTCTTTAAAAGAACCTCGATATTCGTTAAAATCAACATACACCTGCCAACCTGATTTTTTTCTCTCCCGCCACAGCTGCGACATCACTCCTTAATGGTTTAACATTTTCCAGTCCTGAAACACTCTGATAATGTGGACATCCTATAATCCTCCCTGTCTGCGTAATCCTCTCAGGTCCCTGCATCACCCCCGATCTGTAGAACCAACTCCAATGCTTGTCACTCTCCCGATCAGTTTCTACAAGACTGGCTACCTATGTAACATCTTCCCGTCACGATCATCCGCCCTGTCAATTTAAGCTCCTCCAGTCTCCCCACCAATCTCATCATATCTATACCCTTCTCGGGCTCTTACACCCTTATCGGTGTAAACGTTAGATTCCCCTCCATCCATCCCTAAAGCAGAAACCTACTCCAGTCTGTGCAATGCTCCCTATCTGTGTTAGTGTCTCCAGGCTCTATTGCTGTACCTGTCTCTGTAAGCTCTGACAGATTGTCCAGCTTTCCGGTACATACAATTTCCAGACACTCAGCATCCGACATCAACAAGTGTCTTCATTAGCTACAGCCTTTCATGTCTCTGTTCATTCCTCAAATCTATACAAGTCTCTTAATCTCTGCAAATAGCATAATTCCATAAAATGCTACCTGTCTGCATAAACTGCCCCAATCCTACACTGAGAAGCCTCATTGTCCTTTTGAACACCTGTAGTCTGTTCAGATCTCCCGGTATCTTTCCTGACTCCATTGAATACAGCTCATCTCATGTTATAACGCCTCTAACTCATGTGTTACTCCCCATCTCTGTGCTATTCTTCTGTTACTGCAATTCTTATTCTTTATCTCCAGAGCTTCCAAACCTCCTGATTGATGTAAGGTTCTTGATTCCTTGCAGCATGTTTAATACCTGTAGCAGCCTCCAACTCCTCAACGCATCCTGTCGCTATAACCTCCTCAAATAATACAGCTCACTGTCTTTGTAATATCTTCTTTATAGTATCTGCAACACTGTTGATTTCTGTAACCACCTCCAGAACAACGCTCCAAATGTCTGTTAACTGATGGTTATTCTTCAAACCTGCCTTCACAGTCCTCACTAGCTCTCTGATCTCCTGAAGCCCTACAATGCTCAGTATCTCTGGCTCCTCCAATCCTTCCAATTCTCCTTGGCTGTGTACACTGATCCAGCCCCTTCAACCCACCCTATTTCACTCATTCCTGCAGCTCCAACTATTGTCCATGTTAGTGTAATTCCCAGCACCAATAATCATTCCGCTCTCTGTAAACTAATGCAGCTTCAACTATCACTCTTATTTATGTAATGTCCAGTTCGCCCAATTCTCCCTTTCTCTATAGATTCCTGTAGCTCCAAATACCACCCTATCTGTCTCACCTCCCGTGTCAAAAAACCTCACCTTCTCTAAAACCTTCTGTAGCTCCAACTACCACCAATATCTATGTAATCTCTAGTCACGACAACCGTCCCACTCTCTGTATCTGCTGAAGTTATAACGACCACGCCTATCTGCGTAATCTGTCGTCCCTATATTCCTCCCGATCTCTGTAACTCCTTCAGAACTGATAACCCTATCACTCTCCTTGACATCTTTCAGCCCGACAACCATCTGATCTCTAACCACCAACAGTGATCTCAAACCACCTGAACTCTGTAACATACTCCAGTCTCTACAACCCAGCTTTTCCCTGTTACCTTCTCTGCTATCTGTATTCTCCATTATCTCCGGTTACAGATCCTTGCTCAGGGAAACAATGTCTCAGTACCGAATCTGTAAGAACACAAGGATCTTCGGTGTATCAATAAATTTGCCTCATTTTCTAAAATATAACGACTGCAAGTTCAACCTTCTCCACCTCTTCTCATCAATATCCCTCCATATTGAAGACCAGCCTGGTGAACTCTTCTCTGGTCTGCCTCCAATGCAAGGACATTTTCCCTCCAGATAGGGAACCAAACCTGTTCACAGTATTCTCAGTGTGAGCTGATTGGAGTCCTCTATCGTTGTTACAAGCCTTCCTTACTTTTATTCTCCAAACCCTTTTGTATCAATGCGAGCATTCCATTTGCCTTTTCTATTAGGTACTGACCTGTATGCTTACCTTTTTGAGATTTATTCACAAGGATTCCCAAGTTACTCCATGGTATAGCTTTCTGCAGTATATCTGAAACCAAGAGGTGACAGCAATAATCAGGAAAATGCTGGAATGTATGGCAAACCATACGCTAGAAATGATAACTGCACACTTAGAAACCTCTCAACAAAGCGCAGTCTGGAAGAGCATCATTATATGAACAGAATTATGCCATTCATCCACCGGATATATTACAGTATTTGATTATGGCTGAATTGTTTCTCAACCCATTCTCTCACTTAAACCCTGTAACCCTTGATCTCCTTACTCATCAAGAACCTAGCTATCTCTGAGGTAGATACATTGAATTACTTTGCATCCATAGCTCCATGATGCAGTGAGTTCCACTGATCCATCACCCTCTAGCTGAATAGATTCCTCCACATCTGTATTCAGAAGGGCCGACCCTTCACTCTGAAACTGTGCCCTTGGCCCCGAGTCTCTGCTCTCGAGGAAACATCTTCCTCCATCCACTCCATCCATGCCCCTCAGTACTTTTCAGGATTGAATGAGATTCTGCTGCTGCCTCTGAACCATCATCAAGTGCAGACCCAGAGACGTCACCTGCTCCTCATATGGCACGAACTTCATCCCTGGGATCTTCATTGGAAACCAATTCCTCGTACCCCTTCACATCCTTTGTCTAGACTCTTAATGTGTAGCACATGGAGTGTAGTCCTAACACTGACCCCTGCGGAGCTCTCCTCATCACCAGTTCCCATTGTGAACTTTCTTCACACTCGCTGCCTTGTGCCAATTAGACAAATCCTCTATCCATGCTCAGCATGTTGTTCTGAAACGGAAATTTCATTTCACACCTACTGCTGGATTTATTTTTATATCCGGCTGTAAACAACAGAGTTTCACCTTTACCTTCCCATCTGTAATTCCCTGGAGAAGGTGGTGGGGAGCTGCCTTCCTGTCCCACTGCAGGCCTTTGGGTGTAGGGACAGACACAGTACTGGGAGGATGGAGCGTGCCTTGGAGGGCACGTTGGAAATGCTAGTGTTTCTGTGCACCTGGAGCTCCTGTCCTTCCAGGGTATAGTGGTTCCGGCTTTGTGAACGGCTGCTGAAAGACCCTTCCTGAGTGACCTCAGAGCTACTTGTAGATCATTTATTCCTTCATTCATGAACATGAGCTTTGTTGGCTGGGCCAGCATTTATTATTGATTTGGAGTTGTCCCTGAGAACGTGGTGGTGAGCTGCCTTCCTGAACCACTGCACCAGCCGTTTGTACTTTTGTTATATGCGTCCCCTCCAGCAGGCGCTACAACACTCCTCATGTCTTTAACTACATCGAGACAATGCAGCTCTCTCTGTTTCTGTGATATCCTCCTCTGCTGATAACTTTTATAGTTCCTCATAATATCTCGCCTTTTTCATTCCCATCTATGCTAGAGATCTCTAAAATGTCTTTATTCTTGTTTAAACGTCTGATCACCTAAAATCTCTCCCTTTTTAATTTGTAACCCCTTCAGGTTCTGTATCTCTCCATATAACTGTAATCAATGACAGCACAGGTTCCCTTCCTAAATCTCTATGATTACAATGGTTGCTTGAGCTAAATTGGCACTTTTCTTCCTCCTTATCAATCTCAGGACTTCCAGCCCCTACATTCCCACTATTTGGAATGCTCCCATTGTCTGCACCTCCTCATGTCCTGAGGGTCCTTGAACACCACCAGTGCTCCAGAAGTTTATATTCCCACCCAGTTACTGAAACTTGCAACTCTGGAACATCCAACTGTGTCCAGTACCATACAACACTTGCTGGCTCTCAATTTGCATTTGTTGAAGTCTACACATCTCTCTAAGCAGCTCAGAAAAAAAGCCCTTTAGACTCTACAAAGCTCCGTCATGAATAAGCTACAATTTCTCTATTTCCGTTGCCTTCTTCAGTGTCTGCAACACTCGCTGAATCTTACAGCCAACTTCTTTAGTTGCTGCAGGTCTACCTAGCTCCCCAGACAACCTGTTCCATCCCATACAGCTTGCTCAATCACTTTAAAACCCTCTGATCTGTCTAATCCTCCTCTTATCCACTGTCTTCCAGGCACACAGCGATCCTGTAAGACAGCAGTGCGGAATGGGATGTTATAAATCTCAGCTGAGGCTTGAGGCCTACCATTACCTGGGAATCATAAGAGGAAAGAACCAGAGAATAAACAGCACAGAGCGGAGAATATTAATCAACAGCGAGAATCGAGGCCGACTGGGAATTGGAGTTGGGGAAACAGCAGAGCAAGAGGCTGGATATCAGCACCAATTCGCAGAGGCAGTGTCAATGTGAGGGAGCAATTTGGAGCAGGAGCTTCAGGCTTACTCACAACGGGAGTTACAGAGGCAGCAAAGTGGGAGGGTATAAATCAGCATGAGGATTGAGGTCAAATCATGCCTGGGAGTCACAGAGACAGTGACCCTGTGAGGGAGCAGAGCGGAGTGGGAGCTGGAGGATGACACGTACCTGGGAGTGCCAGAGACGGTGACCCTATGAGGGAGCAGGGTGGAGTGGGATCTGGGGATTACACGTACCTGGGATTCATCGAGACGGTGACCCTATGAGGGAGCAGGGTGGAGTGGAAGCTGGAGGATTATACGTCCCTGGGAGTCACAGAGACGGTGACCCTGTGAAGGAGCAGGGTGGAGTGGGAGATGGAGGATTACACGTGCCTGGGAGTTACAGAGACGGTGACCCTGTGAGAGAGCGGAGTGGAGTGGGAGCTGGAGGATTCCACGTCCCTGGGAGTCACAGGGATAACTTTCTGCTGCTGGGACCTGACTGCACTGAGTTTGGAAGAAGTACAAGACCCTTCACAGAAAAGCCTGTAAATTCATTGGCAATAAATACATCGTTATTAGCGACTTTCAGTAAATTGATAGAAGTTAGCAAATTTATTTTTCAACTTCTGAAATAAGGGTTGAACTTAGAAATAAGAGGGAGATGTGAAAATCTGACCCAATATAATACATTACCCTCAGTAAGCCACAGTTGAATAAGGGAGTTAACCATATTGTTTCTTTTTCCGCTTATGGTAACTTAATTCTAAGTAATTAATTAAGTTGCATTTTAAGACATGACAAGACATGCTTGTCAGATGGAAAATATGTTCTGTTACGTTGGGAAATCATAGCTCCTGCTCGTGTCCTAGATGAACACGGGGTCTTGGAGCTCAGATAGTGACTAGAGACTCTGTGGGACATCTGTGATGCTGGGAGTTAGGTGGATATCATGCGCACAGAGCAGATCACCCTGCAGACATGACAGCTGAGAAGAAGAAAGGGAATAGGGGACTAGACCATCGAAGAGAAACATTCAGGGAATTGTAGAATATCCTGATATCTCCCTCCCAATTCAGTTTCCCAGTTTGGAAGTTGATGAAGGTGCGGGCTGTTCAGGGAAGGGCAGTCGGAGCCATGTCTGCGGCACCACAAGCAGCCTGACTGTGCAGGAGGGGAGGGAGAAGGAAGGAGGATCAATAGTCACAGGGGAGTCAGGATATGGAAGAAGGTGTCAGTATTTCTGTAATTCCAGGATAGTGGGGTTAAGAATGTCACGGTGTCTGCAGGACATTCGTCTGGGGGACAGTGAGCCGTCAAAGGTCATGTCCATGTTGGTAGGAATGACCTGGGAAGGAGGGATGAAGTGGTCTGGGAATCAGAATTTCGGGAGCTAGGTGGATGGTTAGCAAGCGGGACCTCAAATGTAGCAATCTCTTGGTTACTGCCAGTGCCGTGTCCAAGTCAGAACAGAGCTAGGAGTTTTAGGTAGATGAGAGTGTGACTTGAACGATGATTCAGCAGGAAGGGCTTCTGATTCCTGGGACATTGGGACGGTTTCTGGGGTTAGGCAGCAACTGTACAAACTGAATGGGCTAACGTGACAGAGCTGGGACTGAATTTCTTATCGGGTGTGTGGGAGGGATTGAAAATAACATGGCGTGTGCTTAGGATCCAAAATGGAATAGTAGAGGAGGCTACCAGGATTCTCAAAATAATGGGAGATACAGTTGGTACTAATGTACAACAACAGGTTTAAGAGTGGAATTTGGAGTAAGAAAGAAAGCCTTAATCTGAGGTAGTCTGCACGGACATGAATCATCCGTGTTTGGGGATTTACAGATGCAGGTTGGTATGTGGAAATCTGATGGACTCATCACCGAGAGCTGGCTCCAGAAGGGCAGGTTTGGTTGTTAAATATTGCTGGGTATAAAGGATTCCAAAATAGTAGAAGGGAAGGGAAAGGACGAAGGGTTGAAGTATTGGTGTAGATTAGCGTTAGTTAAGGAGTCTAAGAGAAAGAGGACCTGTCAAAGAACAGAATGAATTGGGCTGGAGTTACAGAGCAAAAAGTGTACAATTACACTGTGAGGTACAGTCAGTCAGTAAGCAACCATTGGAAAGGTTGGAAAGAATAAATATTCAGGGTCATTTGAGAGCGATTAAAATACTACAGATTAGTTATACTGAGAAACTTAATTTATCCAGATTATCGGTTACTGTTGGTGCAGGGTCATAGTGGCCAACGCCCCTGGATTACATGAAGGAGAGCTCACTTCAGGAGTATGTGCCCAGCCCTAGAGGGCATGTACTGTTGGACCTGTTCCTTGGGAAAGAGGTGGGGCAAGTGGATCCAGTGTCATTAGGGGAACTTTTTGGGGCGCAGCGATCATTTCACTGTAAAGTTCAGGATGATGGTACAGAATGATACGCAATAATTGAGAGTGGGAAATATTAGTTGACTGAGAGCAACCTTCAATGGAGCAAGAATGATGCTGGGAACTTTTGAATAAGGCCAGTGAAATTGTAACTTTAAATAGAGTGAGCCAGGTCAGATTGAGCTGGAATTATGGTGATGGGGTTGCAGTGTGATCACGACTGAGACCCTGATAATCAAAGATTTTCCTCCTTTATGTAGGAAGGACAAAAAGGTCAACACAGTTTAGTAGCATTGTGTATAAAGGATGGAATCAGTATTATCGTGATGCTAATCTATTTACACACTGCTCCTCCCTGCCTTCTCCCCTCATCGGTGCGTAATGATCCTATCAGATTTTGGTAACTTTTGAAAACTTCAAAAAATAGCACAGTATAGAGGAGATCACTCTGTCCACTGTCTGCATTGGTCAAGATGTAATGTTGTTTTTTAAAGCCCTAGTTCTGTCTCCCTGGACAGTGTAGGACTTCAAATACAGTTCCAGGCCCATTATTAAAATGGTTTGAGAGTTTCTGCCTCTACTCCGCTTCTATGTGTGACACCCAGATCTTGATCATACTCTGGTTGAAGTACCAACTTTCCACACCACTTCTCAAATATTTCAACAAGTTAAATTAATTATTCGCCACTCGTAATTGAGGTCTCCAACAGGAACAAGGTATTCTCTCCCTTTCTACCCAGGCTCCTGACAATATGTGCACCCCAATCAAATCTCCTCTCAGCATCCTCCATTCCAATCTTTCCCCACAACTGCACTTCCACTGTCACAGGGTAAGGCATCTCCTCTATACCCTCTCAAATCCAATTCCATCGTTCCATGTGATGGGGTGACCAGAACTGCACACCATCCCCAAGCTGTGGCTGAACTCATTCTTGATATATTTCCAGCATAAGCTTCCTGCTCTGACGTTCTGCGCTTTGGCAGATAGAGGAAATTGTGCCATTTGCTCCATTAACGAGATAATTAGTGTTTTCAGCTACCTTCATTTACCTGCCCACACTGACCATACTCTCATTTATTCTACATTCCTCTCTATTGTTGATGTCCCCAAATTCCTTGCTTAGCACTTCTCTGGGTTGTTTGCTCCATTCCCCTGGACCCCATAGTTTCTGTTTTTAAACAGTCTGCCATGGAATCTCTCGTCAAATCAAAGTAATTCACATGCAGTTACAAGTTACTGCCTCAAACCGATGCAGTCAGATTAATTACACACGATCTTCCTTGAACAAATCCAGACCGACTATCCTGGAGTCCCTGGGACTTCCTGAGTGACCGTTTATCCACTGTCTCAGAATTACAGCCTCGAACTATTCAGGCAGTCCCTTGCTCCACATTAAACAAAGTTGCAGTGTTAACCATTCTCCAGGCCTCCGGCAACATCCCTGCATCCAGGGATCATTGGATAATATAGGTAACTGTAAGACTGGGGATTTTCCCCAGCTCCTTTTAACAGTCTGGAACATTGTGCTACGCCTTTTTGAGGATTTGAATCCCCTGTATAATTCTCCACACTAAGTTTGTTGCTCCCAATGTTTCACACTGCATCACTATTTTGGTTCAGACAGACTAAATACCAACCCACCTTATGGTTTGGTCAAGTCTCATTTTAGTCGTGTTTCATGGAGGATTTCTCTCCACAAGGTTAAGTGCATTTTCTCATGACACCATCCCCAATCTGCCTCATTAATTACCTTCCCTGGCCGCGTGGTCTTCCGCTCATCTGAAAATAATGCAATGATTTTTCCCTTTGTAATAACAACTGCCCTCCGCCTGGATATCCCAGAATGCACCGGTCTCCCTCTTCCAGGGGAAGATAAAATCATTATACTCTTGGATTGTCAATCCGAAACTGACCTGGAAATGGCAGAGGGGGTAAAACTGGGGCCCCACATTGTGGACAAGCCCCTGAGGTTCTGGTGGATGGCATGGTTCAGGAGAGGGACATTATCATTCTCCAGGACTGGCAGGGGAAGCCAAGACACCAGACCCTGCCAGCTTGGTCCGAGGCTGACCCCTGGGTCAGGAAGGAAATCTGTGACCTTCTCGACTCCACCAGGTAAGTCCCACCATCTGCACTTTGTGACCTTGCCCCCGCTCTCTCTCTCTCTCTCTGTTACTGCACCCACCTCCCACCAAGGCTCATGTTCTCCCACTCTCACTGAATGCAGCACCTTCTCTAGGGCTCTATCTAACCTCTTCCCTGTGCCTCTCTCCAACTCTACCTGGTGTCTGTGCTGCCTACTCACTCACTCAGGACACCTCGCCACATTTCCCCAGCTGTCTCAGCACTGACAGCTTTATAAACTACTTCTGTCTCCCTGAATACCTCTTACTAATTTTCACATTTTAGAAGTAACTATCCCACACTAGAGTAGAATGAGACAAGAGGGATAGGGGTCTCCTGCACATTCAGCTCCTTATCCGCTCACAAGCGAAGGATCCTGATCCTAACAACCACGAGAGGCTGACTGACCACGTCCAAGCTCACGGACTGGGATCTGAGACTCCCACTGACACACTGTGCTGGGCACCGTGACTGACCATGTCCAAGCTCCCGGACTGGGATCTGAGACTCCCCCTGACTCACTGTGCTGGGCACCATAACTGACCGTGTCCAAGCTCCCGGACTGGGATCTGAGACTGCCCCTGACACACTGTGCTGGCACCGTAACTGACCGTGTCCGAGCTCCCGGACTGGGCTCTGAGACTCCCCCTGACTCACTGTGCTGGGCACCGTGACTGACTGTGGACAATGATATCAAGCTTCCTGGGTTTGTGTCTGTGCTAAACACCAAGACAATACCGCAGACGGGTGAGCCTGGTAGCACTGGATAAGGGAAAACCCTGCTCAGGGCAGGGTAAGGCAAGGCAATAATACTGTCAGCGTTCATGTCAGCTCAAAGTGAGTGTGTACAGACACACAGTGAGCAACCCAGAGGGACAGACCATGAGCTGGATGTTTGTCACTGAGCACAGTGTCCTTGCAGCGGCATTGAGTGTGCACAAACACGGAGTGAGCCGCCCAGAGAAACAGGCCATGAGCTGGGTGTGTGATCCAGCACAGTGTCCTTGCTGCAGCATTGAGTGTGTACAAACACGCAGTGAGCACCCCAGAGGGACGAGCCATGAGTTGGGTGTGTATCCCTGAACACAGTGTCCTTGCAGCAGCATTGCAATGAGAGCTGTCAGTGCACCCTCAGCTGCAGCATTGAAGTACAGAAGCATACTGTCAGTGGGTCAGAGATCTGCTCTGACGGCATGGTGAGGCTGACATGTGTCAGATGCCAGCATTTTTTGGGTATGTAGTACATGCAGCTTCGGTCTGTGCAGTGTCCCCTGAGACACTGGTGTGCACAGGAGCGAGGGCCATGATGGCGTCACCAGGTACCAGCTCTAACATTCATGTCAAATTCTCCATATTGAGTTTCCCCACAGTGGGAGGGACGACATGAACCTGCAAATTAATGAGGAGAGATCTGCATGAATGTGGCTGCTGATCATCAGGCGTTATCAATCAGCAATTGGCCACTATCTTGCTGAAATCTTGTCTTAAACTGTACAGCACAGGAAGAGACCCTTCGCCCCCGCCCCCAAGTTGCACTGTTACTTGATTCCTTTAGAAGTTATAAAATGTTGTATATCATTATATTCCCTGCTAACTCATGTAAATGTCAAGATATCATCATTGCTGTTTTATCTTCTTCTACAGCCTCCTTTATCAGTGCATTCCCGGCATTTCACATTCTGTCTGGATCAGAGAAAAGAGAACTAGCTTCTCATATCTCCTTTAAACTTTCCCCTATTTACCTAAAACTTATGCCTAGGAGAAAATGCGTACAGCAGATGCTGGAGATCAGAGTTGAAAAGTGTGGTGCTGGAAAAACACTGCAGACCAGGCAGCTTTCGAGGAGCAGGAAAATCGACGTTTCAGGCATAAGCCCTTCTTCAGGAATGATTCATGAAGAAGAGCTTCTGCCCGAAACGTCGATTCTCCTGTTCCTCGGATGCTGCCTGGTCTGCTGTGTTTTTTCAGCACCATACTTTTCAACTCTAAAAATTATGCCACCTAGCAATTAATATTTATACTCTGGGAAAAAAAGACTCCAACTGTCTATTCTATCGATACCTCTCATAATTGTGTAAACCTGTAACAGGTTCTACTTATGTCTAATATCTTCCAAACCAGACAACAACCTAGTATTTGTTTTTTAAACCCTCTCCAATACCTTGACATCCTTTTGCTGATCTGGTAATCAGTCCTGTAATCAACATTCTAAATGATGCCGAATATAATTCTATCCAGCTGCAACATGACAGAACAATATTTCCCTGTGTTGCCACTTTCAGGGAACTATGGACCTGTATGCCCAGATCCCTTCAATGTTGAAGTCAATTCGTGGTCTTTCATTTATTGTATATTTCTCTCCTGCAGCTGTCTTTCTCAAAGGTATCAACTCGCAATTGCCCATTTTAAATTACATCTGCTTTTTCTCCATCCAAGTCTCCAGAACACGTATATCCTGCTGCATCATCTGCCAATCATCCTGACAACCCACAACTCCCCCAATCTATTCACGCATATCCAGACAGAAGAAAAAAGAATACCCTTCCACCAGTAATGACTGCTATGAACACGCAGTTCTCTGTCTATGTTACTGACTGACCGCTGATCCTATTTCACATCACCTTCTGTATGAGTCTGCTGTAAGGAACCATTTCAAAGGCCTTGCAGTGGTCCAGATGGCCAACATCCAGCTCCATGCTCTCATCAATCACTTTTGCCACTTTCTCAAAATATCAATCGCGTTTGTGAGACACAATTTTCCACAAAGCCATGTTGCCCATCGTGAATAAGTCCATATTTTTCCAAATGTGAGTCAGTCCTATCACTAGGAATCTCCAATATTTTCCGTACCACTGATTTAAGGCTCACCGAGCTGAAATTTCTGGGATTATCCGTGTTGCCCTTCTTCAACCAAGGAGCAACATTGACCATTTTCCAGTTTTCTGGAACCTCGGTTGTCGCTGAAGCGCAAAGTGTTTGTACAAGGTCTCAGCAATTTCCTCCCTCGCTCCCCTCAGTGTTCTGGGATTAATCCCATCATTTCCTGGAGACTTGTCGACCTTCATATTTTTCAAAACACCCAACACAGCCTCCATTCTTAATATCAAAATGACATCGGATATCAGCATATCCATCTCTTGACTCACCACCTACCATATCGTCCTCCTTTGTGAATACCAATACAAAGTATTTATTAAGGACTTCACCCCCTTCCTCCAGCTCAAGGCATTAATTCCCTCATTTGTCCTTGATCGGGCGTACTCTTTCCTTGGCTACTCTGTTCCTCCTGATAAACTGTTTTGGCATTTTCCTTAACCCTGTTTTATAAAGACATTTCATCATGCTTTTTCGTCCTGCCAACTCTTTCTTTACGTTTTTCTTGTCTTTTATGATGTTTTTGCAAGGCTTCTGAGTGTCCTCAGATCCCAAACTATTAGATGTACTTCCTTTCTCTTTTTGACTGAACTGACACGTTCTCTTGTCATTAAACGTTTCCAAATCTTGCCATCCTTACCACCCTGTCTCCATGACGAGATCTTACATCACGGCTTCTCAGACAATTCTCCCAGATTCAGCACAACAGCCCTCATTGTTGAGGTCCTTTAAGCTTTAATTGAAACTCAGACCCATATACAAACTTTCGTCAGTTTCTATTGCTTTCCTTTTATATTCCTTATTTTACTTTTCCTTCTCTTGACAGCATCATTTTACAACACTGTTTGCTTTCTAATTTCGTTTTGGATCTCACCCCTCCGTATTCCGCACTCCTCTCGTCATTCTGTAGTATTGCGTTCCCGTTGTGTGATGTAAGGCTTCCTGTTCTGTCTTTGTATTCCTAGGTTTCTAGGAAGCTCTGGATTTAGCAGCCTGACCCTTTTCACTTTATGAAAACACATTTTCTTGGAACCACTTTAATCTCCTCTCAGATTACCTGCTCTGATTCTGATTTATATTCTAGTTACTTGTTCCTGTTTACTTGAAGATATAAAGTTAGACCGTGTCTTCTTTGTCTAGCTTTGTCCTTTACAATGCTTACGTTAAAATCAAATGAATTATGATCACTATTCCCTAAATACTATCTTTTTCTTTCCAGATGGCTCCAGATTTTGGTGCGTTGGTAGGTGAGTTACTCACTGCAGAATTCCTAACCTCTGATCTGCTCTTAAAGGCAGTGTTATTTATATGCTTAGTCCAGGGCAATTCCTGGTCAATGATAGTACCCAGGATGCTGATAAACACCGTGTTGGGGACTTAGTGATGGGAACTCAGTAATGGGAATGCGATTCAAAATCAAAGTATGATGGTTTGATTCGTTGTTGTTACATTTGTTTGATAGAGTGTCGTGAACATTACTTGATGTTTGTCAGACAAAACCTGGATGTTTTCCAGGTCTTGTTGCATTTCAACATGGCCTGTTTCAGGAATAGCACAATCAGTGACCTTTCCCCTGTCTGACCTTATGATGGAGAGAGGGCATTGCAGCAGCTGGAAATGGTTGAGCTTCAGACACTCTCTTTCCAGAGGAATGGCTGCAAAGCTGTTCTGGAGTTCCAGTTACTCATACTGACAACAGGCATTATTGTTTTTGGGGACAATCGTTTGGGGTGGCATGGTGGCACAGTGCCTCACAGCACCAGTAGACCCGGGTTCAAGTCCCGCCTCAGGCGACTCTCTGTGTGGAGTTTGCACATTCTCCCCGTGTCTGCGTTGGTTTCCTCCGGGTACTCCGATTTCCTCCCACAATCCAAAAAATGTGCAGGTTAAGTGAATTGGCCACAGTAAATTGCCCGTAGCATTAGGTGTAGGAGAGTGGGTTGTGGGTCGGTGTGCACTGTTAGGCCAAAGGGCCTGTTTCCACACTGTCAGTAATCTACTCTAATGGATAATTGCTGACAGCAGGCATCATTTTTACAGGCGATAATTACTCACACTGACAACAGGCATTATTGTTGCTGAGGATATTTACTCACACTGACAACAGGCATAATTATTGCAGGCGATAAATACTCACACTGACAACAGGCATTATTGTTGCTGAGGATAATTACTCACACTTACAACAGGCATAATTATTGCAGGCGATAAATACTCACACTGACAACAGGCATTATTGTTGCTGAGGATAATTACTCACACTGACAACAGGCATAATTATTGCAGGCGATAAATACTCACACTGACAACAGGCATTATTGTTGCTGAGGATAATTACTCACACTGACAACTGGCCTTATTGTTGCTGGGGATAATTACTCACACTGACAAAAGGCATTATTGTTGCTGAGGATAATTACTCACACTGACAACTGGCCTTATTGTTGCTGGGGATAATTACTCACACTGACAAAAGGCATTATTGTTGCTGGGGATAATTACTCACACTGACAACATGCATTATTATTGCTGGGGATAATTCCAACTAGGAGAGTACTTCACTCAGATTCCGATTAACTGTAGTTTTACTCGGGGTCCTATTGTCACACCGGGTTAAATGGGACCTTGATGAGAAGAGTAATTACTCGCACTGCCCCTTTGGAGTTCCCTTCTTTTGAATTGAGCTTGCAATGGATTCAGGATCTGAGTGACCCTGACGGGACACTAACTGAATGTCACTGAGCAGGTTACTGCTGATTGAACCCATTATTGCTGACACCTTCCTTCACATTTCTATGGTAGACCCTACACCGATGGGTCAGTGACTGGATGCAATGCAACGGCCCTGTGTATTGTCCACAGGACACACTCGGGCAGTTTATCACGTTGTTGGCAGGTGTCAGTGTTTTTGCTGGAATGGAACAGCTTGGTTAGAGATGTGTCAATCTTTGAGTTAACTCACAGTTTCCATTATCTCCAGCCATTTCTTGACATTGTGTGGAGAGAATTGAATTGTCTGAAGATTGGGGTCTGTGATACTGGGTCCTACTGAAGGGGGCTGAAATGAATCATCTGCTCAACCCGCCTGGCTGAAAGTTGTTACAAATGCAGGAGCTTTATTTTGTTCCTGATGTGCTGGGCTCACCAATAATTGGGGATTTCATTGTTGGAGAGCAGCAGACTCCTCCTCCAGTGGTCTCTTTCATTGTCCACTATCTTTCATAACTACACGTGGCAGGACTGCAGGAATAGATCTGAACCATTGATAGTGGGATCACTGAGCTCTGTCCATCACTTGCTGCTTGTGCTGTCGGAATACAAGTCGTCCCGTTTTGCAGCTGAAGGCAGTAAGAGTTTCTCCAGGTTGTCCCTCATCTCTACGTCTGTCTGGTGCTGCTCCCAGCATGTTCTTCTGTACTCATCACTAACCCAGGGTTGTTCATTGGCTTGATGGTTACTGTACAGTGGGAGGAATGTCGGGCCGTGATGGTTACTGTACAGTGGGAGGTATGTCAGGCTGTGATGGTTACTGTACAGTGGGAGGTATGTCGGGCCGTGATGGTTATTGTACAGTGGGAGGTATGTTGGGGTGTGATGGTTACTGTACAATGGGAGGTATGTCGGGCTGTGATAGTTACTATACAGTGGGAGGTATGTTGGGCCGTGACGGTTACTGTACAGTGGGGGGTATGTCGGGCAGTGATGGTTACTGTACAGTGGGAGGTATGTCGGGCCGTAATGGTTAATGTAAAGTGGAAGGTATGTCGGTCCGTAATGGTTACTGTACAGTGGGGGGTATGTCGGGCTGTGATAGTTACTGTTCAGTGGGGGGTATGTCGGGCAATGATGGTTACTGTACAGTGGGAGGTATGTCAGGCCGTGATGGTTACTGTATAGTGGGAGGTATGTCGGGCCGTCATGGTTACTGTACAGTGGGAGGTATGTCGGACCGTAATGGTTACTGTACAGTGGGAGGTATGTCTGGCTGTGAGGTTGCAGACTGTATGAGTTGTCCAGAGTACGATTCGGCTCCTGCCGATGGCCCATTGCACCTCATGGATGCATCATCATTAGTTTCTCAATCTGTTTAAAGTCTGTACCATTCACTGTCCAGGGGGCTACATATCATGGTGAGGGGAGTCTGTAAAATGTGAGGGTAGCCCTTGTTCCCCGTAAAGACTGTGCAGTGACCATTCTTACCGTTGTATGAAATGGAGAGGTCTCCCTGCAGTAGGCAGATCGGTGATAGTGCGGTCAATTATATGATTCCCTTTTATTGATTCCCTCATGACCTGCCGCAGAGCAGTCCAGCAGCCACAGGATGCAGCATCAATGCTGAGCACGATACTGACTATATACCACGGAGCTATCCCCCTCTGTCTGGCTTGTCCTGTCAGTTGGACAGACCCTAATAGAGAGGGTGGTGATGATGCCTGGTATTAGTCCTGTTCACAGAATCCTGCTTTACAGATAATATCTGACTTTGCTTGATTAGTCTGTGAGATATATACTACAGGTCACTTTTACATTTTGTATAATGAAGAGTTAATATCACTTTGTTTCTGCATCTTTTAAAATAAACCAAGACATCATTATTTTTTAGTTGAAAACAATTGAAGTGAACAATAATTCAATTACCAGAGCGCACAGCTTACTATTATACAATTCAGTGACTGTAGTAAACAGCTAATCCATGTTCAGATCAGTGAACATACCAACTTGCAGGCAGCATAGCTGTTGAAAATGACTTTGAGGAAAAGCCTGAATTAAGCCACAGTGCTACTGAGCCTCACCATGACCTCCAAAATACTGGCCATCTCCAGAATCTGTCCACTGAGTTTCCAAACTGGAGCTGGGCAGTTACTGACATAATTCCTCGCAATAGGCTGGTTAGAGACATACGTGAACAACGGGGAGAAGTGAGTGGGGAAAACTGGTCAATGGACTAGCGCATGGTGCTGATCCAGACGCAGTTCAGCATTTGTAACATTGACGTGTAAACAACCATGTCTTGCAAGTATATCTCTTCTGGTATCGCACCTAAACTCTGTAATTCTGCACCTTGGATCCGATCCTGAATGAATGTGTTACTTAGGTGATGGGTTCGTGCAGCACATGGCATCTCATATGAATCCCTCATAAACCATATCCAGTATATGTTAGCCCAACAATGTCAGTATCCAAACAGAATTGTGCAGCTCCATTGATGGCCGGCATCATCCCAGCCCAACAACCTTGTGTGTGACTTGAGCTGGATATTTCTATGTAAATATTTGAAGCGTTGTTCTAACCATGAACAGCAAAGTCTCTTTACTGAAGTTTCGATAGCTTTTCATAATACAAACTTTTAGATTGTCCAATAAGCATTGTATCCCCGCTTTATTCCGTTCATTTTTATTACACCATTATTATGAAAACTGTGCACAATTCACAGTAAGGAGCATTGAAATGATAAATCTCATTCCCACACCCAAGACCAAATTATTATTAAGTACAAGGACTTTGAAAATATAAAATTATTTTCCCTTGTATTAATGTTGTGAACTAATAGTCGACTTTCTTGCTCCTCAGATGTTGCCTGAATAGCTGTGCCTTTTCAAAACCACATTTTTTTACTCTGATCTCCAGCATCTGCAGTCCTCACTTTCCCCCTGCTAATATCCACTCATAATCATTTTCGTGGCAAAAAATATCACTGTGTGTTTAAACATGTTAGTCAGATATGAGTATATTTTCAATTGCCTCTGTTTGTCTCAGATCTCAGGAATGTGATGTGAATGTCAGTGTCTGTGTGATGCTTGGTATGCAGGCCATGCCTCTAAGAGACTGTCTGATTGTTTCAAACAGCATATTCCTTCAGCTGTTTACAACAAATAGGTCACTGCCTGGACCCAACCAGCCAGCGCTCACAAATCCCAAAGCACAGTGTCCAGAATTGGCTAGGTCTGGACAATATTTTTCATGCTAATTTATTTATGGAATATGATAAGGTCAGTATTTGTTGCCTGTCCCTTGTTGACCTTGAGAATGTGGGGGTGAGTTCTCACATTGACCCGCTGCAGCCCATGTGCTGTAGGTAGACTTAGAATACCATTAGGGAGGTAACTTGAAACAGTGACACTGTAGAACGGCAATAGACTTCCCAATCAGCTCGGTAGATGGCTTGGATTGGAACCCGAACATGGTGGTCCCATGTATCTGCTTCCCCTGTCCATCTTGATGGTCGAGGATTCAGAGGTACGTTGTAAGGAGCCTTGGCACATTTCTGCAGAATACCCTGTAGATGGCAGACATTTCTGCTGCTCAGTGGCAGTGGAAGAGGGGTGAAGCTGCACTTACAGAGGCAAATTGAGGCATTTAATCACACACACACTCAACATGAGTCTTTTTGAATGGAGACAGGCTTTCTAAAATTTTGAGGTGAGTCATTCTTGTAGGATTTCTTGCCCCTGACATATTCTTTTAGCCAATGAATTAATATGTGTCAAAGTGTGGCGGTGGAAAAGCACAACAGGTCAGGCAGCACCTAAAGTACAGGAGAGTCAATGTTTTAGCATAAGCCCTTCACAGGACTGGGGAATGAAATTATATGGTCTGTCCGGTTTTGGTTAACGGTAATCGCCGGGATATTGCTAGGTGGGTGTTCAGTGATGGTGGTGGCATTGAACATTAAAGGATATGGTACACATTTAAATTTTTAGAGGTAATTGATGTCTGCCACGTGTGTAATGGGAATGGTACTTGTCACTGTTAAGCGCACACCTGCATAGTTCCAGGACCTGTTGCATTTGGATAAGGATTAGTTCAGTATCTGAATAACTCACGAGTGGTGTTGAACATTGTCCAATCATTGGCAAACATCCTCACTTGTGACTTTACAGTGTAGGGATAGTGATTTATGAAGCAGCTGAAAATTATTGGGCCTAGGGCAGAGAGAACTCTGATGCTGTCCCTCTCTCTGAGCTAGGAAGCTTGCTTCTAGTTCCACCTTCTCCAGAGATGTCTGACAACATATCTGAACAAAATAATTTTACAGTATCTTCCCCAAAGAGCTGAGCGAGGACTTGGTTAGCTCAATAAGTTGGATGGCGAGTTTGTAATGCAGATTAATGCCAACAGTGTGGGTTCAGTTCCTGCACTGAATGAGGTGTCTGAACAGGGCTGTCTTAGTCAACCTCTTCCTTGCTTGAGGCATGATGACTGTCCAGTTAAAGTGCCGCTCGTGGCATCTATCTAACAAGAGAACAACCCTATAATCCTGTTGGCGTATGGCGCCCTGCCTTTCCATTTCTGGTCTACAGCTTTACTCGGAAACTCATCCCCTGGGGAATTGCTGCTCCCCACCAACCACTGCCACCTCCCTTTGTACCAGGTATAACTTCAGCCAGTGCAGAAGATTCCTATTTGCTCCATTTTTGCTGTTAATCCAGGATATGACACTTGGCCAAATGCTGTAATGATGATGTTAAGTGAAGTCATTGTCACCTCACCTCTAGAATTCACCTTGTTTTACATCGTTAAACCAAGGCTTCAATGTGCCCAAAGGATGAGAGCTCAAACTGAACTTCATTGAGCAGGTTGCAGCTGAGGCAGTGCTGCTTGACCCTACTGTAGATGACATCTTCCATCACTTTATTAATGTTGAGAATCAGAGCAATGGGGCAGTCATTGAGTGTCTGGTGTTTTGTCTGTGTGTGTACAGGACACACCCTGATAGTTTCCCACATTGTCAGGTAGGTGCCAGTGCTGTATCCCAACAGGAACAGCTTGAATGGAATGTTATCAGGGCCCACAGCCGTTGCATTCCCCATCCCTCCAGCCGTTTGAGTTACCACACAAAGTGAATCGAATTAGCTGATGACTTCCTTCTGGAGAAGACTAAAATAAATCATCCCATTGACACTTTGGTCTGAACATTGTTTTTCTTAGCTTTTCTATTGTTGTGCTGGGCCCTTTCATCTTTGAAGAAGACGATCTTTGTGGATTCTTCTTCTCCAGTGAGTGGTTTAGTTGACCACACAATTAATGCTGATTGCATGTGACAGGACTGCGGAGATGAGGTCCGATTTGTTAGTTAGATCTGTCTGACACTGGCTGTTTACACTGTTTGGTAAGTAAGTGGTCCTGCTTGGTAACGTCACCTCATTGTGAGGTCTCCCTTGTGCTGGTCTTGGCCAGCCCTCCTATGTTCCTCATTGAACAAGGGTTTATCCCCTGGCCTGATGGTCAGGATAAAGTGGAGCATATGCCAGGGAGTGACAATGAAAATTGTGCGGAATACAATTCTGATGCTGTTGGTAATGTGCGAGATAAGTGGCTGTCCAGCCCCATCTACGGCACTTTTTATTTCCCTTCCCAGGAACAAAGACACGGAGGAGTGTGTCCAAAACTTTTTCATTCAACTTTGCAAAGTCGGGTGCTGTTCCCAAAGGTACACACACACAAGCATAGTAATCTCCACACATTATATACATGTATATGTGGGCTGGGTCTACTACTGCTGCCTTGACCAACGAGTGCTCGGATTCCCCACTGTTTTCCTTATTTGGGTTCTGGTGCATGCGATTATTTTGTTATTCACTTGGCCAATCAATGTTTGAGCTTCCCGTTCTTCCCTTATATGGATGATGTTGTACAACTGTGGTTAAGGGCGGCCTCTCAACTATCGAGGAAAGCTGTTACAACTGTTTCATTCATATAAACCTGGGGGAGGTCCGGCAACAGTTTCGAGTGTCTGCTTGTGCTTACTATGAGGTAGAAAAGACTAAAAGGCAGCTAACCGTCTACCCCCTACAAGCTTGTGTTCACTATGAGGTAGAAAAGACTAAAAGGCAGCTAACCGTTTAAAAATTACACTACCCCCTACAAATCCCCCGTGTCTTTTCTGACGGCCTGTAATTTTTCAACCTTAAGTTTCTTCTCCAGGGCATTTAATAACTCCCGAGCTTGTTCATCAAACTGCCCTTCTCTAATACTACCCCCGCCCAAGAGGGATTCACGTTGTTCCATCTCGAGATTTATTCGTTCAACCTGCCCATAGGGAACATCCTTCTTAGTAAGGGCGGTTTCGATCAGTCATTGAGTTAATCCCCGGACGCAGGGAATAACGCAACACCCAAGGGCAGTGAGTACTCCTGCCACCACTATACATGAGACAAGAAAGGGAACGACCACCCCCGTCCATTTACCGAACCAAGCTTCCAACCAGTCCGTGAGGCCAGAGTCGATGCCCGAATTTTCGGCCAGTTCGTCCGCCAATGTGGTGAGTCCATCCAGGGCGCGGGTGATGGACCCATCCGGGGCGGTGTTGTTGGGGATGAAAGTGCAGCACTGAGTGCCTATCATGACACAAACACCCCCCTTCTCTGCCAACATCATGTCTAAGGCCAACCTATATTCCCACGCCATCCTACTAGTGGCGTCCAGTTGTTCTGCTATTCCTTTCACTGCATCCCGGGTATAATTAATGAACCTCTGCTGATTGTAGTAAATATAATTAATCCCATCCACATTCTTATTGATGGTCACCCACCAGAACAGTGACGACTCAAAACCCGCCGCTATCTGGTTCCTAGCCTTGTATTCGTCAGGAACACCCCTGGGGACCCCTATGGCATCTAAATATATGTTATCATCGAAAGAGGTCTCCAAAGCTCTCTCAGTTCTTCCACTAGAACGGGGTTGCTCTTGTTTTTCGAATACCAGGGTGAATGGGATGGCCAATTGAACGATCGCACAAGTGCCCGTCCATTTTTGGGGCAGGGTAGGTCGCAGAACCCTCCCACCACAGTACCACCAGAGGTCTGCCCTAGGTACATGAATGTGGGAGTAATTCCCGCCCCCGGTAGTTTCATTGACCAGCCGAATTGATCCGCTGCACTTGTTAAATGTCCCCACATCGTTGTCCCACTGTAGTCCCGTCCGAGAGACGCAGGCCTGGTGCGTACCCGTTACCCCTGAGAATGATGGCGGGCGGGGCGCCCCCTCAGACCTGACGGGGGGAAACTTCAAACTCAAGGGTCGACAAGTGGGGTCGTTCCAGGCCTCTCGGTCCTGGTACAGCCTTATCATGCAGTCCATGGCTCGTGGGTGTTTCTCCCATCCCAGCGGGAATGGGACCACCTGAGGGTTAGGGCGGGCACTCGTGCATGCGTAGCAATCACTCTTTTTCATGCTCCTCACAGTATATTTGACCCATTCCATCCAGGCATTCGCCTCCCCGTATCCCGTTTCTATTTCAAAGGTCTTTTCCAAATCCGTCGTCTCAATTATTCTAATCTTTTTCTGCTTATCAATGGTGGATGAGCCCCCAGACTCAGCTTCAATGACCGTGATATACGTGCAGCACAGCTGCATTCCCCCCCCATCCTGCCTGGCCCCCAACTCTCATACCCAGTATTGTTCTATTAAGTCTCGCCTCGTTCTTTTCCAAGTTCTTTATGGTCAGATAAAGCGGATTGCACTGATTCTGCCCACAATCTCGTCCAGGGGTGATGGGATCACGGACAACTGACACCATAGCCTGGACCCCGGGGGCTGGAGGCCTATTTATGCCTTCCCTACCATGCAATTGTAATACTAACGTCTGACCCTGGAATCCCCTTTCTCTCTCTAGGTTCTGCTTAGTTTGATTCAGTTGACTTTTAGTCCTACAGGGCACCAACTCACATAGGTCTAAGCTAAATGTCTGTGTTGATTGTTTGGCAAGCACGGAGATGGTGAACCACTGACGGTCCTCTGCTTGTTTTTTCCAGAGGCCAAATTGGGTAACACGCACACTATGACCCAGCCCAAGGATAATGGCATAGCAAGTTAACAATACGATTGACCGCATTTTTTTTTTCGCGACACCCGTAGCCCGAGGTCACAGTTCCTTTAGACTCGCCAAAGTCCGATTAGTTCGTTCTCAGGGTCTCTGTTCCTTAGATGCCTTTGTCAGAGAGGTTCGTTCGTCCTCCGTCGGTTGTGGCACTGGTCCCTTGACTCGAGTGTAATGTGTCCAGCCCTTTTCGGCCGTACGGACAGCCGTTGCGGTCGTCAAAAGTACCAGGAAGGGACCGTCCCAAGTTGGTTCGAGGGTACGTTGCTTCCAGCTTTTAATCAGGACCCACTGACCCGGCTTGACGGTGTGCACCGCAAACTCGAGGGGCGGCATCTGTGCCAAAAGTCCCTGTTGGCGTAAACGAGATAGAGCAGACCCCAGAGCCACCACATATTTTTGCACAAACATATCCCGAGACTCAAATACAGGAGGTTCCCCCTTCGGCCCATGGAACGGGAGGCCAAATAACATTTCGAAAGGGGAGACGCCCAAATCCCGCCTTGGCTGGGTGCGAATTTGCAACAGGGCAAGGGGTAGGCATTTGGTCCAAGGCAGGCCGATTTCACTAGTGAGCTTGGTTAGCTGCTTTTTGATGGTCTGGTTCATTCTTTCGACCTTGCCCGAGGAGGAGGGATGCCAGCGGGTGTGCAAATCCCAGTCAATCCCCATTGCTTGCACTACATTCTGGAGGACAGTCGAGGTGAAGTGGCTCCCCTGGTCAGAGTCAATAGCGCGGGGTAGCCCAAATCGTGGGATGATTTGCTCGAGTAGAATCTTGCTAACCTGAGTTGCCGTTGCCGTGGTAGTGGGGAAAGCTTCCACCCATCCTGTCAGGTGATCTACCACTACTAATAGATACTTCAGGCGACCTATGGGGGGGAGGTCAGTGTAATCTACCTGGATATACTCAAACGGCCTATAGGCCGGACTCCTACCCCCTTGTCTTGCATGCTGCCGCAGCCCCCTTTTGTTAATCTTTCGACATGTTATGCAATCTCCTGTGACCTGCTTGGCTACCGTGTACAGACCAGGGTGAGCATATCGGCGCAGGAAGGCATCGCACAGTGCCTGGGCGCCCCAGTGACCCCCTTGGTGTAAACGGGCAATAATGTCCCGCGTCAACGGTCGATTTAGTAGCTGGCGGCCATCGGGTAAGGTCCACTTGCCTTCCCTATCCTTTGTACCCCCCAGAGACGCGAGAAGAGTTTCTTCTTTGTCAGTAAACGTGGGCACTTCGGTAATTTCGGATATCTGTGGAATCCTTACCAGGCAGTTTAGTACTTCCTTCCCCATCCCAGCCAATTTTGCCTGTTCATCTGCCAATTGATTCCCCAGGGTCTCTATTTTATCGTCTT
Organism: Chiloscyllium punctatum; assembly: GCF_047496795.1. Lineage (NCBI taxonomy): Eukaryota > Metazoa > Chordata > Chondrichthyes > Orectolobiformes > Hemiscylliidae > Chiloscyllium > Chiloscyllium punctatum. The sequence continues at coordinate 29,999,069 of NC_092751.1, forward strand.
TCTGGTGTCCTTTCACATGTACTACAGCAATCTCTTGTGGCAGCAACAAATCCTCCAAGATCATGGCGACTAGTTCCTCGTGGACCAACTCCTTTCCTCTACGATTTATCATTCCCCTTTCTTTCCAGATCTTCCCAAAGGTGTGTACTACCCCAAAGGCATACTTAGAGTCAGTGTAGATTGTCCCGGCTATTCCCTTTAAATTCCTCAGAGCCCGGTGCAAGGCGTACAATTCGCACGTTTGTGCGGACCAGGCATTCGGTAGCCGTCCACTTTCCACTAATTCCCAACCAGTCTCACTAATGACTGCATAACCGTTGTGTCTCTTCCCATCTATCACTCGAGAGGACCCATCAATGTACCACCGCCTTCCTTCATGTAAGGGGGTATCCCTCAGATCTTCCCTCACTTTACTCTGGTACTCTATTATGTCTGAACAGCAGTGTTCCAGTTCCTCCTCCCCTTCCCCTTTCCAAAGAAAGTCCGCCGGGTTCTGGCAGCCCCCGACTTCTATTCGGAGGTCTTCTCGGTCTAACAATATGGCTTCATATTTCAGAATTCTCGAGTCAGTCAGCCACCTCCCGGCTTTCTGATTCAGAATAGTTCTAACCTGGTGGGGAGTAGTGACTGTCAAGGGGGCCCCGAAAGTCAACTTCCTGCTTTCCTCTACCAGCTTTGCCGTGGCTGCCACCGCTTGGACACACTCCGGCCACCCTCGGGAGACTGGATCCAGAATTTTTGACAGGAAAGCCACGGGCTTCCTTTTACCCCCCCAGTCCTGGGTCAATACTCCAAGAGCGGTTCCCTTTCTGGAGTTCACAAAGAGGCGAAATGTCTTACTAAAATCCGGCAAGCTTAAAACAGGTGCAGCCATCAATTTTCCTTTTAGGATTTCAATTAACTTTTTCTCCTCCTCCTCCCATTTTATTCTGTTGGGTGCCTCCTCAATGAGTTTTAGGTACAAGTCTTTAGTAAGGGGGGGCATAGTCGTCTATCCATAACCGACAATAGCCTAAGAGTCCCAAGAACTTCCGCAACTCCCTCTTGGTCGTTGGGAGGCCTAGTTCGATTATTGCCCGCACTCTTTCCGGACTTATTCGTTTCTGTCCCTGGCTTATCAAGTGTCCTAGGTACTTAACCTCTTTCTCGACATATTGGAGCTTCTTCTGACTCACTCTTAACCCCTTCTCAGCTAGGTAATTTAACAGGGCATTAGTGCCAAGTAGGACGTCCTCCTCTGCCGGTCCGGATAAAAGGAGATCGTCCACGTATTGTTTAAGCTTAAGGGCCGGGGACAAGGTTAGTCCCTCCAATAATTGTTCCAGAATCTGCCCGAACAGAGTCGGGGACTCAGTGAATCCTTGAGGGAGTACGGTCCACCTGTACTGTTGTTTTCTGCCAGTATCAGGATCCTCCCATTCAAAAGCAAAAAGATCCCTACTGTCCTTGTCCAGGGGACACGCCCAGAAGGCATCCTTTAAGTCTATAACACTAAACCAGCCGTGGTCCGGGGGAATTCGCCCCAGAATAGTGTATGGGTTCGGTACCACAGGGTGCCGTACTTGGACAATTTTATTTACTTCCCTTAGGTCTTGGACCATTCGGTAGCTCCCATCTGACTTCCGGACCGGCAGGATGGGGGAATTGTATTGTGACACACAGGGCTCTACCAATCCATCTTTTATTAGGTCTTCCATAACTGTCTTCAGGCCCTGCCTCCCTTCCCAAGAGATGGGGTATTGGCGCACTCTGACGTCGGGGCTCTGGGGCTTTAATTTTACCTCCATAGGTCGAATTGCGAGTCCTCCCCGGTTCCCTTTGGTGACCCAAACCCTAGGGTCTATCTCTGTCAATTGGGACTCACTAAGGTATGACATGGTAACGGCTAATTCTTCCTCTTCTCCCACTTCTATTCGCAATCCGAAACGGACTATCAAATCCCGTCCCAACAACCCATAGGGAAGATGGGGGAGGTGAAGGAGTTCCACCTGGAGTTCCTCCTCTTCCAGCCGCAAGGGTTGTGGTTCGAATATTTTCGCATTAAAAACCCCACCCTTAACTCCTGAAATGTTTAATGTTTTAGCTTGGAAGCCAACCCCCCTCGGATGGAGGGGAATTGAGGACCTTCCAGCGCCTGTGTCAACTAAGAAGGTAACATCTTGTCTAAATGGGCCCACCCGTAAATTTACCAGGGGTTCTTGGTAGGCCCGTGTTCCGATCCTCCCCTGACTTCCCTAATCCATTTGTTCACACTCCATTTCATACATCCCTTCTCTTTCCCTTTTAAACTCGGGACAATCCCTTTTGAAGTGTCCCAGTTTCCCGCAATGGTAACATCCGGCCTTCTGAGGGCGCTCAATTCCATAAGATCCTCCTCTCACTTCTGCCCCGTCTCGCTTCTCTCCCTCTCCAACTTTTCTTCGACGTTCCTCTTTCCACCCCATAATCTCCCTCCCCCATTCCGGTGGACTTACAAGCTTCCCGTACGGCTGCCACCATCATTTTTGTCTTATGTTTCTCCCTTATTACATCCCTCTGAACGTACACCTTCTGTGCTTCCCGTAATAATTCTGCAACATCCTTTTCAGCCCAATCCTCCACTTTCTGGAAATTCTTCTGAATGTCAGGCCATGACTTAGTCACAAAGTGCACCTTAAGCATGCTCTTGCCTATTTCCCCATCGGGGTCTAAACCTGAATACTTTCGCATGGACTCCCGCAAACGGTCTAAAAACTCACTCGGTGATTCATCCTTTTTCTGTCCAACTTCAAATGCTTTTGCTAAATTCCGCTGTTTGGGCACGCAGGTTTGGATCCCCCTGATTATAAGGCTTCTGAGGTCTGTCATATTGGCCCGTCCCCCCGCGTCGTTATGATCCCACCGGGGGTCCTCTAAGGGGTACTTCTGCTCTCCACGCTGAGGGCCGTCCTGATGCTCCCTATCCCAAATGGCCATTGCACTATTCCGGATCATAACAATTTCATCGTAATTAAATAGTATTCTCATCATGGCCTGCAGTTCAGCCCATGTGTATATACTGGGCCCCAGAAATTGGTCCAGTTGTATTCCCACACTGACGGGGTCGTCCAGTAGACGGGGTAGTTCATTACGGAGTTGCCGGATATCCCCAGAATTTAAAGGTTGTACTACGAACCCGGTCCATTCATTCCCAAACGGCACCTCTCGTAAGGGGTTCAGCTGTTCAATATTGTCACTCCTCCCAGCTCTCAATCCCTCTTCTCGACCTCTCCGCATCTCGAGTCGGACTGATTTGCTCGTGCCTGGGGTGAGTTGTGCGCCCCCTCCTGTGCACCCCCCAGCAGTCCCTTCCTCACTGGTCGTAACCTGCTGGGACTCGGAATTATCCGTCGCAGGAGGGAGGTCCGCGCTGGACGCCTGGTCGTGCGCGGGTGGTATATACGGGGGCGGGGAAGACGGTGGCAAACCGTCGGTGAGGATGTCTCAAGACTTCTGGGGCTTCCTCGGGTCTGTTTGGGGAATCAGAGGATAGAGACGCGTGGGACTCTCGCCGTCGCCCGCCAACCAAGCGGCGGCATATTTGCTCTCCTCTGGGTCAAACGGTTGTTTTCTGTTAACATATACATTTAGGATTTGACACACCCAGTCTTCATCAGACCCATACTCGGGCCAAACTACCGAGGGGGCGCGGATAGGTTCTTTGGTCCAACAACAATATTTTATCATGGTCTCTTTCTTTAAGTCCTTCGTTCTACTACTGTCCGTCCATAGACTTAACTTCCGACCTAATGGACTATCGGGTGGTATTTTTTTCCCATTTGCAGTCTTCCCTGACTTTTCCTTAGTAAATCTAGAAGTCTGATTTCCCATGGTTTATCTTCGGTCCTGGTCTTAAACGCCCAAAGCGTTTTCACAGATGACCGTCAAAACCACAATTTCCCGTGGTTTATCTTCAGTCCTGGTCTTAAACGCCCAAAGCGTTTTCACAGATGACCGCCAAAACCACGCGGCCAACAAGGAAGAACAAAAGAATCTCTTACCTTGATCCGTGCACGGAGTTGTCTGGCCTTTTTAAATGTGTGTACCCCCGTGTATAGTCACTAACCGGTCGTCCCAGCACTCGTCCGTGTGTTCCTTTTCCAGGATTCAAAATTATTTTTAAATGAGCTGGGTCACATCCTCTCTTGGCCGACGGCCAACGGACCAAGCTGATCAGTGAGAAGTATAAATATATACTAGACGCGTCTTTGTTGTAATCAGGCTTGATCCGTGAGCCGAAGATACTGCACCTCCCCCCGGCAATAATTATTTCATCCCGGAGGAGCCCCCAATTGTGCGAGATAAGTGGCTGTCCAGCCCCATCTACGGCACTTTTTATTTCCCTTCCCAGGAACAAAGACACGGAGGAGTCTGTCCAAAGCTTTTTCATTCAACTTTGCAAAGTCGGGTGCTGTTCCCAAAGGTACACACACACAAGCATAGTAATCTCCACACATTATATACATGTATATGTGGGCTGGGTCTACTACTGCTGCCTTGACCAACGAGTGCTCGGATTCCCCACTGTTTTCCTTATTTGGGTTCTGGTGCCTGCGATTATTTTGTTATTCACTTGGCCAATCAGTGTTTGAGCTTCCCGTTCTTCCCTTATATGGATGATGTTGTACAACTGTGGTTAAGGGCGGCCTCTCAACTATCGAGGAAAGCTGTTACAACTGTTTCATTCATATAAACCTGGGGGAGGTCCGGCAACAGTTTCGAGTGTCTGCTTGTGCTTACTATGAGGTAGAAAAGACTAAAAGGCAGCTAACCGTTTCAAAATTACACTACCCCCTACAGTAATGACCCGAATCACCTCACACAGTCCAGTGCTGAGTTCACGACCTCTTTGAAAATTGTTCCGTTGAGCATGGTGATAGTATCTCTCACATGTGTGCTTATGCGTATACTCACACTGTCACTCTCACACTTTCTCACTCTCTCTCACGCAATCACGCACTCACACAATTCACAGTGTAAAAGTGGGACTTTGTCTATAGAAATACTTTGTGTGGTTGTCATCTTTCCCAATACGGTCATCAATCAATGTGCCTGCAGCCGGTAGGTTGGTGAAGATAAGTTTAAGAACGTTTCTCCCTCTCAGTCATTCCCTTCCCACTCACTGTAGACCCAATATTGCAGTTATGTCCTTTTGAGACCCGACCATCTCGATGAGCAATGCTGCTGCTGAGCCCCTCTAGGTGGTGGTTTTGAAATGGCCCACCCAGTATACCTTCTCCACCTTTGTCACTCTCTCAGGGCTTCCATCAGAGGGACACCGATCCATCAAGTGAGGGAAGGGAGTCAGCAGGAGGTTTCCGTTTCAGTGTTTGATCTGACACAATGAGGTTTCGTTTTGACACGTTGTTGCTTGAGGTGTCTGTTAGTGCCTCTCCCACAGCAAATCGAGCCCCCAGATGTTAGGAAAGAAGGATTTCAAGGGGCTGCAGGGCTTTTAATTTTTTTGTCACTATCAATCAAATGGCCTCTTCTGTGCTGTATGACACTCACTCTATGACTCTTGTGATTGGGCAGTCCAAGGTTTCACTCCTTCAGTTCCTCCAAGTGCCTTGTCTATTCCTCAGATTTCTACAATATGTTTTCCATTAAGACGTTGCATAATTCAGATTTTAAACTATCCGCATAAACTTCTGTATCTTTCCTTGTCATCTGCTCCAGCCGCAACATTCATTTGTATCTCAGCAACCCTCCGTATCACTACAATCTTTATCTAATACTCCATTCACATCTCTCGCGGTAAATTCGGCCAGCCCCTACACTCCTCCCTATCTCTCCTATCTTCAGCTGCTTCATCTTTCCCCATATTCTGTAAATGAATTTAAAAATATCTCGCTAACCTATTGGAGCATGGAAAGGCCACACTATCTCTGTAACATCTCCAAACTTGCTTTCCTATCTCTGTCACATCTCCAGCCTTGCTCTCCTCTCTCTCTGTAACATCTCCAGCCTTGCTTTGCGCTCTATCTGTAACATTCCCAGCCTTGCTTTCATCTCTAACTGTAACATCTCCAGACTTGCTTTCCTCTCTATCTGTAACATCTGCAGCCTTGCTTTCCTCTCTCTCTGTAACATCTGCAGTCTTGCTTTCCTCTCTATCTGTAACATTTCCAGCCTTGCTTTCCTCTCTATCTGTAACATCTCCAGCCTAGCTTTCCTCTCCATCTGTAACATCTCCAGCCTAGCTTTCCTCTCTCTCTGTAACAGCTCCAGCCTTGCTTTTTCTCTATGTAACATCTCCAGCCTTGCTTTCCTCTCTATCTGCAACATCTCCAGCCTTGCTTTCCTATCTCTGTAACAGCTCCAGCCTTGCTCTCCTCTCTATCTGTAACATCTCCAGCCTCGCTTTCCTCTCTCTCTATAATATCTCCAGCCTTGCTCTCCGCTATGTTTAACATCTCCAGCCTTGCTTTCCTCTCTCTCCGCAACATCTAAAGTCTTGCTTTCCCCTCTATCTGTAACATCTCCAGCCTTGCTTTCCTCTCTCATCGTAACATCTCCAGCCTTGCTTTCCTCTCTCTCTGTAACATCTGCAGCCTTGCTTTCCTCTCTATATGTAACATTTCCAGCCTTGCTTTCGTCTCTATCTGTAACATCTCCGGCCTTACTTTCCTCTCTCTGTAACATTTGCAGCCTTGCTTTCCTCTCTATCTGTAACATTTCCAGCCTTGCTTTCCTCTCTATCTGTAACATCTCCAGCCTTGCTTTCCTCTCTATGTAACATCACCAGCCTTGATTTCCTCTTTATCTGCAACATCTCCAGCCTTGCTTTCCTTTCTCTCTATAATATCTCCTGCCTTGCCTTCCTTTCTCTGTACCGTCTCCAAACTTGCTCTCCTCTCTATCTGTAACATCTCCAGCCTTGCTTTCCTCTCTCTCTGTAACATCTGCAGCATTGCTTTCCTCTCCATATGTAACATTTCCAGCCTTGCTTTCCTCTCTATCTGTAACATCTCCAGCCTTGCTTTCCTCTCTATCTGTAACATCTGCAGCCTTGCTTTCCTCTCTCTCTGTAACATCTCCAGCCTTGCTTTCTTCTCTATGTAACATCTCCAGCCTTGCTTTCCTCTCTCTCTGTAACATCTGCAGCCTTGCTTTCCTCTCTATCTGCAACATCTCCAGCCTTGCTTTCCTCTCTATCTGTAACATTTCCAGCCTTGCTCTCCTCTCTCTCCGCAACATCTCCAGCCTTGCTTTCCTCTCTCTGTGTAACATCTGCAGCCTTGCTTTCCTCTCTATCTGTAACATTTCCAGTCTTGCTTTCCTCTCTATCTGTAACATTTCCAGCCTTGCTTTCCTCTCTATCTGTATCATTTCCAGTCTTGCTTTCCTCTCTATCTGTAACATTTACAGTCTTGCTTTCCTCTCTCACCGTAACATCTTCAGCCTTGATTTCCTCTCTATATGTAACATTTACAGCCTTTCTTTCTTCTCTATCTGTAACATCTCCCACCTTGCTTTCCTCTCTCTCCGCAACATCTCCAGCCTTACTTTCCTCTCTCTGTAACATCTGCAGCCTTGCTTTCCTCTATCTGTAACATTTCCAGCCCTGCTTTCCCCTCTATCTGTAACATTTCCAGCCTTGCTTTCCTCTCTATCTGTAACATTTCCAGCCTTGCTTTCCTCTCTATCTGGAACATGTCCAGCCTTGCTTTCCTCTCTCTCCGTAACATCTCCAGCCTTGCTTTCCTCTCTCTCTGTAACATCTGCAGCCATGCTTTCCTCTATATGTAACATTTCCAGCCTGGCTTTCGTCTCTATCTGTAACATCTCCAGCCTTGCTTTCCTCTCTATCTGCAACATCTCCTGCCTTGCTTTCCTCTCTCTCTGTAACATCTCCAGCCTTGTTTTCTTCTCTATGTAACATCACCAGCCTTGCTTTCCTCTCTATCTGCAACATCTCCAGCCTTGCTTTCCTCTCTCTATAAAATCTCCAGCCTTGCTTTCCTTTCTCTGGAACGTCTCCAGCCTTGCTCTCCTCTCTATCTGTAACATCTCCAGCCTTGCTTTCCTCTCTATGTAACATCACCAGCCTTGATTTCCTCTTTATCTGCAACATCTCCAGCCTTGCTTTCCTCTCTCTCTATAATATCTCCAGCCTTGCCTTCCTTTCTCTGTACCGTCTCCAAACTTGCTCTCCTCTCTATCTGTAACATCTCCAGCCTTGCTTTCCTCTCTCTCTGTAACATCTGCAGCATTGCTTTCCTCTCTATATGTAACATTTCCAGCCTTGCTTTCCTCTCTATCTGTAACATCTCCAGCCTTGCTTTCCTCTCTATCTGTAACATCTGCAGCCTTGCTTTCCTCTCTCTCTGTAACATCTCCAGCCTTGCTTTCTTCTCTATGTAACATCTCCAGCCTTGCTTTCCTCTCTATCTGCAACATCTCCAGCCTTGCTTTCCTCTCTATCTGTAACATTTCCAGCCTTGCTTTCCTCTCTATCGGTAACATCTCCATCCTTGCTTTCTTCTCTATGTAACATCACCAGCCTTGCTTTCCTCTCTATCTGCAACATCTCCAGCCTTGCTTTCCTCTCTCTCTATAATATCTCCAGCCTTGCCTTCCTTTCTCTGTACCGTCTCCAACCTTGCTCTCCTCTCTATCTGTAACATCTCCAGCCTTGCTTTCCTCTCTCTCTGCAACATCTCCAACCTTGCTTTCCTCTCTCTCTGTAACATTTCCAGCCTTGCTTTCCTCTCTATCTGTAACATCTCCAGCCTTGCTTTCCTCTCTATCTGTAACATCTCCAGCCTTCCTTTCCTCTCTATCTGTAACATCTCCAGCCTTGCTTTCCTCTCTTTCTGTAACATCTCCAGCCTTGCATTCTTCTCTATGTAACATCTCCAGCCTTGCTTTCCGCCCTCTCTATAATATCTCCTGCCTTGCTTATCTATCTCTGGAACGTCTCCAGCCTTGCTCTCCTCTCTATCTGTAACATCTCCAGCCTTGCTTTCCTCTCTCTCCGCAACATCTCCAGCCTTGCTTTCTTCTCTATGTAACATCTCCAGCCTTGCTTTCCGCCCTCTCTATAATATCTCCTGCCTTGCTTATCTATCTCTGTAACATCTCCAGCCTTGCTTTCCTCTCTATCTGTATCATTTCCAGTCTTGCTTTCCTCTCTAACTGTAACATTTACAGCCTTGCTTTCCTCTCTATCTGTATCATTTCCAGTCTTGCTTTCCTCTCTATCTGTAACATTTACAGTCTTGCTTTCCTCTCTCACCGTAATATTTTCAGCCTTGCTTTCCTCTCTATATGTAACATTTACAGCCTTTCTTTCTTCTCTATCTGTAACATCTCCAGCCTTGCTTTCCTCTCTCTCCGTAACATCTCCAGCCTTACTTTCCTCTCTCTGTAACATCTGCAGCCTTGCTTTCCCCTCTATCTGTAACATTTCCAGCCTTGCTTTCCTCTCTCTCCGTAACATCTCCAGCCTTGCTTTCCTGTCTGTCTGTAACATTTGCAGCCTTGCTTTCCTTTATATGTAACATTTCCAGCCTGGCTTTCGTCTCTATCTGTAACATCTCCAGCCTTGCTTTCCTCTCTATCTGCAACATCTCCTGCCTTGCTTTCCTCTCTATCTGTAACATTTCCAGCCTTGCTTTCCTCTCTCTCTGTAACATCTCCAGCCTTGTTTTCTTCTCTATGTAACATCACCAGCCTTGCTTTCCTCTCTATCTGCAACATCTCCAGCCTTGCTTTCCTTTCTCTGTAACGTCTCCAGCCTTGCTCTCCTCTCTATCTGTAACATCTCCAGCCTTGCTTTTCTCTGTCTCTGTAACATCTCCAGCCTTGCTTTCCTCTCTATTGGCAACATCTCCAGCCTTGCTTTCCTCTCTCTCTATAATATCTCCAGCCTTGCTTTCCTATCTCTGTAACGTCTTCAGCCTTGCTCTCCTCTCTATCTGTAACATCTCCAGCCTTGCTTTCCTCTCTATCTGTTACATGTCCAGACTTGCTTTCCTCTCTCTGTGTAACATCTGCAGCCTTGCTTTACTCTCTATCTGTAACATTTCCAGCCCTGCTTTCCTCTCTATCTGTAACATTTCCAGCCTTGCTTTCCTCTCTCTGTGTAACATCTGCAGCCTTGCTTTCCTCTCTATCTGTAACATCTGCAGCCTTGCTTTCCTCTCTATCTGTGACATTTCCAGTCTTGCTTTCCTCTCTATCTGTGACATTTCCAGTCTTGCTTTCCTCTCTATCTGTAACATCTCCAGCGTTGCTTTCCTGTTTCTCTATAACATCTCCAGCCTTTCTTTCCTATGTTCTTAACACCTCCATCCTTGCTTTTCTATCTCTGTGACATCTCCACCCTCGCATTCCTCTCTCTCTGTCACATCTCCAGTCTTGCTTTTCTCTCTCTGTAACATCTGCAGCCTTGCTTTCCTCTCTATCTGTAACATTTCCAGCCTTGCTTTCCTCTCTATCTGTATCATTTCCAGTCTTGCTTTCCTATCTATCTGTAACATTTACAGTCTTGGTTTCCTCTCTCACCGTAACATCTGCAGCCTTGCTTTCCTCTCTCTCTCTCTATCATCTGCAGCCTTGCTTTCCTCTCTATATGTAACATTTACAGACTTTCTTTCTTCTCTATCTGTAACATCTCCCGCCTTGCTTTCCTCTCTCTCCGTAACATCTCCAGCCTTACTTTCCTCTCTCTGTAACACCTGCAGCCTTGCTTTCCCCTCTATCTGTAACATCTCCAGCCTTGCTTTCCTCTCTATCTGTAACATGTCCAGCCTTGCTTTCCTCTCTATCTGTAACATCTCCAGCCTTGCTTTCCTCTATATGTAACATTTCCAGCCTGGCTTTCGTCTCTATCTGTAACATCTCCAGCCTTGCTTTCCTCTCTATCTGCAACATCTCCAGCCTTGCTTTCCTCTCTATCTGTAACATTTCCAGCCTTGCGTTCCTCTCTCTCTGTAACATCTCCAGCCTTGTTTTCTTCTCTATGTAACATCACCAGCCTTGCTTTCCTCTCTATCTGCAACATCTCCAGCCTTGCTTTCCTCTCTCTCTATAATATCTCCAGCCTTGCTTTCCTTTCTCTGTAACGTCTCCAGCCTTGCTTTCCTCTCTATTGGCAACATCTCCAGCCTTGCTTTCCTCTCTATCTGTAACATTTCCAGCCTTGCGTTCCTCTCTCTCTGTAACATCTCCAGCCTTGTTTTCTTCTCTATGTAACATCTCCAGCCGTGCTTTCCTCTCTCTCTGTAACATCTGCAGCCTTGCTTTCCTCTCTATATGTAACATTTCCAGCCTTGCTTTCCTCTCTATCTGTAACATCTCCAGCCTTGCTTTCCTCTCTCTCTGTAACATATGCAGCCTTGCTTTCCTCTTTCTCTGTAACATCTCCAGCCTTGCTTTCTTCTCTATGTAACATCTCCAGCCTTGCTTTCCTCTCTCTCTATAATATCTCCAGCCTTGCTTTCCTATCTCTGTAACGTCTTCAGCCTTGCTCTCCTCTCTATCTGTAACATTTCCAGACTTGCTTTCCTCTCTATCTGTAACATTTCCAGCCCTGCTTTCCTCTCTATCTGTCACATCTCCAGCCTTGCTTTCCTCTCTATCTGTAACATTTCCAGCCCTGCTTTCCTCTCTATCTGTGACATTTCCAGCCTTGCTTTCCTCTCTATCTGTAACATCTCCAGCGTTGCTTTCCTGTTTCTCCATAACATCTCCAGCCTTTCCTTCCTATGTTCTTAACACCTCCATCCTTGCTTTTCTATCTCTGTGACATCTCCACCCTCGCATTCCTCTCTCCCTGTCACATCTCCAGACTTGCTTTTCTCTCTCCGCAACATTTCCAGCCTTGCTTTCCTCTCTCTCTGTAACATCTGCAGCATTGCTTTCCTCTCTATCTGTGACCTCTCCACCCTCGCATTCCTCTCGCTCTGTCACATTTCCAGCCTTGCTTTCCTATCTCTGTAACACCTCCAGCCTTACTTTCCTCTCTATCTGTAACATCTCCAACCTTGTTTTCCTCTCTCTGTGACATCCTCAGCCTTGCTTTCCTCTTTCTGCAACATCTCCAATCTTGCTTTCCTATCTCTCTAACATATCCAGCTTTGCTTCCTTCTCTCTCTCAGTAACATCTTCAGCCTTGCTTTCCTCGCTGTCTGTAATATCTCCAACCTTGCCTTCCTCTCTGTCTGTAATATCTCCAGCCTTGCTTTCCTATCTCTGTGGCATCCACAGCCTTGCTTTCCTCTCTCTCTGTCACATCTCCAGGCTTGTTTTACTCTCTCTGTAAATTCTCCAGCCTTGCTTTCCTCTCTGTCTGTAATATCTCCAGCCTTGCTTTCCTCTCTGTCTGTAATATCTCCAGCCTTGCTTTCCTCTCTGTCTGTAATATCTCCAGCCTTGCTTTCCTATCTCTGTGGCATCTCCAGCCTTGCATTCCTCTCTCTCTGTCACATCTCCAGACTTGCTGTACTCTCTCTGTAAAATCTCCAGCCTTGCTATCCTATCTCTGTAACACCTCCAGCCTTGCTTTCCCATCTCTGTAACATGTCCTGCCTTGCTTTCCTCTCTATCTGTAACATCTCCAGCCTTGCTTTCCTAACTCTGTAATTTTCCAGCCATGTTTTCCTGTCTCTGTAACATCTCTGGCCTTGCTTTCCTCTCTCTCTGTAACGTCTCCAGCCTTGCTTTGCTATCTCTGTAATATCTCCAGCCTTCCTTTCTATCTCTGTAACATCTCCAGCCTTGCTTTCCTCTCTCTCTGCAACATCCCCAGCCTTGCTTTCCTATCTCTATAACATCTCCAGCCTGGCTTTCCTATCTCTCTGTAACATCCCTAGCCTTGCTTTCCCATGTCTGTAATATCTCCAGCCTTCCTTTCTATCTCTGCTTTCCTTCACACCTCAGTGAATTTGGTTTATACGCACCTCAGTGGATTGGTCATATATCTGCTCCTGTATTTTCATCTTCCTGAATAAAATATCCCCAGCAGTGTGTCTGTCATCATTTGGACACTAACCTCGACCCATAAAGCCTCATTTGAAGACACGTCCAAGATATCATCCCTCCTTACTCCACTAACTGTTCCTTAATTAATAATGCATCACCACCTCCTCTTCAACACCCTCTCCTGTCCTGACTATAGTTCCAGTACAACATAATATTGAGTTGTTAGCCCTGACCCCTCTCAAACATGTCTCTGTGATGGCAAAAACGTTTCACCTCCACATGTCAACTCATGCCATTATCACAACAGTCTGTCTGATAATACTCCCAGCATTAATGTAAGCTGGAATATAACACCTGGAATACTCTGTGCCCCGGAGTTCCTCAATCATTCCCTGTTTGTTATCAGTCTGCCCAAACCATGAACCAAAATTGTAACTCTGGGACTGAATGAATATTTGTTGAATTGTAATTTCTTTTTAAAAATGTATTTATCAAGTGCAACTTTCAAGAACTGAGCAGTCAGCTCCACATACAATGAGTTTCTGATGGCTAATTTCCCCCCTCAGTGTGCAGAGTGGACAGCCCTCAGTAATGGAGAAAGTGAGGACTGCAGTTGATAGAGATCCGAGTCGAACAGTGTGGTTCTGGAAAAGCACAGCAGTTCAGGCAGCATCTCAGGAGCAGGGGAGTTGATGTTTCAGTCATAAGCTCTTTATCAGGAAGGCATTGGTGCATTTCTTTTTTTAAATTCTTTGATCCACAGGACGTTGTGAACCATACTTGCTCAGGAAGGCAGCACTGTGTATTGCACTGAAATGGAAAGCAGTCAATCAGTTGGTTGGACAGGGTGTAGACAGGTTGAGCGGAAGTACAGACTGATTGAAGTACAACCATAAGGATAGATAAATCCCCTGGGCCAAATGGTGTATACACGAGGATGCGCCAGGAAGTGAAGGAAGAGATTGGTGTTCCTTTGGTGATGATCGTTGTGTCTTCACTGTCCACTAGAGTGGTGCCAGATTATTGGAGTGTGGCAAATGTTATCCCTTTGTTCAGGGAAGGGAATAGGGATAACCCTGGGACTGACCGAACAGACAGTGCTACATCAGTGGGGGGCAAAGTTTTGGAGACAATTCTGAGAGGCAGGATTTACAATTACTTAGAAAACAATAATTTGATGAGAGGTACTCAGCATGGTTTTGTCAGGAGCAGATCATGCCTCACAAGCCTTACTGGATTATTTGAAGATGTGAAAATAACATATCGATGAAGGTAGACCGGTAGATGTGGTGAACACAAATTTTAGCCATGCGTTTGACAAGGCTCCCCAATGTAGGCTCATTCAGAAGGTGAGTCGGCATGGGACGCAGGGAAATTTGGCTGTCCGGATGCGGGTGTGGCTGGCCCATAGAAGACAGAAGATGGTAGCAGATGGAAAGTATTCAGCCTGGAGCTCAGTGAGCAGTGGTGTTTCCAGAGGGATCGGCTCTGGGACCTGTGCTGTTTGTGATTTTTATAAATGACTTTGATGAGAAAGTGGAATGGTGAGTTGGTAAGTTTACTGAAGACAAGCAGGTTGATGGAGTTGTGGATAGTGTGGAGGGCTGTTGTAGCTTGCAACAGAACATTGACAGGATGCAGCGCTGGTCTAATAAGTGGCAGATAAAGTTCAACTTTAAAAGCGTGAATTGATTTGTTTTAGAAGGTTGCATTTGAGTACAGAATACAGAGTTAAAGGCAGGATGTTTGGCAATGGGGAGGAACAGAGGGATCTTGAGGTCCATGTCCATAGATCCCACAAAATTATCATCCAATTTGATAAGGTTGTTAAGAAGGTGCATGGTGTGTTGGCTTTCATTATGGGGGATTGAGTTTAAGAGCGACGAGGTTAATGCTAAGCTCAATAAAGCTGTGTTTCAACCACACTTGGAATATTGTGTTCAGATCTGGTTGCCTCAGTATAGAAACATGTGGAAGCCTCAGAGAGCATGCAAAGGAGAATTACCAGGATGCTGCCTGGACTGGAGGGCATGTCTTAGGAAGAAAGTTTGAGGGAGCTAGGGCTTTTCTCCCTGGAGTGAAGAAGAATGACAGCTCACTTGATAGAGGTTTACAAAGGTTGAGAGACAAAGACTGGATATCCAGAGTCTTTTCCCCTGGCAGTAATGGCTATCTACAAGGAGCGTCATTTTAAGGTGATTTGACGAAGATTTAGGGGTGATGTGAGAGGTAGCTGCTTTACACAGAGTATGGTGGGGTTGGAATGCACCGCCTGTGACAGAAGAAGAGTCAGATACATTAGGGATAATTAAGAACACTCTTGAATAGGCTCATGGAAGCTAGTACATCGAAGGTTATGTAGATTAGTCTGATCTTAGAGTAGGATAAAATGTCGGCAAAGCATTGAGGCTGAAGGGCTCTTATTGTGCTGTACTGTTCCATGTTCCAAGTTTCTCTCAGCTGGTGGATTCTCATCAGTTGGTGAATGTGTGAGGGAGTGTGGTGTGTGAGGTCAGGAAGCTGGAAGGGGCGTGAGGCCAAGACTTCCAGTTATGGTGTGCATGGTTACAGTCAGCTGAGTGCCAACACAATATGTGTGGTTACCTCGACCAGACAAAATCCACCAAGTTTAGTTATTAAACTGATTTTTGGTTTGTTATTAGCTCCTGGTTTCTTCAGATACATTCTGTTTGGTGACCAATGTATTAATATCTGATCATCCACAGGGAGGTACAATTTAATTTTGAGACTAGTGAATGTGAAGGTACATTTATTGGATATAATTTCAGAGAATTCACTGTGAGACACAACATGCTGCAGAAAGCTGTCAATTGTGAACACTTTCACCCAGCGTCTGGACCAGGGAGCAGAGGTAGGAAGTATGGGGAACATACCAGATGTCAGCACCATAAGTAATACAATGTGATTCTGACACTCCATGTCCATACAATGCTCTCTGGGTCATACTCTGACTGTAGATGCATTTGTAAGACCTGGTTCCTGATCAAACATTGGTATCTAATTTAGGAAGTGTTTGTGACTATACTGAGGACATTTATAGGTAAAAACAAGAACTGCAGCTGCTGGAAGCCAGAGTCTAGATAAGAGCGGTACGAGAAGAGCACAGCAGGTCAGGCAGTATTCTACGTGCAGGAAATTCGACGTTTCGGTCAAAAGTCTTTCTTCACGAATGATGACTGATAGCCTGTTGGCTAGTTTCCTCCTGCCCAAGGTGGAATCCAACTGATTTACTTTGAAGGAATGTTTGAATGATTGTCCTGAGGAGAAAGTGAGGACTGCAGCTGCTGGAGATCAGAGCTGAAAAATGTGTTGCTGGAAAAGCGCAGCAGGTCAGGCAGCATCCAAGGAACAGGAGAATCAACGTTTCGTGCGTCTCCGCCTCCACGCCGACCTCCTGATTGTCCTGACCCAGGCTGCAATCTTTCTGGTAAGATTCTGGAGCAGGCCAGTATCTCAATCAGTGTCACAGGCAGCTGTCGGGTCCAGTATCTCGTTCCTGAATTCAGGCCTTTTGGATCCATTTTTAATATCGGCCATGATTGCAACGTGGTGGGTTTACTGACCTGAACAATGATCAGGAGTTAGCCATGTTTGTGAATTCGGCAATGATGAGATATGAACTACAATTATTCAACTGAACAATAATTGCATCATCTCTGAAAACAAATAGGTTGGTTCTATATTGATGGAACTAAAATGTAAACAGGTAACAACCTTTTATGATACAAAAGTAAAGAGTGTGCGTTTTGTTTTATACCAAAAAGAAAATGTTATCTGATTATTCTGGTGATCACAATTACACACTAAATGCCAGTGTTCAAATGCATACATTGTGGCTGCATCATTTGCAAAGTAGTTGATCTCGGACTGATTGCATATTCAGAGTGAACAGACGATTGAACAATCAGATAGAATTATCTTTCTGACACATTTAAATATAATCAATCGATTTAATTCTGACTGAAGTATGTGAGCTTCATATATCTGCCAACAATTCTATTAGTTTTAAAATAGTGATGGAAAATGATAGACCAGATCTAAAAGTTGAAGTTCTAAATTGGAGTAAGGCTAATTTTGATTATATTAGGCAAGAACTTTCAAAAGCTGACTGGAAGCAGATGTTCGCAGATAAAGGGGCAGCTGGAAAGTGGGAAGCATTCAGAAATTAGGTAACGGAGTCCAGAGACAGTATATTCCTGTTACGGTGAAAGGAAGGGATAGTAGATATAGGTAATGCTACTTGACTAAAGAAATTGGGGGTCTGATTAAGAAAAAGTTAGGGAGCATATGACAGGTACAGACAAGGTAGATCGAGTGAACCCTTAGAAGAGTACAAAAGACAATATGAATATACTTAAGAGGGAAATCAGGAGGGCGAAAAGGGGACATGAAATAACATTGGCAAATAGAATTAAGGAAAATCCAAAACGATTTTACAAAGACATTAAGGACAAAAGGGTAAATAGGGAAAGAACAGCGCCCCTCAAAGATCGGCTTGGAATCATTTGTGTGGAATGCAGGCGTTGGGGGCGATACTAAATGGGTATTTTGCATCAATGTTTACTGTTGGAAAGGACATGGAAGATGTAGAACTTAGGGAAATAAATGGTGATAACTTCAAAATGTTCTTATTACAGAGGAGGATGTGCTGGATGTCTTGAAAAGTATAAAAGTGGATAAATCCCTGGAAACTGATCAGGTGTCCAGGGAACTCTGTGGGAAGCCGGGGAACGGATGGCTGGTCCTGTTACGGAGATATTTGTATAATCGCTAGTCATAGGTGAGGTGCCAGAGGACTGGAGGTTGGTAAATGTGGTACCAAGGTTTAAGAAAGTTGGTAAGGACAAGCCAGGAAACTATAGACCAGTAAGCCTGACAGCAGTTGTGGGCACGTTGTTGGGGGGAATCCTGAGGGACAGGATGTACAAGTGCTTGGAAAGGCAAGGACTGATTCGGGATAGTCAACATGGCTGTATGCGTGGGAAATCATGTCTCACAACCTTCTTTGAATATTTTGCAGAAGGAACAATAATGATTGATGAGGGCAGAGTTGTGGACATGATTTATTTGAACTTCAGTAAGTTGTTCGACAAGGTTCCCCATGGGAGACGGGTTAGTCAGGTTAGATGTCATGGAATAGAGGGAGAAGTAGCCATTTGGATCCAGAACTGCCTCAAACGTAGAAGGCAGAGGTTGGTGGTGGAGGGTTGTTTTTCAGACGGGAGGCCTGTGACTAGTGGAGTGCCACAAGGATCTGTGCAGGGTCCACTACTTTTCGTCATTTATATAAATGATTTGAATGAGGGCATAAGAGGTATAGTTAGTAAGTTTACAGGTAACACCAAAATTGGACGTGTAGAGAACAGCAAAGAAGATTACCTCGGATTGCAACAGGATCAGATGTGCCAATGGGCTTGGGAGAGACAAATGGAGTTTAATTTACATAAATGTGAGGTGCTGCATTTTGGGAAAGGAAATCTTAGCAGGTCTTATACTCCGAATGGTGATGTCCTAGGAAGTGTTGCTGACCAAAGAGACCTTGGAGTACAGGTTCATTGTTCCTTTAAAGTAGAGTCGTTGATAGATAAGATAGTGAAGAAGACGTTTCATATGCTTTCCTTTACTGGTCAGAGTATTGAGTACAGGAGTTGGAAGGTCATGTTGTGGTTTTACAGGAAGTTGGTGAGGCCACTTTTGGAATGTTGTATGCAATTCTGGTCTCCTTCTTCTCGGAAGGAAGTTGTGAAACTTGGAAGGATATGGCCTGGGTGCTGGCAGGTGAGACTAGATTGTGTTGTGATATCTGATCGGCATGGCTGAGTTAGACCAAAGGGGCTGTTTTCATGCTTTAAATCTCTATGACTCTCTGACTCGAATTTAGATATGACAATAATTTAACATGCGCTGTCAAATACATAAATGGTTTATGTTATTAAATTGTAACATACAATAAGATGAAAACTTTCAATTTTTAGAATGAAAAATAAAGAACGACTAATAAAGAAAATTCCAGCACAGCAGCAGGTCCTTTAGCCCTCCAAGCCTGCACTGTTCCAGATCCTCTGTCTAAATCTGTCGCATATTTTCTGAGGGTCTGTATCCCTTTGCTACCTCCCCATTCTTGTATCTGTCTAGATATATCTTAAATGATGCTATTGCAAAAATACTCTAAATATGGTCTGATCAGAGCCTTGTAAAACCTCATCAATCTATCCCTGCTTTAATATTAAAGTCCTCTCAAAATGAATGCCGTCACTGTATTTGTCTTTCTGACTGGATAGGCCACCAGGAACAATGAACACATGATGGACATTAATAAACTTACCAAGGAGTTCTAAAAATGAACAATTATTAAAGCATTCTGGGAAATGGATCCCAGCCTTGAGTAAACTCTCTGCTAATCCATATGCTGCAGAAACCAGACAGGCTGCAGCTCCCCACAGACGGTTTGCAAAACGACTTGACAGTGACAAATCCTGCAATACCCACCTGAAATTGGACTTGAATGGTACAATGGAATGTCGCCCTTGGGCCATCAATATGCCAACCCCTGGTTGAGTCTGATTGATCTGGGTAAATGAACTTGATCATTCCATTGGAAGGTATTCCATACACTCCCAAGGGCTTGAAGACTTAGAAGGATAAGAATCACCTCAAAACCCCACAGAGTGCGGCAACTGGAGAATAACCATTGAGAAAGAAAACAACTCCAAGACCATCGGAAGAATAAGAAGGCATCACCACGTGGGGCCCGGCCAAATTCTAGTGTGGTGGTACACAATCAGCCAAAGTTAAGTTAAAAAATAAGACAGTTTACAGTATTTTTCATTACTTTATAGTAAACTTTATTGGACTAACATTGAGTGTGATCAATAAACAAATATTATTGTTTGTTAGAGTTGACTCAATTCTTTCGCTGAATGGAAGAATTTAAGCAAACTGTGTGGCAGATACAACACCTTCCTAACTATTGACTCAACCTGTAAGTTTACCTTGAGACAATCCTGTACTTGAATTCGCAACTCTCTTTTCTCTTCAGACTTCTGAATTTTTTCTCCATTTATAAAATAGTCCATACCTATCTCCCTCCTCACAAAGTGCATCACATCAGGCTTTCCCAAGATGTACTCCATCTGTCACTTCTTTGCCCAATCTCCTACCCTGTCTAAATCCTTCTGCAGACTCTCTGCGACCTCAATGCTGCCTGTCCCTCTACCTACTTTGGTATAATCTAAAAACCTCGCCAGTATACCTTCAGTTTCTTAATGTTGATTATTAATGCACAAAGTAAAAAGTTGTGGTCCCAACACTGAACAATGCGGAACACCAGTTGTCATCGGCTGCAATCCCAAGAAGGGCGTTTTTATTCCCACTTTCTACTTGCTGCCAGACAGTCAAGCTTCTGCACACACTAGTAACTTACCTCGAACAAAATGGGGCATTATTTTACTCAGCAGTCTCCTGTGTGGTACCTTGCCAAAGTCCTTCTTGAAATCCAGGTGGATAATATCCACTGGCTTTCCTTTGTCTCATTTGCTTGTTGCATCTTCAAATAACTTTTACAGATTTATGAGGCATGCCGTCCTCTTGATGACCCCATACTGACTTTGCCTAATTTAACAATTCACTTGCAAGTATTCAGTAATCTCATCCTTCACAATGTTTTCTAGGATCTTACACATGACTGAGGTTAGGCTCATTGGTCTGTCACTTTCTGCCTTTTTTTCCTTATTCCCTATTTTACGAGGCTGTCACGTTTGAAACTTTCTAGTCTTTTGAGCCTCTCCCTGATTCTAGAAATTCATGAAAGATCACCACAAATGTCTCCATTATTTCTTCAGCTATCTCCTTTGTAACTCTGGGATATTGTCCAGCTGGTCCAATTTATTTACCCATTTAGGTTTTCGAGCAACTTCTCCTAATAAGCTCTGTCCCCTCGCTATCTTGAATTTTTGGGGATACTATTCGTGTCGTTCACTGTGAAATGTGACATGAAATAATTGTTCAGTTTCTCAGCCATTATTTGTTCCCCATTACTATATTTCCAGCGACGTATTCCGCGACCAGTGTCCAGTTCTGCCTCTCCTTTGTCCTTTACATATCTAAAGAATCTCTAACAGTCTTTTTTTTACTGGCTAGCTTAACTTCATATTTAATCTTCTTCCACCTATTTCTTATTTTGTTGCCCTGTATTGGCATTTGTAAACGTCCAAATCCTCTGGTTTCCCACCGCCATTTGCCATGTTATCTGATTTCTCTTTTGCTTTTACGCTATCCCTGATATTCCCTGTCAGCCGTTGTTGCCTCATCCTCCCTATACTATGCTTCTTTTAGCTTGGGATGAGTCTCTGCTGTGTTTCCTCAATTACGCCCAGAAACTCCCGCCATTACTGTCCCACTGTCTTTCCTGCTTACCTACTCTCCCAGTCAATTTAACCCAGTTCCTCCCTCATGCCTTTGTAGTTGCTTTGATTCAGCGGTAATATTGTTAACTCCGATTCTACCTTCACCCTCTCAAATTGAAGAGTAGGTTCAATGCTATTATGATCACTGCCTCATAAAGGTTTCTTTACCTTAAGCTCCCTTATCAAGTCTGCCTCATTGCACAATTCTAAATCCCGTAATGCCCGATCCCTCGTTGCCTGCATCATAAGCTGCTCCAAAAAGCAATCTCGTAGACATTCCACAAATTGCATTCCTTGCAAACCACTGCCAACCTGAGTTTCCCAGTCCAGCTGTATGTTGAAATCCTCCTAATCACTGTAACTTTGCTTTTCCTACACATCTTTTCTACCTCCTGATGTGTCATCTCCCCCTGCTCCTAACTACGGTTCGTGGACCTGTACATATCTCCAACTATGGTTTTTCACCTTTGCCGTTCCTCAATTCTATCCACACAGATTTTACACCATCTGTCCCTACTTTGACTTTTGGGAACTGAATGTTGGGACTGCAAAACACTTTAGCATTGTCATAAGTTCATAGTTTAGACATTAATTAAAAATATTACATTATCAATTCCATTGGAATGTGGCCACAAACTATTTCTTTGGCCAAATATTCTGTGTGCGCTATGGAAGAATGCAGACTTTTGAAATTGTTAGAAAAGCATCATATGCAGAGAACTTAAGTCTATAAAGAGATTAAGGTAGATCAAGTGAACAGAAAAATATTGTTGTCTGGAGCATCGTAGGATGTATTGTCTGTGCGCTCAAAGATGTTGGCGGGTTGAATCGAAAGGCAGTGTATTATTTCAATAAAGAGATTGGTTTGAGGCGCAGAAGAACCAGGCACCTGGATTACAAAATAAAAACTTTGTGTGCATAAAGGTTTGAGGGAGGTAAGATAAATGTCGACATTTTCTGAAACAGAAAACATTCAAAATTCGGGAAGATTTTCTACAGTTTTGCAGAGTAGTGGCGAGACCACATCGAGAGAACCATGGTCATACTGACATTCTATTCTGTCCAGAGAAGGTTCACTGAACTGACTCCTGTGTGGAACGTTTATTTCAGGTGGAAATCTGGAACTGACTGACTCTGGATCTGCTGGAGTTTAGGCGAACAACATTTGATCTTGGTGACCCCAGGATATTCCAGGTATTCTTTTCAAGTTAAATTCTGAAACAATATTTCAGCTTGTGTGAAAATTTACCAGGAGTGGATGGACTATGAAACTGAAGGTTATCTCAGTTAAGAAGATGTTGGATGATTTAATCCTCTCAAAGTTTCAAGTATTTGTGAACTCTCTTCCCAGATAGCAATGGAGGATAAAACATTGAATATTCCTAAGGCAGAAACAGTCAGATACTTGACTAAGAATGACGCACTAACATTGTAAGGGCAAAGGAGGAATGTGTGATTGATGTCACAATCAGATCATCCACGATCTTATCGCATGACGGAGCTGTATTGGTTACTTACTGCTGAGGCTAGTTTCTGCATTTCTGTTGAATTTAGATACTGAAATAATTATGAGATGATTCTCATGATCATGGAGACATTTCCTTTCAGATTATTGGTCACAGTTTTCCATATGTGACTTTTAAACAGCACTCAAAAGCGCTCAGGAAGTTTCATGGTATTGGAGAAAGGTCAGGAGCATAGGGCAAAGGGAAAGCCTGCATTTAAACTGCTTTAGAAAGCAGGTGGGGTCGAATGGATAACTTTAATTCTGCTCATTTCTTTCAGTTCTTGTTGTGAGGTGAGTTTAATTAGTAAGGCCAGCATTCTGTTGCCTATGTGTAATTTCTATTCAGAATATGGTGATCAATCCCAGAGATTCTTGTGGAGCCGGAACACTAATAGGTATGTTACAAAGAGAGAAATGGGGTTCTGAACCATTTGATAGCTTCAAGTCGGTGCGCTGTGTGACCTTGGAAATTGCATTCTTCACCACTTGATGCTCACAAGCTCTGGAAATAGTGAGACTACATTTTTGTTTTCAACAATTAAAGTGATAATCATACAGTATATATACAGGCCCTTCAGCCCAATCCATCGACACCAGCCAGAAAACACCAATGTACATTATTCCCAGTTACCTGAAGATCTTTCGCCTACTATGCCCTGGCCGTTTTTGCTTAAAAGCTGCATTGTCTTCTTATACCCATAATGGTAAGGTCCTAGGGAGTGTTGCTGAACAAAGAGACCTTGGATGCAGGTTCATAGCTCCTTGAAATTGGAGTCACAGGTAGATAGGATAGTGAAGAAGGCGTTTGGTATGCTTTCCTTTCTTGGTCAGAGTACTGAGTACAGGAGTGGGGAGGTCATGTTGCGGCTGTACAGGACATTGGTTAGGCTACTAGTGGAATATTGCATACAATTCTGGCTTCCTTCCTATCGGAACGATGTTGTGAAACTTGAAAGGGTTGACAAAAGATTTACAAGGATGTTGCCAGGGTTGGAGGATCTGAGCTATAGAGAGAGGCTGAACAGGCTGGGGCTGTTTTCCCTGGAGCGTCGGAGGATGAGGGGTGACCTTATAGAGGTTTATAAAATTATGAGGGGCATGGATAGGATAAATAGACAAAGTATTTTTCCCTGAGGTCAGGGAGTCCAGAACTAGAGGGCATACGTTTAGGCTGAGAGGGGAAAGATATAAAAGAGACATCAGGGCAAAGTTTTCACGCAGAGAGTGGTACATGCATGGAATGAGCTGTCAGAGGATGTGGTGGAGGCTGGTACAATTGCAACATTTAAGAGGCATTTGGAAGGATATATGAATAGCAAGGGTTTGGAGGGATATGGGCTGGGTGCTTGCAGGTGGGACTAGATTGGGTTGGGATATCTGGTCGGCATGGATGGGATGGACCGAAGGGTCTGTTTCCATGCTATAACATCTCTATGACTCTATCTGTGACCTGAACGTTTTTCGTTCTTTTAATATGTATACAAAATGGTTTCACGGACATAGATAACACAACGATAAAGACAGTGGCAAACTCATTAGATGAATAAAAACAAGACTCTACGTTTTTCAATAATTATAGAAAATCCGTTTGTCGTTTCAATTCATTTGGGATTTTAATGGAGCAAGACCAGCATTAATTGCCGTTGAGACTTTCCAGTCGAGTTGATGTTGGTCCGTCCAAGTAGCTGGTAGGATGGAGTACCAGCAGTGCATCTGATGTGCTGGTTTAACTGGGAGTAAATATTACTGGTGGTGGATGGAGTGTTACACAAGCCATCATGCTGTGATGAACAGCTCGCAGGCAAACAGGAGAACTGACTCATCGTCAAAGCAAACATAGAGGACGGCGTTTATTATTTTTCTGAGAAATAACAAACTTATAGATACAAGTCTTTCTAGTAATGAAGGGAAGTCTGTGTCTATGTTACTGGTGTCCTTAAAATAATGGTGTCAAACAGAAGAATTATGTTACTGCTTTGGAGGGACGATGCTTGCACTGAGCATGTGATTAATCCTGGATATATTAACAGATGGCTGGCTGTCCTAGGTTGAGTAAGTGCTGATATTCCATGGGATGATGTTGATTTGTTATCTCGCCACTTACTGAGCACCGTTCGCCAGACCAAACCAACAAGTACCGTTGGTTGGTGCTTCAGAATGTGTCAGAGCTTTCATGGCTGCCACCACATGGAATCATGTATAAATACATGGCCAAACGAATCTGCACCATCCAGTGCTGATGCTAGTGTTTTATAAAGTTTGTGAGGTTACCTTACTGAATCATCCTCCCAGGCAATGCATTCTAGACACAAACCATCCTCTGGGTTCAAAACGGATTCCCCAAATCCTCTCTCAATACCTTCTCTTTCGCTTCAAACATGTGCCCCTTGTTTTAGATCCTTTGACTAAGGGGAACAGCTGCTGTCTGTTTCCTCTGCCCATACCTCTCATGCTCTTATACACCTCTGTCAGGTTCACCCCTCACCCATCTTTGTTCCAAAAGCAAGACTAACCTATCTTCATGGTTTGAAATCTCTCTTCTCTTGTTACTTCTTCCAAAGTGCAGCATCTCACAAGTTTAAGTGATAATTTTTATCGGTCATTGATCTGGCCATCTGAACAATCAATGTGTACCCTTCTGTAACCTAAGACATACCTTCTCACCATGTCCCATTCGGCCTATCGTTGTGTTATCCACAACATTGTTTATCATTCTTAAACAACCCCACCCCCATCTCCCATATTAATATAATCAACATTTCAGAGCAGCGGGGGGCGGGGGAGTGGAGGTGACGTTAGTGCAAGGTGATTGTCGGCAAGGCCTCTATGTATATTTAAAGTTGTTACCTTCAAGACAGCGAGGGAGTAGCGAGCAAAGGACTTCTGGGAAGGGTAAGTCGAACAGTTTATATTTGCGTGGTTGCATTACCAGACATACTACTCGGTAACTAGTTTATTTCATAATTCTTGTTTTTAGAAGTCACTTCGGGAGTTAGAATAGTGGGAATGGAGTTTAGGGCAGTGGAATGTTCCTCTTGCAGAAGGTGGGAAGTAAGGGTCACCACGAGTGTCCCTGCTGACTACATCTGTGGGAAGTGCACCCAACACCAGCTCCTCGAAAACCACGTTAGGGAACTGGAGCTGGTGTTGGATGAACTTCAGATCATTCGAGAGGCAGAGGAGGTTATTGACAGGACTTACAGCGAGGTAGTCACTCCCCAGATAAAAGAAAAAGACAGATGGTGACAGTTAGGGGAGAGAAAGGGAACCGGCAGGCAGTGCAGGGATCCCCTGTGGCCATTCCCCTCAACAATAGTATACCGTTTTGGATACTGTTGGGGGGGGGGATGACTTACCAGGGGAAAGCAGTGGGGCACCTGCTGCTCAGAAGGTAAGGGGGAAGAGGAGCAGAGCAGTAGTCATTGGGGACTCGTTAGTTAGGGGGACAGATAGGAGGTTCTGTGGGGTGAGAGAGACTCACGGCTGGTATGTTGCCTCCCAGGTGTCAGGGTCCGTGATGTCTATGATCATATTTTTGGGATCATCTCGGGGGAGGGAGAGCAGTTCCAAGTCGTGGTCCACATTGGCACCAACGACATAGGTCGAAAGAGAGATGGGGACTTGAGGCAGATATTTCGGGAGCTAGGATGGAAGCTTAGAGCTCGGACAAACAGAGTTGTTTTCTTTGGTTTGCTGCCCGTGCCATGTGCTTGTGAGGTGAGGAATAGGGAGCGAAAGGAGTTGAACACATGGCTACAGGGATAGTGCAGGAGGGAGGGTTTCGGGCTTTTGGATAATTGGAGTTCTTTCTGGTGTAGGTGGGACCTCTACAAGCAGGATGGTCTTCATCTGAACCAGAGGGGTACCAATATCCTGGGTGAGAAATTTGCTAAAGCTATTAAGGTGGATTTAATCTAATACAGCAGGGGGATGGGAACCAAAATTGTAGGACAGGTACAGAAGAGGATGAGATCGGGAGTTCCAAAATCAAGTATCTGACACTGGCAAGCGAGAACCTGGTTGGAAGTGTGTATACTTCAACGCGAGGAGCATCGAAATAAAGTGGGAGAACTTGCAGCGTGGTTGATACCTGGGACTCCGATGTTGCCGACATTACGGAGACATGGAGAGAGCAGGGACATTAATGGCTGTTGCAGGTTCAGGGATTCCGATGTTTCAGTAAGGTCAGAGAAGATGGTAAAAGAGGGGGAGGTGTGGCGTTGTTGATCAGGGATAATATTACAGTTGTAGAAAGGATGTTTGGGGACTCGTTAACTGAGGTAGTATGGGCTGAGGTTCGAAACTGGAATGGAGAAGTTAACATGCTGGGAGTTTTATTTAGGCCTCCTCATCGTCCCAGTGATGTAGAGGAAAGGATAACAAAGATGATTCTCGATCGGAGTGAGAGAGGCAGTGTAGTTGTCATGGGGGACTTCAACTATCCAAATATTGACTGGGATCACTACTCTATGAGTACTATAGATGGGTCAGTTTTTGTCCAGTGTGTGCAGGAGGGCTTCCTGACACAGTATGTAGAGATGCCTACAAGGAGCACAGCCACTTTTGATTTAGTACTGGGTAACGAGCCTGGCCAGGTGTTAGATTTGGAAGTAGGTGAGCACTTTGGAGTCAGCAACCATAATTCTGTCAGGTTTACTTTAGTGATGGAAAGGGATAGGTGTACTTCACCGCGCAAGTGTTATAGGTGGGGGAAGGGAAATTACGATGCATTTAGGAAAGATTGAGGAAGCATAGAATGGGGAAGGAGACTGCTGGGGATGAGCACATTAAAAATGTGGAGCTTATTCAAGGAAAAGCTCCTGTGTGTCCTAGATAAGTATGGACCTGTCAGGTAAGGAGGATGATATAGACCGTGTGAGCCATGGTTTACTAAGGTAGTGGAATCCCTGGTCAAGAAGAAGAAGAAGGCTTATGTTGGACCAAAATATGAAATCTCAGGGCGCTTGAGGGTCACAAGGAAATCAGGAAAGACTTAAAAAGAGAGCTCAGAAAAGCCAGGAGGAGACATGAGAAGTTGTTGGCGGATAGGATCAGGGTTAACCCTAAGACTTTCCATAGCTATGTCAGGAAATTTGGGCCAATCAAGGATAATAGTGGGATGTTCTGTGTGGAGTCAGAGGAGATAGAGGAAGCACTAAATAAATATTTTTCGACACTGTTCACTATAGAAAATGAAAATATTGGTGAGCAAGATGCAGAAATACTTGCATCGACACTAGAAGAGATTGAGGTTCACAAGGAAGAGGTATTAGAAAGTACTGCAGAGTGTGAAAATAGACAAGTCCCCTGGGCCGGATGGGGTCTATCCAAGGATCGTCTGGGCAGCAAGGGAAGAGATTGCCAAGCCTGTGGCATTGATCTTCAAATCATCATTGTCTGTGGCATTGCCTGAGGATTGGAGGACAGCAAATGTGGTTCCCTTGTTCAAAAAGGGTAGTAGAGACAAACCTGGTAATTACAGACCAGTGAGTCTCACTTCAGTTGTTGTTAGAATGTTGGAAAAGGTTATAAGAGATAGGATTTCTTACCATCTAGAAAAAGAATAATCTGATAAGGGACAGTTAGCATGGTTTTGTGAAGGGTACATCGTGGCCAACGAATCTTATTGACTTTTTGACAACGTGACCAAACAGGTGGATGAGAGTAAACAGGTTGATGTGGTGTATATGGATTTCAGCAAGGCGTTTCATAAGGATCCCCACAGTAGGCTATTGTACAAAATGCAGAGGAATGGAATTGCGGGAGGCATAGCAATTTGGATCAGTAATTGGCTTGCTGTTTCATTTCAGAGTGTTGTCATTGATGGAACATGTTCACCTTGGTGCCCAGTTACTAGCGGAGTACCGCAAGGGCCGGTGTTGGGACCACTGCTGTTCATCATTTTTATAAATTACTTGGATGAGGGCTTAGAAGGGTGGGTTAGTAAATTTGTGGACGACACTAAGGTCGGTAGATTTGTGGATAGTGACAAAGGATGTAGTAGGTTGCAGAGTGATAGGATACAGAGCTGGGCTGACAGCAAATGGAGTTTAATGTGGACAAGTGTGAGGTGATACACTTTGGACAGAGTAATCAGAATGCAAAGTACTGGGCTAGTAGTAAGATTCTTGGGAGTGCAGATGAGCAGGGAGATCTCAATGTCCATGTACACAGATTCCTGAAAATTGCCACCCAGATTGACAGGGTTGTTAAGAAGGCATATGGTGTTTTGGCCTTTATTAATAGAGGGATTGAGTTCCAGAACCAGGAGGTTATGCTACAGCTGTACAAAGCTCTGGTACAGCCACACTTGGAGTGTTGTGTACAGTTCTGGTCACCACATGATAAGAAGGATGTGGAAGCTTTGGAAAGGGTGCAGAGAAGGTTTACAAGGATGTTGCCTGGTATAGAGGGAATGTCTTACGAGGAAAGGCTGACGGCCTTGAGGCTGTTCTCATTAGAGAGAAGAAGGTTGAGCGGTGACTAAATAGAGACATACAAGATAATCAGAGGGTTAGATAGGGTGGATAGGGAGAGCCTTTTTCCAAGTATGGGAACTGCAAACACGAGGGAACACAACTTTAAAGTGAGGTGACAGGTATAAGACAGATGTCAGAGGTAGTTTCTTTACTCAGAGAGTACTAAGGGTATGGAATGCTTTGCCTGCAACCGTGGTAGATTCGCCAATTTAAGTGCATTTAAGCCATCATTGGGCAGGCATGAGGATGTACATGGAATAGTGTCGGTGGGATGGGCTTCAGATTAGTATGACCAAAGGGCCTGCACTGCGCTGTAATGTTCTATGTTCTACGTTCTATTTATGAATATCCGATACAAATCTTCACTTTCTACCTGTTCTACAGATCTATTGCAGAGGAAGAATTGGGAATTCCAGTCTCTTGTTTTTCATATATTGGTGAAATTACAGCGTGATGCAGTTGAGGTCTTTTATGAGGAAGCCAGAAATAATATTTTGGACATGGAGCTGAATTCTTCTTTTACACTCCACCCCTCTGCATGTATTATTCATAAGACTTGTATATCATTAATATTGGAATAGGTTTTAGCACTGTGCACTGCGACAGTTTAATTTGATGTGGGCCTGCAACTTATTCTGTAAGAAATTTGCTGCAATAGTCCGAGCTGAAGATTTTTCTTTTCATGTGCAGGATGGATGCAGGCTCGTTCATTAAGTTTGTTTCAAAGAGCTGGAGGGATAAGGATAAAGATTAAATTAGTTTTTACATTAAAAACACACTATAGCAGATCAATTCACACCTTATTTCTACGTTGGATTGGAAGTAAATTTAAAGAATAAGGACCCATCGTTCTGAATATTGTTTTAAAAAGTGACATCATGTTGCAATAATGCATTGGAGAAAAAGAAAATGCTGTCTGCATTTGAGAGAGATACAAAAATGCAGAGTGAATGTACAATATGAAAAAGAATCAAGTGTTAATAAAAAAGTAAGAGAAATATTTTCAAATGAAACAAGATCCCAATTTTCCTGTACAGTGATGTTTGATTGTCCATCAATCTCACTTTTCCAACGATATGCTTTTCCTGCCACTGATGCGCCTTCAGCACACCACATCCTCCCTTCCTACTCGTTCCTTACCCTCCTACTTCCCTTGCATTGCCCATTCTGATACTACATACCCTTCCACTGACCATCTCCCTTTACACTTCTCACTGTGTATGTCACACCACGTCCCCTGACCGTCCGTTTCCCTGTTTGGTCTCACACTAGATGCTGGAATCTGCTGATTTAGGTGCTACTACTGATCATCAGTGAATGGTGTGTTTGGTGAGACTTCTGCCCTTCAACTTTAACCTGAAAGCATGTGCTCCATTTATACTGGTCTTTAAATGGAGTTTGCCTATTGTGACTGTTGTGTATATTTGGAACAGCATAATTAAGTCTATCTGCATAGGTTAAGTTCAGTAGGGTTTCTTTATTCTGTTCTTTTATTTCATTGTGTAATTTTTTTATCTTTTTGAATACAGTTTTTGTCTGTTTTATAATGTAGTAGACAACCTCACTAACTTACTCCGGGTAATTTACATTGTGCACTTACCGAAACAAGTTGCAATGTTATGCTCTGGGCGGCCTACTTAAGAATGCTTTGAGTGGTCTAGCCCAGTCCATAACAGACTGGGGCTCTTTGCGGGAGTTCACACAGCGAGTATGAGGTGCTCGTGTCTTTATTTCAGGTGTTGGGTTTGTTGGGTAGACAAAGCTTTGGATAGCAATGGCTGTTTCGGTCGCCAAAGGTTTTCTGGATGTGGATGCAATGACTTTTGAAGGTTTGAAAAAAAACGAATAAGACCAAGCTGCAGGAATTAGCAGTGAAGCTGGAATTGGACCTGCCTGCTTCTGTGAGGAAAGGAGAGATACTTACAGCAGTAGCTCGTCAATTAAACTTGCTGGAGAAACCATCAGAATCTATAGAGCTGGCAAGAATTCAATTGCCAATGAGGCAGCTTGAGTTAGCGGCAAGATTTAAGGAAAGGGCAGCGGAAATGAAACAGTTAGAGTTACGTTTAAAAGCAGAAGAGAGGGAAAAAACAGAAGAAGAGATGGAAAAGAGAGAGAGCAGCAGAGGAGAAAGAAAGAGAGAGCTTTTGCACAGCAAAAACTAACACTTCAAAAAGGAAAGTCAGCGTAAAGGAACTGGAGATAAAGGCTGAGGGTAGGGTGAGTAAGGAAATGAGTGAGGATGAGCAAACCCCTGGAAGTCAGAAGCCTATTCTCGGTCAAGCATTGCCTAAGTTTAATGAGAAGGATATGGAAGGCTTTTTCAACTCATTTGAAAAGGTGGCTAGACAAATGCAATGGCCAGAGTCAATGTAGGTTTTGTTAATCCAAATGGAACTTTTCGGTAGGGCAAGTGAGGCATTCGCATCCCTATCAGAGAATGGATCTGGTTTCTGGAATTTAATGAGGGGTCCTGGTCAAAACTACATTGCATTTGAAATGATCAAACAGAGTAATTTTGACAGATGAATAAGAACTTGAAAAAACAAGCAATCCTTTGTTGGACTTCGAGCGGTAAGTAATTTGGAGAAATTCAAATATTCACTGCTTGAAGCAGTGCGACCTCATGTGGATAAAAAAGGAGTCAAAACAGCAAAGTTATCAGCTAAAGTGGCTGATGATTATCAGTTGGTCCATAAACTCAGTTTAGCTTCCAGAATCTATTTCAGTCCATTCGGGGATAGAAATTGGAGCAAAGAGATATCCTCACGTGGAAAGGAAAAGGTAGATCTCAGTGAAGACAGTAAGGATAATTTACCACAGGTTAATAAAGAAACTCTTGAGAGGGACAAAGTAGTGATGGCCTCCATTTCCTCATTAAGACATCATTTGTTATGTCGTAACAGATAGGAATGCATTCACTCTCTTTCTTGCTAAATGCCCCCAGTGTCTTCATTTTAATAAAATGGGCCACACAAAATCACAGTGTTGGTGGGCTAGGAAAACCAGATGTAGGAAAACCAGACAACCCTGGAAGATTTATTGGATCAATAACAAAAAGCATAAGGGAAGTTAGACAACTGCCTGAGAGTGTACAAGATGATCAGAAGTTGATAAAGGAATATGTGCCAAATGCAGTTAAAATATACATACAAGTGTAAAGTTTATTCACATAGGCCAGAAGTCATAGGTAAGGCTGTTACAATATTGAAGGAGACAGGATCTTCTCAGTCAGCAATACTGAGGGATGAGAACATATGCACGCCTGAGAGACTATTGCCAGAAAATGTGCTGGTAACAAGAATTCATCGTGAGACAAAAAGTGCTCAGTTATGTAAAAGGAGAACAGTGGAGAATGTGTGATAGGACTACGAGACCCCAAACTCTCATCTCCAGGAATAAAATTTGTCCTTGCAAATGATATAGCTGATTCGCTGGTAGGTGTGCTGCCTACTCTAGTTGAAAAGCAGTGGAGATGCAAGCAATGGAAAACCTGGAGAATGCTTATCCAGGAATTTTCCCTGACTGTGTGATCATGTTCATGTTGAAGCAGGAGGGATCAAAAGGAAGCTGATGTAGAGTTATCTGAATCTTATTTCAATGAGATAAGTAGAACAGAAAAGGAGCAAGTAGGAAAACATGCAAGTATTTTTAGCTCTGCTAAGTTGATTGAGTTGCAGCAGAAAGATGAGGAATTAAAACAGTTATATCAAAGGCTATTTAGCAAGCAAGAAAGAAAGCATTCCTGTCTGTTATTACTTAACAAATTATGTCTTAATGAAGAAATGGAGACCACCACACTTTCAATCAGATCAGACATGGCGGAAATTCATCAAATTGTTTTGCCAGTTGGGTACAGAAAGGAGGTGACGCGATTGCACTTGAGCTACTAGTTGGATGTCATTTTGGGGTGAGGACAACACCAGCTAAAATAAAAGGATTTGTTTACAGGGCTGGACTGTATAAAGATGTAGCTGAAGTTTGCCAGGCGTGTCAAACATATCACGCAGACAGTAATAAAACTTACACCTTTCATACCTATTCCAGGATTTGACAATCCTTTCACAATAGTCTTGATTGACTGCGTAGGTCGCCTACCACAAACAAAAGGTGGGAATAAGTATTTATTAACAATAATTGATGTGTCGACTAGATATACAGAGGAAATCTCATTATTCAGCATCACAGTTAAAAAGGATGTAGAAAAAAAACTTAATATTTTTCCTAGATACGGACTACCAATAATGATACAATCAGATCAATGATCAAACTTTACATTCAAACTATTCAACCAGGCGATGGATAACGTGGGAATAAAACAATTCAAACCTACTGCTCACTATCCAGAGTCACAGAGAGTATGAGAGAGATGGCATCAAAAACTGAAGACCATGTTGAGCGTTTATGGTCAGGATTATCCAGATGATTGCGATAAGGAAATTCCCTTTGAACTTTTTGCGATCAGCGATGTACCGAATGAATCGACCAAATTCAGTCCATTTGAATTAATTTTTGGACAAGAACTAGGAGGACCATAAAAATTGATGAAGGAGAAATTAATAAGTCAGAATTCAGAGACCACCCATTTGGACAATGTGTCAAATTGTAGGGAACGATTAAATAAAGCTGGAGAGTTGGCTTAACAGAATTTAAAAGTATCACAGCATACAATGAAACAGAAAGTGGATAAGAAATCACAAATTTACAATTTTGCAATTGGGAATAAGGCATTGGTGTTCTTTCCAGTAACAGGTGAGCCTTTAAAAACAAGGTTTTGCGTACCTTATCAAATTGTTAAGAAATTTAGTGCGATGAACTATTTGCTAATGACTCCAGTCAGGAAGAAATCTCACAAAGTGTGTCATGTGAATGTGCTCAAAAGATAGTTTGATAGTGAAAGAAAGCAAGAGGAGAAGGTGTTCATGATTATAACTCAGAAGGAAGAACCACGTTCAGAGTATTCTGAATGGGACATTCCGCAAATCAAATTGAACAATGAGAAAGTTTTCAAAAATTATGATAAATTATTGAGTTACCTTCCACAATAAAATCGAAATGACCTAAAAGATTTATTATTATTACTTTGGGATATATACGGAATTAAACTGGGAGGTACTAGCACAATTGTGCATGATGTAGATATAGGAGATGCTGTTCCACTTAAGCAACATCCTTCTAGGCATAAGCCTCCAAAGTTGGCACAGGTTCAGAAAGAGATAGAGTGAATGCTCCAAGATGGCATAATCGAAGTGAGTTGCAGTGACTGGAACTCACCTTTAGTCATGGTGCCAAAGCTAGATGGTATCTCACAGTCATGTGGGGACTATGACAAAGTGAACACGATTACAAACCTAGCTCAAAGTGAATTTACGAAAGCCCAAGTAACATTCCTAGGCCATGTTATTGGACATGGACCAATAGCCCATGAGATACAAAAATGTAAGTCGTGGAATAATTCGCACACCATCGACAAAAAGTAGTATTATGGTTCCTGGATTGACTGGATTTTATTGAATGTTTGTGCCAAACTTTAGCAGTATGGCTGCTCCACTCATCAAATTATTAAAAAATTGCAAAAACTCTCAGTGGACAGCAAATTGTCAAATGGCATTTGCCTACCTAAATACTGTGTTAACCACTGCCCCCAGTATGAGCCCCACCGGATTACACAAAGCCTTTCAAGGTGGCTCTCGAGGCCAGTGATGTGGGTGTCGGTGCGATGCTCCTGCAGGAAGATGATGAGGGAATCAAAAGAATAATCGGATATTTTTCCAGGAAGTTGAACTTCATCAACAGAAATATTCAACAGTGGATAAAGAGAATTTAAGCTTGGTGTTGGCATGACAACATTTCAGTGTTTATTTCACCAGCGATGCACCTGAGACAATTGTATATGCTGATCACAACCCATTGATATTTGTGGAAAAAATTAAGAACAAAAATTCCAAACTGTTTCGATGGAGCTTGTTGTTGGAGCCATTCATTATGACAATTGTGCATGTGGCATGTTGTGAAAACGTGATTGCTGATGCAATACTGAAACTTGAATGAGATATGGAGGCGTTTGGTTGTGGGTGTACCGCGGTCTGAATTTGAATGGAGTTGTGAATATTTGCATGTTTACAGTTGCTATAGCATATGTGTGCGTTTTTATACTACCAACTGGGTTTGAATGGTTAAAAATGCATCCATATTTTGGTATTGATGGTTTATATTTTAAGGGGGGAGGCGTCACAAAGCTGGTCCCTTTTTTCTCAAAAAGCTTATTCTTGGCTCAGGTGGACTCTGTCCTTGATTTTTTTTCAGAGGGACAATAAAACGGGGCCTGATTCTGGTCAGTTTGGCTTGGTAAAGAGATTAAAAGGATTTACAGTGGCCTTTTGTTTATCTGAAAACAGTTGAGATTTCAGACTAAAGTGGTCGTGCTTTAGAAGTGATCTGTATAATGGAAGGGGAGTAGTGAGCTCATTTAGCTTAACTAGCTGAGCTGAGATGAGCTGAGCAGCTTTCAGTTGAGTCTTGAATTGGGAAGTTCAACAGGGAGCTGTGTGGAAACTCTCTTTCTTTTCTGCCCTTCAACTTCAACCTGTAAGCTTGTGTTCCATTTACACTGGTTTTCAAAGCGAGTTTGCTTATTGGGACTGTTATGTGCATTCGGAACAGCATAATTAAGTCGAGCTGGATCGGTTGAGTTCTGTAGGGGTACTTTATCCTGTTCTTTGTGTTTCATTGTGTACTTTTGTGAATAAAGTTTTTGTCTGTTTTAAAATCCAGTAGTCAACATAGCTAAACTACACCACGTAATTTTCATTGTACACTTAATGAAACAAATTGCAAAGTTATGCTCTGGGCTGTTTTCCTAAGACTGTTTTGAGTGATCTAGACTCGTCCATAACACCTCAGTGATGGAAGATGCCTCTTTGGAACTTGGTACAAATCATTCACTTTCCCTCCTCAAGATCAGCAAACGATGTTAACTTAACACGTGTGCACCATTAGCAATGGAGCCAGTGGGAACAACATGGAGCAGTCTGTCTGCGCAGTCTCTGCTTCATTAGTTTGTCATGTTGCAGCATCAAAGACATCCCCCTATTTCAGTATCACCATTTGCTGAATGGCCTCTTCTTTTTGATGTGTCAGTGTCTCGAGTGTCTTGAGAACACTGAGTTCTCCAATTTCAAACAACTTCCATTCCAATCTGCTGACTACCTTCCCAATCCCTTCCACTCTCTTCCCATCACCTCCCCCTTCCTTCCCGGCCCGTCCACCTCCCTTCCATTCCTCTGATCCACCCTTCTTCCAGCTACCAACTGGATTAAGTCCTCCAATCAACTAACCCGCTGGTACCCTTTACCAGTGTTGATCCATCCCCACCTCATCACACCACCTCCTCCTCCCCACACCACCTCCTTATCTGTAAACCTTCTTCTGTCCATCCCCACTCTTGAAGAAATGTTACATCCAAGATGTTGACTACTCCACCTCCTGATGCTGCTTTGCTTGATGTGGTCTTCCAGCCGCCTGCTTTTCAATATATACATTTTTTAAAAATCTCTTCAGGTGTAATAGGCAGGAGAGAGTGAATTGGCTGTGGGTCTGCTTGTCCAATAGTTTCAATGGGCTGAATGGCTTTCTCACATTCCTGTGAAACCATTTTGAGATGCTGAAAGAGCTCCTCTTTTTATCCTGTGAAAATGTTCAGGGTCTAGCAATGCTGTTACATGAACGTTAACAACAACCTTGAATGTTGTTCAGGTTTTGAGGTTTTATGTGATTTCTACAGAAAATCTTCACTTCTGATCGAATGACAGAGGGAAAGACATTGATGAAGGATCTGAAGGTGTTTGTGCTGAGGAAGCTACCACAGAGATATCCAGAGACGAAGGCGATTGCTATCCACCAGCCACATTGAGTTCTGAATGACCCAGTGGGGAGTTTACACCTGATCCCATTCAATTCAATCTTATTCAGACTCCTTGACATCTTGCTCCATCTAATCCTGCCGTAAGGTCAGGGCCAGCAACTCTGACGCTGAGGTTGTGTCTTTTGTTCATGTCAATCGGCCAAGGTATATATGTGGGGAGTGTTTCCTTTTCTCAGGGTAGAGACTGTTGGGGACTCTCTGACCCAGACAGCTGCATTACAGAAATGATTGGGAAGGGGGTGGGAGTGGGTATCAATGGATTTTGACACGTCAGAGATCCAAGGGCTACAAGGTATTGGGCATAAAAGAGAAATTGCAGCGGAGAACAGATCAGTCCTGACGTTACTGAAGGGAAGGGCAGGCTTGAGGAGCTAAATGGCGTCGTGTTATTGCATTATACCCCAGAGTCCAGTCAGTTTGTGGTCACTTCGATTTCCTGTGTTACGGACTTCAAGTAACTGAACAGACTGATCCTGTTGCTGCGGGATCTACTCTGGGTTCAGTTTTATAGGCTCGAGGGGCTGATTAGCCTACTCCTGTAACTGTATATCAGTGTGCAGGGGCTGAAAACATTCAACCTGTTCTGTTGTAATTGAAATCCATAATTCTAAGAGGAGACAGTGATCACTGCAGATGCTGGAGATCAGAGCAAAAAGAAAATGGTGGCACTGGAAAAGCACGACAGGTCAGGCAGCATCCGGGAAGCAGGACAATCGATGTTTTGGGCATTCCTGATGAAGAGCTTATGCCTGAAATAACGATTCTCCTGTCCCTTGAATGCTGCCTGGTCTGCTGTGCATTTCCAGCACCATACGTTTCGACGTCTACACCCTGCCAAAGTCAACCTTCCTGGTCACATCAACAAATAACTTTAAAAGTTTTTTAGGCTTAAACCTCCATGCACAAAGCCATGCTTACTACTTCTAATCAGACCCCGCCTTTCCAAATGCATGCACATCTTATTCCATGGTATCTTCTCAAGTAATGTACCGACCAATGATGTTAAATGTACTGGTCTATAATTACCAGACTATTTTTTTTTACAGATCTTTTTGAATAGCATTTGTTATCCACCAGTCTTCCGGAATCTCAAATTTGTTTAATGGTGAAAAATGCATTTAACCAGGGTCCCCGCAAGTTCTTCTCTAGCTCCTTGCAGTGTTTATGGTTTTACCGTGAGATTAATCCACCGTCAAACATCCTTTTACGCCCAATACCTCCTCTACTGTGATTGGACTGCCGCTATCATCACTAACTTCCTCAAGTTCCCAAGTATTTATGTCTTTCTCCACACTAAATACAGATAAGAAATACTTGTTGAGGACCACGTCCATCTCTTATGGTTCCCCACATATATGTCCACTTTGGTATTTGAGGGGTGCTATTCTCTCACTAGTTATTGCTTTCCTTTCAAACTCTGAAAGTAACTCTTTGGATTCATCCTAATCTTCTCAGCCAAGAATCTTCCATAGCACCTTTGTTGCCTTCTTGATTTCCATCAGAGGTAAACTCCTATATCCCTTATATACCACCAGGGATTCCCTTGATCCCAGTTGCCTGTGCCTGAGCCACGCATCCCCCTTTTTTAAGTCAATGCCTAAATATCTCTTGGCATTCTGGGTTCTCCATTCCTGCCAACCTGCCCTTCACTGTCACAGGGACATAAAAACCTTGAACTCTAGCTATCTCACGTTTAAAGGCCTCCCAATATCCAGCGGTCCATTCACCTGCAAACAAACTGCTCCAGTTGACCCCTACAAGATCCTGTCCAATCCCATCAAAATTCACCTTGTCCCAAGTTAGAACTTGAACCTGTGGAACTGTTTTGTCCCTCTCAACAGCTATTTGAAAATTAACATAACGATGGTCACTGATCCCAAAGTGCTCCCCCACTGTCACCTCAGTCACCTGTCCTGCTCTGTTTCTCAAGAGTTGTCGAGTTTTGCCCCTTCCCAAGTAGGACCCTCGACATACTGCTTGAGGAAACTTTGCTGAATTCACTTATCGGATTCCACTCCATCAAATCCCTTCACGCTCTCTCAGTCTCAGTCTGTTACAAAAAATAAAATCCACTATTATGATAATCATATTGCTCCTGAATCTCTCCCTTCTCCATGCATATTTGTTACTCTAATTCACGTTAGCTACTTGGAGACCGATAGTACAATGCCAGTGACATCATCATCCACTTCCTACTTCTTAGCTCCACCCACAAAGCCTCACTGGATGATTGGTCAGTTATTTTATCTCTGATTACTGCTGTGATAATCCCATTAATCAGAAATTGAACTCCTCCCCCCCTCCTTCCAGCATCCCTGTCCTGCCTAAAGCACCTATACACTGGTAAATTAAGCTGCCAGTCCTGTTTAGCCATGTTTTTATAAAGGCTGTATTATCCCAATCACACGTTACTATCCACGTCCTTAGTTTATTGGACTGATCTGCCAGCCCTCTTGCATCGAAATAATCCAACAGGCATTCCTTGCTCCCTGTCGTGTTCCAGCCTAACCTGTCTCTCACTTTACTGTTTTTGATTACTGTATCTCCTTGCAGCCTTGCACTTGACTCCCTGATCATGAGAATACACTCCTCACCAATATAGTTTAAACCCTCCCTTGTAGCACTAGCAAAATTCTCTAACAAGATATTGGTCTCCTCCCCATTGCATGTGCCAACTGTATCTCCTGATCAGGTCAAACCTGTCACAGAAAAGACCCCAATGATCTAAACATTTGAGTCTCTCTTCCCCCCATCCCCGCACCAATTCTTTAGTTATTTATTTGCCATATCC
Organism: Chiloscyllium punctatum; assembly: GCF_047496795.1. Lineage (NCBI taxonomy): Eukaryota > Metazoa > Chordata > Chondrichthyes > Orectolobiformes > Hemiscylliidae > Chiloscyllium > Chiloscyllium punctatum. Next base: position 30,039,144 of record NC_092751.1, read on the forward strand.
TCCTGCTCTTACTTTCATTAGCTCATTACAATGGAAGTAATCAGGAGATTACCACCGTCAAGATTCTAGATTTTAACTTTTCTCCTAGCTCTCAGTAATCACTCTGTAGGACCTCATTCCTATATCTACCTGTGTCATTTGTGCCAACGTGCACAATGACTTCTGGCTGCTCCCCCTCCCCCTTGGGAATTTTCTGCAGCCACCCGGAGACATCCTGGCACCTGGGTGGTAACACACCTTCCTGGATTCCCGTATTAGGCCACGGAATCTCCGATCTGTCCCTCTAACAATCGACTCTCCTTTCTCTGAGGTCCTGTTTACCGTTACCCTTTCCCACTGTGCCCCAGAGTCAATGGTAATGCCACCAACTTGGCTACTGCTGCTTTTCCCTGAACCGTCATTCCCCTGAACAGTATTCAAAACTGTATACTTGTTCTCGACGGGAATGGCCACAGGGGATTCCTGCACTCTCTGCCTACTCCGTTCGCCATTCCAGGTCGTCGCCAACCTCCCCTCTCTCCTGAACACAACAAGAAGCAAGGACTGCCTGTTGGATTAAATTTTCTTTATTTAAATACAACAGGACTGACACGGAAGCCTGATGAAGTTATGGCATGGATCTTAACATGGGACTGGGATATTACAGTCGTGATTGTTGGGGGTCTTGGGAGTGACCACAACAAGAAAGCTCGTATCTATGAAGTTCTCAGTATCTCGGATGATCCAGCTCCATCTCCCGAACACGGTCTCCCAGGAGTTGCAGCTGGGTTCACTTTCCACCCGTGTAATCTTCAGGGACGGTGGAAATTTACCTGAGCTCCAACATCCAGTAGGAGGAACAAACAACAGTCTTAACTGCTATCCCCACTGCTTCAACACATAAAGTTGAAAGGACTTTATTTGACCTTGCCTGTAGTTTTGGCTGAGCTGTTGCTTTCTAAAGCTTTTTAAGCCAAACATTACGACTTACTCTGCGACCAACAGCATGACTCTCTACCCCTTCGCATTTAGTTTTGGTTAGAGAAAGAGGGAGACACTGCAGTGATGTAGTACTTGGTCATTAGGCACTCCTTGACTCCTGGCCACTGACTACCTACTCTCCAGCCAACGTCACTGCTTGGCCTTGGAGGGTGTCCTGCTGAGGTCTTCCTTTTCATAGTGCTGACTGCGCTGATGCTAATCTTTACCCCGACAGCCAATCCGCATTGTCACAGTGCCTTGGTCCTTTCTGTCTAATCGTCCTGCATTTATGAATTCCTGGAATCCGTCGACTGTATTTGAAACTGTGTCTGACTCCATAGCGAGAGAGGTTGACGTTCCAGTGAACACAAGGCTATTGTAAAAATGATACAATTCGACATAGGGACAACAGTATGTCTATCCGCTCACTGAGTCTGCTTTTCCTCTCAATTATGTGAGATCTAGTTTGAAAATCCCCCATTCCACTTATCTGCATTTCCCCCATAAACCTTGTATAAAAATCAGTCTACCTCAACCCTGAATATATTGAATGAGCCAGCCTCAATAGCCCACAGAATTTTCTGCATTTTTCCCTCTGACTGATATGAGACTTGGTGGTCTTTAACTCCATGCGATATTTCTAGCACTCTGAAAGTTGTACCAATATTAGGTATTATCCTGTTCTATCACACCATCTCTGTGGCCAGAGGTAAAACAAAAATGAATGGTTAAGAGACTGCAATCTCCTCACTCATCTTCCACGTCAGCCTAAAATACAGCTCATCCTGATCTGTGGATTTGCTCACACACTATCCCGCTTATACTTCCAGTTCTTCATCAGCTTCTGTATCAATTCACTGAAGGATCACACGGTCTCTCTCCCTGAACCCAGGAACCCCTTCTTCAATCTAAAACCGAAAGAAAGGCCGTTTTTAACATATTCTCTGGCTCCGTGTATTAGGGTCCCTTGGTCCCTAATACTCCCCAGTCTCTCCAACGTTATCCTCTTCCCCTTAATAAAACGAAAGAATGTGTTTGAATTCTTCCTAATCTTATCCTCTAAAGTTTTAATTTCCCGCCTCCACTTCTGCTCTTCTACTGACTTTTTATGTTTAGCACGACACTTTCTATATTCTTTTCGGACGTCCATTGACCTACTCACTTTGTAACTGCTTTATGCTTCTCTATCCTTTTGAATTCTGTTCGAAATTTGTGTAGAAATCTGAGGTTCTCTGGGCTTGTTTTCCTAAATTCTATCTGCGGTGTAACATGCTGGGCCGACACTGTCATCAATTCATTTTGATCAAGTGATTTCCCAACCCCCCCGCCCCACGCAGTCATGCTACAGTTTCACCCAGAAGCAAATTCACTTTGGCCAGATCCTGTCATGTTTTTTAATAAAATCGGTCTCCAAAAGCTAAAAAGCTTTTATTTTTCAAACGTTTTTGGGTCTTTACCTTAGCAAACTCAGAACATATGAGTCATGGCCACTGGTCCTTTCATGCGCTCCCAATTCTGTCTGCAACATCTGACTGTTTTCGTTCCACATGGTAAAACCCCGCACAACCCCGCCCATTGTTGTATCTGCTACAGGTTGATTTAAGAAGCTCTGTGGAATAATTTTTAAGGCATCCGTCCCCTCTCAAAAATTATCACTGCCGAATGAATATTTGTAATTGAAATGCCTGAATATAATGATCCTATTGTTATATTAACACACCTCAGTAAATTGGTTTTATATCAGCTCCTGTACTTTCTTTTATCTGAGAGTCTACAGTGTATCCCCAGCGGTGTGTCTGTCATGGATTTGAGCCTGAGCTCGAACCACCAAGCCTCAATAGAAGATCCTTCTTACTGCAGTAACTGACTCCATAATTAATAATGTAACAACACTTCCTCTTTTACCACCTCTCCTGTCATGCCTATAGATCTTGTGCCACTGGATATTGAATTGTCAGCCCTGACCTCCTTCAAACACATCTCTGTGATGGCAAAAATGACACACTTCCCCATTTCACCTTGTTCACTTATCATATCTGTCTGTCGGACAATACCTCCAGCATTGAGGTAAAGGACATCCAGCCTGGAATATAACACCTGGAATACTCTATAACACAGAGTTCTTCAGTCATTCATTGTTTGTTCTCAAGCTGCCCAATTCACGAACAAAACTGTTACTCTGGGAATGAATGAATATTTGTTGAATTGTAATTTTACTTTTAATGAATGTATTCATCAAATGCAACTTTCCAGAACTAAACAGGCAGCTCCACATGCAATGAGTTTCTGCTGATTAATTCCCAGTGCAGTGTGCAGAGGGGAGAGCTCAAAATAATGGAGAAAGTGAGATCTGCAGGTACTAGGGATCAGAATCGAAACGTGTGGCTCTGGTAAAGCACAGCCAGTTGGGCAGCATCAAAGCTGTCAAAGGAAAGCCAAAGCTTTGAGCATCAGCCCTTCATCAGGAAGGCATTGATGCCTCCCCATATTTTTCATTTCATGATTGACAGGATGTTGGGAACATACGTGTTCCAGAAGGCAGCACTGTATATAGTCCTGAAAGGGAAAGCAGTCGATCATTTGTTTGCAGAGGGCGTATACATTTTGAGGTGAAGTACTGATTGATTCAAGTACAAAAACAAGAATAGATAAATCCCTTGGGCCAGACGGTCAAAACCCGAGATTACTACAGGAAGACAGGGGAGAGATTCCTGCGCCTTTGGCGATGATCTTTATATCCTCACTGTTAACTGGAGTAGTACCAGATATTTGGAGGGCGGTAACTGTTACTCCTTGTTCAAGGAAGTAACTAGGATTATCCTGAGATTCACAGACCAGTCAGTCTAACAACAGTATTGGGCAAAGTATTGGAGAGGTTTCTGAGAGACAGAATTTATGATTACTCTGAAAATCATAGTTTTATGAGAAATAGTCAGCATGGCTTTGTGAGGGGCAGGTCATGCCTCACAAAACTTATTAAAATTCAAAGTTTGGGATAAGACTTGTAGCTCGGGTGCTCGTTGTTGTGGTTTTGTTCGCCAAGCTGGGAATTTGTCTTGCAAACGTTTCGTCCCATGTTTAGGTGACATCCTCAGTGCTTGGGAGTCTCCTGTGAAGCGCTTCTGTGCTGTTTCCTCCGGCATTTATAGTGGCCTGTCTCTGCCGCTTCCGGTTGTCAGTTCGAGCTGTCCGCTGTAGTGGCCGGTATATTGGGTCCAGATCGATGTGTTTGCTGATAGAGTCTGTGGATGAGTGCCATTCATCCACAGACTCTATCAACAAACACATCGACCTGGACCCAATATACCGGCCACTACAGAGGACAGCTCGAACTGACAACCAGAAGCGGCAGAGACAGGCCACTATAAATGCCGGAGGAAACAGCACAGAAGCGCTTCACAGGAGGCTCCCAAGCACTGAGGATGTCACCTAGACAGGGGATGAAACTTTTGCAAGACAAATTCCCAGCTCGGCGAACAGAACCACAACAACTTATTAAAATTTTCGAGGAAGGGATCAAACACATTGAAGAAGGTGGAGCAATGGATGTAGAGTGCATGGATTTTAACAAGGCGTTTGATAATATTCCCCAAGTCAGGTTCATTCAGAAAGGAAGGAGTAATGAGATACAAGGAAACCTGTCTGTCTTGATACAGAACTGGCTTGCACATAGAAGACACAAAGTGGTGGTAAATGGGAAGTATACAGTCTGGAGCTCAGTGATCAGTGGTGCTCCTTTGGGATCAGTTCGGGGACCTCTGCTGTTTGTAATTTTTATGACTGACTTGGATGCGGAAGTGGAAGAGTAGGTTAGTAAGTCTGTCAATATAACAAAGATTGTTGAATTTGTGGATTGTGTGGAGGGCTGTTGTAGTTTGCAATGGGACATTGATAGGATGCAGAATGGGGCTGATAAGTGGCAGATGGAGTGCAACTGGAAATGTGTGAAGCAACTCATTTTGGAAGGTCGAATTTGAATACAGAAAAAAGGCAGGATTCTTGCATTGTGGAGGAACAGGGTGATCTTGTGGTCCATGTCATAGCTCCCTCAGAGTTGCCACCCAATTTGATTAGGTTGTTAAGAAGGCGTATGATGTTTTCATTTGCAGGGGGATAGAGTTTAAGAGCTGTGAGGTTATGCTGCAGCTCTATGGAACCCTAGTGAGATCACACTTAGAATATTGTGACCAGGTTTGGCCTCCTCATTGTCGGAAGGGTGTGGAACCTTTAATGAGGGTGCTGAGGAGATTTATCAGGATGTTATGAAAGAAGAGTTCAGGGCTTCTCTCATTGGAGCAAAGAAGGATGATAGATGACTTGATAGATGTGTACAAAATGGTGAGAGTCAAAGATAGAGTGGATAGTAAGAGACTATTTCCCATGGTGGAAAAATCTATCACGAGTGCAAAAAAAATTAATGTAATTGGAGGAGGATTTAGTGGAGATGTCAGAGGTAGGTTCTTCAGACAGAGAATGGTGAATGGGTGGAATGTACTGCTGGCAACTGTAGTAGAATCAGCTGCATTGGGGATATATTAAGCGACTATTGGGGAAGTAAATGAATGATAGCATAATGAAGGGTACGTAGGTTAGTCTGACCTTAGAGTAGGATAAAAGGTTGGCTGTACGTCAAGGGCCGAAATGTCTGCACTGTGCTGTACTGTTCTGTGTTTCATGCTTCAACCAGCTTGAGGATTCTTACCAATTGTTGAATGTGTGAGGGAGTGATGCATGTGAGATCAGGAAGCTTTGTAGGGGCTTTAGGCTAAGACGTCCACTTATGGTGTGCATTCTTTCAGTCACCTGAGTACCAAGACAATATGTGTGTGACGACCTACACCAGACAGAATCCTTCAAGTTCAGTAATTAACGTGATGCTGGACTTGCTATTTGCTGCTGTTTTCTTCAGATAAATTCTGTTGTGTGACCCATGTATTAATTTTTGTCCATCAACAGAGATGTACAATTTCATTTTGATACTGGTGAATGTGAAGGTGAAATTTATTGGACACGGTTTTAGAGGTTTCTTTGCGAGACACAAAGTGCTGCAGAATACTGTCAACTTGTTAACGTCTTCGCCCAGTGCCTGATCCAGGTAGCAGATGCTTGGAGTCTGGGAGGCAGGCCAGAAGCCAGCACCATAAGTAACGTGTGCGATGTGATTCTGACACTCCATGTCCATTCATCTGCCCCCGTGCTAGGCTCAGACTGAAGATGGAGTCAAAATAATTTGTTGTGAAATAATGATTGAATGACTACTGTGACCCAGGTGGAAGCTCTCTGGATTCATTTAAGAGCAGAACACTGTCTTACCCAGTATCACTGGCAGCTGTGACTGAATTCAAATCTGTCTTTTTTTTTTCAATGTAGATTATGATTGCAAGCTGATCTAAAAAAAATCAGATATTTGCTACGTTTGTGAATTTTAATTCACAAAAATGTGAATTATCACTATTCAACCAAACAATAATTGCATCATCTCTGAAAACAATTAGGTTGATATTATATTTATGGAACTAAAATATATTTTCCTGCCAACATTTGACGATACAAAAATAAAGAATGTATATTTTATTTAATATTGAACAAATAACATGTTATCTGACTATAGTGCTGATCACAATTACATATTTTTGGATACATGAACACCAATTAAACACAAAAGGACATCATCCTCTCTCACTGGTATACTCACATTGGATGAGGAAGGACACCACTTCGGCTCGGACAACACATCCATCCTAGGACAAACCAAATAGAGGTACGCATGAGAATTCATAGAAGCATGGCATTCCAACAAGAACTGTATCCACAAACTCATCGAGTTCGACCTCAAGTACCACTACCACCCCTGAGAAAAGGAACAGGACGTGACTTCACCACAGGAAATAACATAACCACAGGAAATGACATCACCAATCCAAAGGAACCCATACATATAAATAGAAAGCAAGAATTTTCAGCATTGATTCGCCCGAGGCTCACTGAAGAAGAAAATGGTGAAAAGTCTGAAAATGAACATCCCAGCTCACCGTGCAAGCCTGCATCCAAAAACTCAACCTGAGCTTCAAATATTCTCACAACTCGCTACAGTTACATACTCATTGTCAGTATACAAAAGAATACATCGTCACTCCAACATTTGGAAAGCCGTTGTCTTCTGAATGATTGCATTTTTAAAGTGAGAAGACAATTGAACCATCATCTGGAAATAACGTTCTACAAATTTATATATAATCAATCAGGTTAATTTCTCACTAAATGTGCAAGCTTCAGCTCTTTACCAACAATTGAATAATGATAATAATTCAATATGAACATAAATATTAGTTTGAATAAAAGGATTTATGTTATTAAATTGAAGTGAACAATAATTTGAAACCTTGCAATTTCTAGAATGAATAGTATTTAATATGAAATGTGAAAAAGAACGATGAACAATCAGGCATTTTCAAAAAGTTTTGTGCCAAAGCAAATAAAAAAAATGTCTTATTTGTAGGGATACATGATTTAAAATATTCGTGTGCTGAGTACTAATTAGACTTCATCATCAAGCTGACCTTGCAATACTTGCATTTTAAATTGTTATGCTGCAGCAAATTGATCAGATATTTGCCAACATTAACAACTGGAAATAATCTGATACTGGCTTTGACTTGCATCTGTCCATGATAGAGTACGGAACTTTAATGTGCACAAGGAGGCTATTGGGCCACTGTGTATACATCAGCTTGTGAAATGTCTCCTAAATCCTCCCATTTGCCACCTCTATCACTGTTGCCCTTTAATTTAGGAGCGTTCAAATATATATCCAGTTACCTCTTGAGTCTTCATTCACAAATCTCCCAGGCAGGGCATTCCAAATCCTAAAAACTCTCTCAATAAAGAACTTTTGCCTTATCTCACTCCGAGGTCTTGCGCTGACGATCTTGAAATTGGGATGCTGGAATGCCAGCTAAGAGAAACGGAGCATTCTTATCTTACCCTGTTTTTTCATAATTTTGATCACTGCAGTAAGTTCACATCTTCGTCTGTTCTGATCAATCAGGAGTAATTTCATTAGTCTAATTTCTCGCATCCTACCTTTAACTAACTTCTTCATTTCACTTATCATTCTGATTATATATAAGGTTCCAGGTATTCTTCTTCCAAGTAATGAAGGGTGTGTGTGTGAGAGAGAGAGAGAAGAGAGAGAGAGAGAGAGAGAGAAAACAATTCTCTGTAATGTCTGAATTACACCCAGTGCCTCGTGTAAAAGTGGTAAGGATTAGGTAACGATTAACGTATGGTAAAAGAGCTAGTTCAGGGGTGATGGTTTCAGATTTCTGGATCATTGGGCCCTCTTCCAGGACAGGTGGGGGCTTTAAGAAATGGAGAGTTTGCATCTTAGGTGGACGAGTACCAACATCCTAGTGGGGAGGTTTTCTCGTACAAATTGGGTGGATTTAAACTAATAAACCAGGAGGCTGGGAAACAAAGCAGCAGGTGAAGAACTGAGCAGAAGGTAGAGGTGAGTAGACATCAGGCACGGCCAGACCCATGACAATGCTGCGAGAAGGAATCAAATCAGTCCGAAATGTGAGTTGAAGGTTGGAATAATTGATAGAGATGTATGTCAGAAATTAACAAATGAAGATGGAATGTATGTGGTTCGTGAAGGAGTGGCGTGTGTGAGATCAGGAAGCTCGTACTCAAGAAAATATCAAAGGGGAAAAACAAATAAAAAAAATATTTAAAAACCTTAAGCCTACAAGCACACAGCATTTGGAATAAAATTGTTGAGCTGGCAGTAGATACAGAGATAAATGGTATGACCTGGTAAGGATGATTGAAACATGGGTACAGGAAGATCAGGACTGGACAGTGAACTGGCCTTGGTTACTCGGTATTCCGAAAGGATGGACATGAAGGTAAAGGAAGTGGAATTGGTATATTGGTAAAGGATGATATCAAGGCTACATTAAGAAATGATATTCGCACGAGAGAATAAAATGAAAATCTGTCCAGGTCCAAATGAAAAACAATTGAAGAAACCTCTTTGGAAGTGTAATTTTCAGCCACCGTCTCCCCAAAGTATTTCTGAGGCTGGAGATAATGAGGGCTCGTGGCAAGGTAAGAACGGTGGGATGAATCATATTGAATCAATTAATCAACTTGGCAAAGGGTAGGCTCCAAGTACAAATCGTAGAGTATATGAAGGATTGTTTCTAAGAACACACGTCATGGAGCCAACCAGAGAGCAGGGTACTTTAGATTTGATATAATCAAAGAAAGAAAAACGATCTTGCAGGAAAGGATCCTCTTGGAAAGAATGACCACAACATACTGGTGAGAACAGAGTCACATACGAGAGCCTTAGTGTTGGGTAATAATACTTACAGTGGCCTAAGGAAGGTATTGGTGGGGGGTGGGGGAACAGTCAAAGGCAGGACAGATGAAGAAATTTGGCAAATACTTAAGGGGATACTAAATACGTCTCAATTAAAGTATATTTGTGAGAGAAGAGGAATTGCATGACAGAGAAAATTTATCCATGTCTAGGTAAGGAATTCAATGACAGCATGAGGGCAAAAACTAGGGTAAATCATACTGCACAAGTTAGTCATGCTCCGGGGATTGGGTAAGGCGGTGGTCTAGTGCATTACAGCTAAACTGCTCATCGAGACACCCAGATAATGTTCTGGGGAACTGGGTTCGAATCCTGCCATGGCAAATGGTGAAATTTGATTTCAAATTTGGGATTAACAAACTGATGGTGAACATGAATAGATTGTCTGGAGAAGCTTTCCTGTTTCACAAATGTCTTATGGTGAATGAAACTGCCATCCTTACCTGGTCTGGCCGATATGTGATTCCAGACCCACATCAATGTAGATATCTCATAACTACCCTCTGGGAAATCAAGGATGGGCAATAAATGCCGGCCTATGCAGCAATGCCCACTTCCTGTGAACTAATGAAAATAAACAAAAAGAAAAATCAGCAAAGGGTTAACACACAACATTAAAAGAAGCTATGACTGGAATTGAACGGAAACATAAATACTGATACCAGTAGCTTTCACTAGTACATAAAAATAATCGCAGAGTGAAACCAAGTGATGGCTCTTTGCAGGATGAAACTGACAAGATAACGATGAAAAACTCAAAAATGGCAAAGGCACAAAAGCAATGTTTTCTGTTTTCACAGACTACACTAAAAACTGTAGTTCCTATAGAGTAACCTTGGGATTACTGCTGTTTGCCATTTTAATAAATTAACTAGATGAGGGCATAAAATGATGTGTTAGTAAATTTAATGATGATACTAAGGTTGGTGAAGTGTGGATAGTGCTGAAGAATGTTGCAGGTTACAGAGGGACAGAGAAAAGCTACAGAGCTGGGCTTAGAGGTGGCAACTTCAATTTAATGTGCAAGAGTGTGAGGTGATTCATTTTGGAAGTAGCAAAATGAATAAAGAGTACTGGGCCAATGGTAAAATTCTTGGCAGTGTCCATGAGCAGAGAGATCTCGGTGTCAATGTACGTAGATCACTCAATGTTGCCAATCTGTTTAATAGGCTTGTTAAGAAGGCGTAGAGTATGTTAGCTTTTATTGAAAGAGGGATAGAATTTTGGAGCCACATGATCATACTGCAGGTGCACAAAACTCCGATGTGGCCGCACTTGGAGTACTGTATATTTCTGCTTGCTGCATTACAGGAAGGACGTGGAACGTTTGGAAAGCGATCAAAAGAGATTTACAAGAATGTTGCCTGATTTTGAGCGAAGGTCTTATAAGGAAAGTCTGAGGACGTTGTCACTGTTTTCATTCGAGAGAAGAAGGATGAGAGCTGTCTGAATTGATCTATAAAAGATAATCAGAGGGTTAGATAGGGAGGACAGTGTTATGAATTTTTAAGTCTACTATACCTTCAAGAGAGTTGAAAGGCTGGCCAGAGTACTGGAAAAAATAAAAATGTAATATTTGGTCAAACAGCTAGCAGTATCTGAGTTGCTGTGAGAAAAATTCAAATTCAAATTCAGCCAATCAGTTCAAATAATATTCCAAGATGCCAAATGCTAATCAAGTTTGTATTTAGTGTTTTTAAAATATTAAAACCAATGCAACAATCCAATCTTTTGGGGTATAAATATCAAACATTTTGAACAGTTTGCCAGAGCGGCAAAGATCAGCAAGCCGCTAACAAGTCCAGCCTGGCAGCAGAAAGAGCTGCTCTCTGACAGGGACCTTTATCAACCAAAGACCTGGGAAGCAGAATCCCCAATAATAAGAAAAGAAGACAGGAATACGGAGAAGAATCGACAGCTGCCTGGTTTTGAAATAAGAGTTTTAAAAAATCTTCATCAGGATTTTTTGATCGGACTATTATTATCGAGGTGGAGGTATCAGTGTGCATATCAGTCTATTGGTGCCCAAAAAAATTTTGGGCGATACCATGATGACCTTTGAAAAGGTAAGGTGCTTTTCGGTGATTAAGCAGAAGAACAAATGTCTGTGGGTAAGCAGTTTGCAGGTGCCCAAATTGACAGAATGGATCAAACCCGTTCAGTTTTCAGGCCCAAACAGCATTTTTATCCAGGCAACAGTTCAAACGCTGCCAATTAACATAAAACGGCACTTGGAGATAAGGATCCATTTAGCGTTAACAATATGAAACCAATTATATACTAAGAATTTCTTGTGTCAAGGAGATATATATAAAACAGAGAGGCAATTGGACAGAGGGGGAGAGTCCACTGCTAGCTGAAAAAAACGATGACAGGGAAGTGTCATCTGTGAAATAAATATTGGGGTCTCACAAAAAATCTCCATGCTCTGCCTAAAAAGCTCTATCCATCAATAAAGGTACACAACACGCTGAGCAAATATTCTTGAAACCAGAAAACAACTGAGAAGGCATTTCAGACAGAGAAAGATGAGGGAATAAGATACAGAAATTTCAAGACAGTCCATACTGGATGAACTTTGAGAGACTAAGTTTTAATTTTACTCTTAGTAATAATGGATGTATGAGTGGAATCCTCATTAGTGAAACCTCATATCAGGAAAATCTTGTTTTTTTTTCCGGAAAATGTAATTAGTTACAGAGAGATTGTTCAGTTTGTAAGTGATTTGTTCAGTGTTAAAGTTAGAATCATAGAATACGTAGAGTAGGGAAACAGGTCCTTCGGACGAACAAGGATCACAATGACCCTCCAAAGAGTAAACCACTCAGATGCATTCCTCTACACTATTGACTATATTTACCCCTGACTAACGCAACTAATTTACACATCCGTGAACACTATGGGCAATTTGGCATGCCCAAGTTAAGTAACCAGCACATCATTGGATTGTGAGAGGAAACAGCAGCACGTGTTTAAGCCCACGCAGACACGAGCAGAATGTGATAACTCTGCATAGACAGTTGCCCGAGTTTAGAATCAAGCCTGGGTCTTTGGCACTATGAGGCAGTAGTGCTAGCCCCTGAGGCACGGTGTCACCCTTAGACAAGCAAATACTACTTGTTAATTACAAAATGAGTGAAAGGATTCCATTTCATTGAACCATTCCTTTATAACAAACTGGGTTGTCAAAAAGGAGGTGGGTTACATCACTTGTCACACTCTCTTCGCTGGGTGCATCGCTTTTAATTATCAGATGGATGTTGACCTCCACTTCGTTATATTATAGAGAGTTCGAAGTGGGTCAAGTGAATGATATAGTGGTATATGGGGCATAGCAGGAAACATGTGTCTGTGTTTGAATAGATTGGTGATTTGAATGAAAAACAGTGCATTAATCCAATGGAGAGATTGCAAAGCAGAGGCACAGAGGAATCAGACACCTGGATAACAAAAAAAACACGTTGCGTGCACATCATAGGGAGGCGATATAAATTTTCAAACCTTTTGAAAGAGAATACATTCAGGAGTAGGGAAGATATCCTACACTTTTGTAGGGTACGGTGAGACCACATTAGGAGAGCTGAGGACCCAATGACATGAAAAGCAGTCCAGAGATGATTCACTCAACTGATTCCTGTGAGGAGTATTTATCTCTGAAAGAACATTTTCAGATTGGCTTTGGATCACTTGGGGTTTCGGCAAATGACGCATGATCCCCTTTAAACCCATATTATTCTGAGTAGTCTATTCAAGTTGAATGCTGAAACAATATTTCAATTTGTGCGAGAGATTTCCAGAAATGGATGGACTCCTGGAAACTGGAGAATATCCCAGTGAAGGAGTTGGTGATTGTTTTAACCAATCAAAGGGTTCTGCGTCTGTGGGAACTTCCCTCCCAGAGAGTGATGAAAGGTCAGACAATGAATATTCTAAGACACAGTCAGACAGTTTATCGGCTATGAATTATGAATTAAAGTTATAGGGCGTAGCCACAATCAGATCATCCATGATCTTATCACATGGCAGACTTGGTTCAAGTTGTCCAATCACTTACTCCTGATGTTAGTTTTTTTGTAGCTATTGCCTTTAGATACTGACAAATAATGAAAGCATTCTCAAGTGCAAAAAGGCTCTCCCCTTCAGAATGATGAGCACAACTTGTAAATGTGATTTTTAATCAGCACTGCGAAAGCACTCGTGGAAGTTTCATGGAGTTACAGAAAGATCAGATGCTTAGGTCAAAGTAAAAGCCTCATTAGAATGGATGCCTTTAATAGAGCAGATTCTTGTCAATTGTTCTTGTAAGGTGAATTCCGTTAGCAAAACCAGCATTTATTGCCTATGTCTAATTTCCATTCAGAATATAGTGGTGAACCCGAGAGATCCTCGTGGTGCAGGGACACTAACTGATATGTTTCAAAGAGAGCCACAGAATTCTAAACAAGTGACAGTGAAGGGCCAATGATATTGATTCAAGCCAGGATGCTGTGTAACCTTGGAGATTGTATTCCTCACCACATGATGCTCACAGCGATGAAAATAGTGGGACAATCTCTTGCTGTTCTTATTTTGGGGAATGTACAGAGTGATGTAGTTAAGGTCTTTTCTGAGGGAGCCTGAAGTAGCATTTTGAACACAGAGCTGAACTCTCCTTTTACGTACACTCTGCCAGCTCTGCATGTTTTATTTATAAACCTTGTGAATACTTTAGGATGAAAAATGTGTTGATGAAAAAGCGCAGCAGGTCAGGCAGCATCCAAGGAGCAGGAGAATCGACGTTTCAGGCATGAGCCCTTCTTCAGGAATGAGGAAAGTGTGCCAAGCAGGCTAAGATAAAAAGTAAGGAGGAGTGACTTGGGGAGGGGCGTTGGAAATGCGATAGGTGGAAGGAGGTTAAGGTGAGGGTGATAGGCCAGAGTGGGGGTGGGGGCGGAGAGGTCAGGAAGACGATTGCAGGTTAGGAAGGTGGTGCTGAGTTCGAAGGTTGGGACTGAAACAAGGTGGTGTGAGGGGAAATGAGGAAACTGGAGAAATCTGAGTTCATCCCTTGTGGTTGGAGGGTTCCTATGCGGAAGGTGAGGCACTCTTCCTCCAGCCGTCATGTTGCTATGGTCTGGCGATGGAGGAGTCCAAGGACCTGCATGTCCTTGGTGGAGTGGGAGGGGTATTTGAAGTGTTGAGCCACGGGGTGGTTGGGTTGGTTGGTCCGGGTGTCCCAGAGGTGTTCTCTGAAACGTTCCTCAAGTAGGCGGCCTGTCTTCCCAATATAGACGAGGCCATATCGGGTGCAGCGGATGCAGTAAATGATATGGGTGGAGTGCAGGTGAATTTGTGGCGGATATGGAAGGATCCCTTGGTGCCTAGCAATTAGACATTCTTATTGCTAGGACTAAATCTAAAGTTGCCCAAACTCGAATGGATTGTGCTATGTTAAATTTAAACTGAGGAGTTGTGGGTGGTATTAATTGCACATTTGTCATTGAACATTCCCACTTTTGAACTTATGATGGAGGGAAGGACATTGATGAAACAGTTGGAGATGGCTTGGCCTGGGATATTTCGCTGCAGAACTGGGCCCTTGAAATGCAGTACTTGGAGGTGCATAGTAAAATAGGGCTGAGTCAGCATGACTTCGTCAAGGAGAGGTCTCGCTGACAAGTCTGGCAGAATTCTTTCAGATGATAATGTGCAAGTTGACAAGGAAGGATGTGATTTGATTGGCTAATTGGGACTCTGCGAAATATGAATCTGCCTTAAATTGAATTTTGTTCATCTATTCGTTACAAGTTGCATAAGTAGAGATATAAAAACATTTAAAAATTTAAAAAAAACAAATTCAGCACTAGCTAAACACAATAACGATGGTGGGTTGGCGGATGTGTTATTTCTGCATCATGTGGTAGCTGGAGACATTCACTGTCTCGCTCAGCAATCCTAACCTGCGGTGTTACCAGTTCACTAAATGTGCTATCCACTCCCTCCTCAGCATCGCGGATGCTCCACAGTGAGTCCATCCGCAGCTCCAGAGCCATCATGCGGTCAAACAACAGCTGCAGCTGGACACACTTCTTGCAAATGTAAGAGTCAGGAACGACAGACACGTTCCTAAGCTCCCACATCAAGCAATAGTCACTTGGGACGCGTCTGAGGTCCCCTGCCATTGTAAGCTTAGCTTTATATGAACTAACTAAAACCAAACAATGCACTTAAATAATTGAAAAAGATGGATAAGATATAAAAGCCGTACCTTACAGGATCGTTTTCTTCTGGTTAGTGGAGAAGGGAGTTAGGGAGATATACGTGTGGTATCTCGGTATAACAACAGCCCAGATATAAATTAAGCCTTAACCTTCCCAGCAGCCCTCGCTTCACTCTTCCTCCTTTCCCCGCCGCTCTGGAAAAATGGAGGTCGTTGTCAAGCAGGTTTGGTGGAGGTGATAGATATCAGATCCTGTAATCACTGGACTGATTCAGAGGACTCTTCTTTCCCAGTTAATGAACTCACTCTTAAGTATTCATTGTAAGGTCTGTCCATTTTAAAGAAAAAGAAATTGCCGGAGTTGTGCTGAAATAATATGTACATTTTCATGCGACAAGATTATTCAATGTGCCAATGAGGTTAGGAATAGAATGGAGGTAGAGTTAAATACATGGGCAAAGAACTGGTAGAGGAGGCAGCACTTCCGGTATGTGTATCATTGGGATTCCCGAGTCCCTCTCTGAAACAGATATCTATAATATTAACATAGCAGTGATATATACTCACCCAAGCTCCACGTTCATCCGTCTTGCCTGTCATACTCCTCACATCATAATCAGTGTACTTCAGACTGCCATGCTCATTGTGTTCAGTAACCTATGTCTGTTTGCTGTTGGTCTTAGATGTACTGGGATTAGTCGCCAACCCCGCCTCAGTCGTGTACTTGTGGACAGACTGCTCTGGTTCCCACTGTTCCCCCCTCCCCCCAACGACCACACTAACTTAAACCCTCCTGTTTGACAACAGCAAACCTGCTTGCCAGCAGATTGCTGCCAGTTCAGGTCCATCCCGTTCTTCTTGTGAACATCCTACCGACCTGCAAATCCCAATTATCCACATTTCGGAGATTGCTGCCAATTAAGTTCCATCCCGTCCTTCTTGTGTATATCCTATCGACTCAGGATCTGATGACATTGGACTGAAGTGTGTTTATGTCAACGCAATGATTATTATGGGTAAGGCAGATGAGTTTACAGCCTGATTCAATACGTGGAACCATGATGTTGTAGCTATTACAGGCATTTAGTTTGGAGAGGGACAGGACTGGGCGTTCAACATTCCAAGGTATTGTTGTGTTAGATGAGATATAAAGGAAGGTAAAAGAGGTGGAGGAGCTGTATTACTAATCAGGGATCATGTTGCATTTGCACTCAGAGAGCTCGTACTGGAGGGCTCATCCACTAAGGCAATATGAGTAGAGCACAAAAATAAGATTGATGCAATTACTGTGTTTGGATTATACTATAGTCCGTTCAACAGCCACCAAGACTTTGAGAACAAATGTGTGGACCAGTTATGGAAAGGTGTAATAAAAACAGAGTTGTCATAGTGAGTGACTTCAAAATCCCCAATATTAACTGGGACTCCCTTAGAGCAAGTGGCTTAGACGGGGCAGAATTTGGTGCATCCAAGCGGGTTACTTGAATCGGTATGTGGGAGGTCCACTACAGGAAGGGCCATACTGGACCTCTTATTGGCAAATGAGCCTGGACAGTTGACTGACATTTCAGGGGGACAGCATTGTGGAATCATTTTGGAAAGTCCTTCAGTTTTAAGATAGCTAAGAACATGGATAAGTCAGGACCTTTTGAGAAGCTATGGCATTGGAGTAAGGCAAGTTATGTCAGTATCAGGCAGTAGCTAGGGAGTGTTAATTGGGAGGAGTAGCTATCAGGCAAATCCACATTTTGTATGTGGCAACTGTTTATTAAATCCTGATTGCAATATCATCTGGCGAACGTCCTCTCGACTGTTCGAATTTCAATCTATTTTATTTGAACAGATATTTCAAAGTCACTGTAAACCAGAGAACAGAAAGAGATAATGGATGATTGTGACCTGTGTCCTTCGCTGAATCAGATTGTCTCTACAGGCACCTAATATTTTTATTGTGGGTCAGAGCACCACAGAATTAATAGAGCACAGATAGAAGCCATTCAGTCCTTCGTACATTCACGAGCTCTCCAACTATGCAATCAGAAAGCAGAGAGAGTTATTAGAGATGGACAGAGAGAGAGAGAGAGAGAGAGAGAGAGAGAGAGAGAGAGAGAGAGAGAGAGAGAGAGAGAGAGAGAAGAGAGAGAGAGAGAGAGAGAGAGAATGAAATAGAAAGAAAGAAGCTGAAGGGAGATGAACAGAGAGAAGAGAAAACGGAGTGACAGAGTGAGTGAGAAATGAAGGGGTGTGAAATGGGGATGAAATTAGGTAGATCAGGAGACAGCATGAGGAGACATAGACAGAACATGGAAGTTTTATTTAAACATTTCCCTTGAATCAGAAGCTCTTTGCTTGGGATCCATACCCTGTGAGCACCATGGTGATACTGGTTGTGATCCCAAATCATTTATCTTCTATAATATCACAGAGTTGAGTGGCTGAAATCTAAACAGAATCCAATAGACCAATTGACTGGCTCCAGAGAGAAGGTTGATTAATTTAAATAAACTGTGCCAATGGTAGCAGAACTGATAACCCCCTGAGACACTGTGCGAGTGACTGAGCCAGAGAATCTCAGTGAGGGGGATCACTGTCAGAGGGGAAAACAGCATCTCAGCTGTGGGTCAAGTAATGACTGAAAAAGTTTGCACCCCACTTCCATGGTTTAGTAATCCACATTTCACTTCATACAGCTCGATATCATGAGGGTATTTAACAATCTTATCTCTTTGTACATTTCATATTTTGGTTTGTCGAGAAAATCATTTTGACCCTGTATTTTGTGTTGAATAAACGCATATCATTTCTGGGGAAGAAAGGACCTGTTCTGATGGGACAGCCTTTATCAGATCCATGTTGGGTCCAGAGTCCGAATGAATCACTTAACTAGGGCGATAGACAGAGATGTAAATGGAATAGGAGTGGGGGAACGGGAATTAGTCATAGGGGTAATTAGAAACCTGAATTAAAAGAGGAGGTAAGAGTGCAGAATTCAGGATAGATTATTAAAATCTCCATCACAGACATAAATTGGATAGAGTATCTAGAAATGATTAACAAACAAACTTCAAGCACACTGGAATACGAATGACAATGAGAAGAGAGATGGTTAATACAGGACTGACAGCGTTATATCTGAATGCATGCAGTATGAGGAATAGGGTAAATGAATTCGTGACCCAGATCAAAATTGGCAGGTATGGCGTGATGGGCATCACGGAGATATAGCTGCAACGGGATCAGGATTGGGAGCTAAATATTCAAGGATATACACCCTATCCAAAAGATACGCTGGTGGGCTGATGAGGTGGGGTTGCCTTATCAGTAAGAAATGAAATTAAATCAATTGCAAGAAATAACATACGGTCAGATGGTGTAGCATCTGCATATGTAAAATTGAGGAAGCAACGACAGTTGGTTTCTTACACAGGCCTTCAAACAGTAGTGAGGAGCTGGGCCATCAGATATATCATGAGATAGAAAAGATGTGTAGGAAAAGCAAGGTTACAGTGATCATGGGCAATGTCAATATTCAGGGGGGAATGGGAAAATCAGATTGCTAGTGGATTGTAAGAAAATAAATTCATGAAATGTCTACAAGATGTTTTTTGAGTAGCTTGTGGTGCAATCCACGAGGGAACAGGCAATACTGGATTTAGTGTGCGAATAGGCAGACTAGATAAGGGATCTTAAATTGAAGCAAGCCATCGGAAGCAGCGATCATAACATGGTTGAATTTATACTACAATTTGAGAGGCAGAAGATAGAATCAGAGGCACAGTACTTCAGCTGAATAAAGGCAACTGCAGAGGCACAAGGGAGAAGTTGGGTAGAATTGACTGGGAGAGTAGCCTTGCAGAAAAGACAGTAGAACAGCAATGGCAGGAGGCTCTAAGAGTAATTTAGGAGACACAGCAGAGATACATTGCAATGACAAAGACGCATGGTACAGGGAGGATGAGGCAACCATGGCTGATGCGGGAAGTTAGGGATAGCATCAAAGCAAAGGAGAGAAGTATATAATGTGGTGAAGGGCAGTGTGAAACTAAAGTATTGGGAAGCTTATAAAGACCAACAGAGGGCAACAAAAATGTTTCAGGAGGGAGAAAATTAAATAAGGAGGTAAGCTAGCCACTTAGATATATAAAGTGCAAAAGAGAGGCAAAAGTAGATATTGGAAATGATGCCAGAGAGGTCGTGCTGGGGAACAATGGAATGGCTGAGGAACTTTGCGTCAGTCTTCACAGTGGAAGACAGGATTACTTTCCCAAAAAAATCAACAGAGTCAGGAGATGAACGGAGTATGGTGGTCATTACCAATGAGAACGGGTTAGAAAACTGAATAGCCAGAATGCAGAGAAATAATCTCGACCAGATGGACTACACCCAAGCCTTGTAAGGGAGATAGCTGAAGGTGTAGTGCAAGCGTTAGTTGTGATCTTTCAGGAATGACGAGAATCAGGAAAGGGCAAAGTGGGTAAGATTCAGAAATCCATCATGAAGGATGCGATTTCTGAATACTTGGATGTAGATGGTAAAATAGGGCAGAGTTAGCCTGGTTTCATCAAGGGGCGGTCATGCCTGACAAACATACTAGAATGTTTTGAGGAAGTACTGAGCAGATTAAGAGAGCCAATGGATATTATCTACCTACACCTCAAGACGTCCTTTGACAAATTGCTACACTGGAGATTATAGAGAAAGGGGACCCATGGTGTCAGAGCCAACGTGCTAGCAGCAATTGAAGCCAGCAGAGAGTAAGGGTAAAATGTGCCATCTCTAGATGGCAGTCAGTGATAAGCATTGCCACAAGGCTCAGTGTTGGGAGCACCAAATTTCACCTTATACAGCTAACGATCTAGATGAAGGAACAGAGGGCACTTTGGCTAATTTTTAGTATTAGAATCACTAGAGTGTGGAAACAGGCCTTTTGGAAAAATAAGTCCTACACCAACCCTCCGATGAGTAATCCAAGCAGACCCATATTCTGTTGACTAATAACGTAATATCTGGGCAATTTAGCATACCCATTTCACCTAATCTGCACATGTTTGGACTGCAGCAGGAAACCAGAACACTAGCAGGGAACCCACGCAGATATGGGGAGAATACACAAACTCCAAACTAGCATTGATCCGAAGTGGGAATCGAACCTGTGTACCTGACATTGTACTAACCACTAAGCCACCGTTCCACCGACAGCTTGATGCTCAGACAGTACAAATATATGAAGAGGGTCAGACAGCATTGAAGAGGTAGTGAGCTTGCGGAAAGTTGTTCTACCGATTCTCTTCAGCATTCCAAACCTCTGTACTTGAACCCCACCCTTCCTACCACAACAAAGACAGACTGCCATGGTGCTTAACTTCCACCCCACCAACCTCCAGATAGAATCATCATCCTCCACTATTTCTGCCACCTCCAGGCAGACCCCACCACCAGAGATATATTTCCCTCCCCACCCCTATCAGCATTCTGCGGAGACCATTCTCTCCACAACTCCCTCATTAGGTCTACGCCCCCAACCCCCCAACCAAGCCATCATCCACTCCCAGCAACTTCCCTCGCCATCCCAAGTTGTGTAAAACACGCGCCGACATCTTCCCCCTCAACTCCTTCAAAGGCCCCAAAGGATCCTTCCACACCCCGTAGACATTGTACTTTGTCCATTGTTCCCTGTCTCCTTTACATTGAGGAGACAGGATGTCAACATTTGGAACGTTTCAGGGAGCATCACTGGGACACACACACACACACACACACACCCACACACACACTCACACACGATGATCCTACCACCCTATGGCCGAAAACTAAACTCTCCCTCCCAATCCGCCAAAGACATGTCAGTCTTGGGTCTGCTCCACTGCCAAACCCAAGTCACCGAACTCCTGGAGAAACAACATCTCATCTTCCACCCTGGGACAGTGCAACCACACGGTATCAATGTCAATTTCACCAATTTCCTCATCTCACCTTCCCCACCTTCTCTCACATCGAACACTCCACATTCGTCGAACTATCGCATTCCACGCTACCATCCCCCCAGCCTCACCCTCTCCTATTTATCTTTCAGCACCCTTTCGCCCACCCTCCTCAATCCTGACAAAGAGCTTATGTCTGAAACGTCGCACCTCCTGCTCCTCGGATGTTGCCTGACCGGCTGTGCTTTTCTAGCACCACACTTTTGGGCTGTGATCTTTTGCATCTGCAGTCCTCACCTTCGCCTGCAGAAGGATGTGGATAGTTTGGGAGATTGGGGAAAGAACTGGTCAATAGAGTACAGTGTGCAAAAGTGTGTGGTCGTGCTCTTTGCCAGAAAGACAAGAGGCATGGACTATTTTCAATATTAAGAGTAAAATCAGAAGTCTGAAGTGCAGAGACTTGGGAGTTCTAGTCCAGGAGTCTCTCAAGGTCGACTTGCAGGTTGTCACTAGTAAGGAAAGCAAATACAATGAAGCTATTCATTTCAAAAGGGATTGAATATAAAAGCAGGGATATACTTCTGAGGCTGTATAAGGCTCTGGTCAGCCTACATTTGAAGCGTTGTGTGCAGTTTTGGGCCCCGTATCTCAGGAAGGATGTACTGACACTGCAGGATGTTCAGAGAAGGTTCATCGGAATGGTTTTCGAATGAAAAGCTTAACATATGTGTAACATTTGAGGACTCTGGGTCAGTATCTTATGGAGTTTAGAATTATCTGGGGCATCTAATTGAAACTTACCAAATACTGAATGACGTGGACAGACAGGATGTTGGAAAGACGTTTCTATCGTTAGGAGAGACTAGGACTCGAGATCCCAGCATAAAGGGAAGACTTTTTAGAACAGAGATAAGGAGAAACTTCTTCAGCCAGAGAGTCGGGGATCTATGGAATTCACGGCCACAGAAGCTGGAGAGACCAGGTCATTATGTATATTTAAGACTGAGCTCGATAGGTTCTTGATTGTCAAGGAGACCAAGGGTTATGGGGAGAAAGCGGGAGAGTGATGTTGAGAAGCTTAACAGATATTATCAAATGGCGGAGCAGACTCAATGGGCAGAAAGGCCACATTTTTGCTCCTATGTCCCTCTAGTCTCATGGCTTCATGTTGGCTGTCCTTATCCCTTACTATAGCTGCATCATGATTCTGACCTAATGTTTTATAAAGAGGCACGTTCCAATACTGATGACTGGCAATATCATTATCTCTCCCTCCAGTCGCAGCAGCCATTTCCTCCAATTCTCTCTGATTTCTGTCTCCTCCCCAATGTCATAATCACACAGTAATTGAAGCATAATAAATGATACTTTATCAGAGTTCATTGACATCAATAACATCAACAGAATGACCCTTACTTACATCTTCTCATCCTCAAATAACAATCTGAATTGTATTTGTCATGTACAATTCTCTGTTAACATATCCATGTAGTTTGCCTGTTATAATCCATGTTTTCTTAAGCACAATTTCCCATTAGATTTTGGGCTATAATAGTTAATTCATCAATATAATCACTGATCAATAATTTGAGGCTATAATTTCCATTTATAAATGGAGAAACTCATTTATGTTCCAACAATTCTCTGTCATTGCTATCATATCCAAGGCAGATTGAATGATTACACACAAACAATCTGCCATCTCCAACATCCCTTCCCTCAGTCACTCCAACATATCCCATGCGGACTGTGAAAAGTTTAAACGTTATTTTGAATTTTAATAGAATTAATATTGAATTGAAAGGGTTTAACTGGAGCTCATTGTTCACCGACTGTGATTATTTTCAATCTCTTTGGATTCTAATTATCCCAGTGGAGGGTTTCCATCATTAACGATAAATGAGCTCTGTCAATGTATTATCCAACAGTGTGAGAGGGAGTATCACCGACAGCACTAACAGGGATAAGCAGCTCCAAAGGGAAGGGAGGAGAGATCAGAATCTGTGTACATTCCACTCGAATGTTCCAACAATGGATCAGAATCTGTGAACATTAGACTGGAATGTCCCAACAATGGATCAGAATCTGTGAACATTAGACTGGAATATTACAGCAGACAGGAGTTTATCCTTGGGTCTTTACTATCTTTCTCAGCCTTGGATATCATTAGCATGGCGGATACAG
Source organism: Chiloscyllium punctatum (assembly GCF_047496795.1). Classification (NCBI taxonomy): domain Eukaryota; kingdom Metazoa; phylum Chordata; class Chondrichthyes; order Orectolobiformes; family Hemiscylliidae; genus Chiloscyllium; species Chiloscyllium punctatum. Next base: position 30,062,797 of record NC_092751.1, read on the forward strand.
GAAATCCTTTGAATTATTCAAGGTGGTTACTGTCCCATCCTCACTATAGTTGGTGTTCCTAGTAAGTCATTCTCTTTGACTGTTAAACTGGGTTGAACTGAATTTCTGCTCATGATATGTAAATATTAGGAAATGGCAATCAATGTCTTCAGTTCCAATCAAAAATTCCTTTCCTTATAAAATATATAAAGCAAATTACTATTTACAAATTACTCACTGATATGCGAGAAGGAACTCAAACTCCGTAATCCTTTCTGTCCTGCACAAATTTACATTTCCATATCCTCCCTACCCACCAATCCTGTCCAATACCACCATTATCACATCCCAGTCGTCTCCTCAGCCTCAGTGCAATTCCTGAATGAACCAACGTTTGTGTTTTTGTTAAATCCGATACAGCTGTTTCTTCAAATCTCTTCAAACCACGTGTCCACTACAAAATAATTGCATTTGAGATGTTTAACTTGCTCTCTGCACAGAATCTGTCAGATGTAAGACAGTGTATAGTACGCAAGTTAATGACGCTTAACCTACTGCCATCGAATAATAATCCATTGACATCTCATGAAAGAAATTGATATAATTAAAATGAAACCATTATCATTTGTGAGAAAAAGCCCATCTGCTTGCCTCATGTCCTTATGAGAAGACAATGGGTCATCCTTGCCTGGACAGGTCTCCGTGTGACTGCAATCCCACAGCAATGTGGTTTACTCTTTACTGTCCTGTGGAACAGCTGAACCAGCCACTCAGTTTTAGATCAGTATAACATGCTCGCCTGACCAGGGCTGCCCACATCCCGTGAGGCAAGAACAAAGGAAAGATAGCTCCTCCCTCTGCCTATTTACCATATTCCGACAGCTCATTTCCATTGGGGTAGGTGACCATTCCTTGTTTTAGGTGTATTCTATATCTTTGAAGTTCTCCACAAGAGTGATGTTCATCTCCATCTCTGGTGTTGGCTTTATTGATGTTGATGTACAGACGTAAGGAACTTGTAAATTTCACGTCAGTCTCAGGGCATAGAGACGGAATGGCCTTTTCACACCACAGGAAAGAAACAGAGACGGTAAAGTGAGGGAAGGGAATTATTATGATCATCCCTGAGAGTGTTGTTGAGGCAGTATTTAGGGTATTGTGGGCAGATTTTCTCTCCTTTATAGGGAATGATCTCCTCGTCACAGACAGAGTGTGAAAAAGTGTCAACAGACTAATCACAGGGATCATGGTACCATGAGGAGTGAGTGAAGATTAATCTGTAGCGCAGTGAGAGAATAAGAGGTAATTGCATTGAAACTTGAGGGGAACGAACAATCTCTCATTATGTTCTAAACAGACACGAAGAACGTGATAAATTCCTTTTTTTTATGCGGGTTATAATTCTCGATAGTTTAAGTGCCTCTGAGAACGTTTCTCCTACTTCAGCCCCACTCTCAATGTCGATTGACAGAGACAGGTTCAGGGTTGGCATACAGTCTCCGACATTAATATGTGTGATTCTGCACAGAACGTCATGTTATCCACAATCCCGACAGCAGCCAAAATACCTTCACTCTAAAACAGTTAACTATTACCAACAGCTTCTGTCCTGGATGGAGAACATGGGTCTGTCTTCTCGGAGGGGGAAGATGTCTCCTTGAGACTGCGCACAAAATATTTGGCTTCTCTCCTCACTGCCTGGAAACTATGTTAAAATGGCACACGTTCCACATGCAATGGGGATACGAGGAACATCAGGGAGCCGTCTCTGAGTGCAGTCTCTGCTCCTTTTGTTTGTCACGTTGGAGCATCAATGACATCCTCCTTTTTCTGCATAAGCCCTTGAGGGGATGAATGTTCTCGTCCAGGTCGCATGGAACACGCTCAAGCGTCTGATTGGACTTTTCACGTTCCTGTTTAGCAGTTAGATGCACTGACGAGACTACTTATTTTCTTGTGGAACAGGCAGAAGGGTTGAATGGTTTATCCCTCTTCTTATTCATTCGTTTCGATGGCCTGAATTACTTCCTCATATCCGGGTGCAACCACATTGTGATGCTGAATGAGCTCCTATTTTAACTGTGGAAATGTGCAGTATCTGGTCGTTCTGTATCATGAATGTTACCGACACTTTAACAGCACAAGCCTGAATGTTGTCCGGGTCTTGCTGCATATGGACGCAGACTGGTTCAGGAGCTGACAGTGTACAAAATGTCCTGAATATTGTCTGATCTTCAGTGACCATCACATCTTCTGATCTTATGGTGGTGGAAAGGGTTGATGCAGCAGCTGGAGCTGTTTGTGTTAAGGAAGCTCCCCTGAGGATGTCTTGAAGTGCTGCCCTGGAACTGAAAGGATTGATGTCCACAAACCACGCATATCGTCTGTTGTGCTATGGATGACCCCAACCAGAAGAGATATTGTGGCTGATGCCCACTAAATTTAATTTAGTCAGCGTTCCTTGATACCATACTGAGTCAACTCCGGCCTTCACATCAGGGTCTGCCACTCTTAGCTGGGCTCCTGTGTTCACCTCTTCTGAACTCATCAATAGGCTATTGTGTCTGTGTGGGTGTGTTTTCTTCTCACAGAGGGTAATGCATGTCAGGAACTATCTGGACGAGAGAGTTCGGGGATCGGGGAAGAAAGTAGTTACAGTGGAGGTAGATTGGTTTTTGCCCTTTATCATTTTGTTGAAGGGTGTGAAGAATTGGGAATTGAATGGAATTGCTACCAACAGCCATCATGGTATACAATGGCGCAGCAGGATTGACTGGCCGAATTACCTCATCCTGTTCCTTATGTTCTGATATCTTGTATCTGGAAAGTTAATGGTTGTAATTTTCCTGAATGTTGCAGTTGGAGAGCGCAAATTATTTTGTGTATCATCTCTGAGTGATGTCTGTGGGCTGTATTCAATCTGGGCTGTAATCTGGGTCCACTACATGACCAACAAATGAACCGCAGGTTGCAGAGCGGAAACACTCTGTAAAGAGACCAGAGGCGTCTTTCAAACTCAACTTGTATAACCCAATAGCATTTTTCAACCCACACCATACTGTGTGTGTCAGTCTGGAGGAACTGAATGATAGCCTATGTTACTGTGAACCAGGTATTTGGTGCAAGTGGCCTCCATCTGTTCCTGTATGGGGCTGAATAGAACATTGGAACATTTGAGTGAGGAGCAGGAGTTGGTCATTAACCACTTTGCCACTGCTGTACCAGGTACTAAGTTCGTAGCTGATCTGGTTGTCGTCTTAAAAGCACTTTTCTGGATGCACCATTTCCATTCATTCATTTCTCTGTTCAATACAAACACCTAGACATCACATACTTCTGGGAAAGGGAATTCCCACTTTTACAGCTCTTTCATAATTTCTCATTCGTGTTCCAACCAATGTTACAGAGTCACTGATTCCTTTTGCAGTCACACTCCTCCACTGGTTACAAGAAATTTCATAGTTTAGTGATAAGGCCAATGATATAAGTGTCAGCCTGGCTCACCTTCTAGAGAAATGCGACAAACACACAAACGTGCCGCTGCATGCACACATGAACACACACATTTTAAGACAAAACAAAAAAAGAAAGCTTTCCAGAGTTCTTTAATAGCTGAACTCTTAACAAATGGAAAGATGACAGAATGTCCCAAATGTTATTCTGTCCTCAGAAGTTCTTCCACTCACACAAGCTGCTGTAATGGGCTATCTCCCCGGAACAGTTGGATTTGGTTCAATTCACTTTACGTCAGATAGTGGAAAGATGCCAAAGAATCTTTCATCAGGAAACCTACACGATTGGTAAAGATGACGCAGGATTTTTTTTTTCTCTTGTCAGGTGGAAGAAAATGAGAGAGGGGGGCACGGGGCTGCTGCTTCTGTGGCAGGTAACATTTTTATCCCTCCCTGTGTTAAAGTATGTAATAATGCCAACTGAACACCAAAAAGGACCACATTTGATTTCCTTGAAAATTCTCTGCAATGGATGATAATATCCTATATTCAAATGTATCATTACTGCTGTTGTACACAGTGCCTTTTCTGAGCAAAAAAAAATCCCAGCTGCATAATTTCATGGCATGTTTACATGTGTCTGCATAATTTTAAGAAATCGATTGATGTCTTCATTATATCTGCGTTAAAATCAATGTTACGACAGAGTGTGAAGCCCTTCTGCTAATTTAAACCAGACACACTGAAAAAAATCACCTCGCCTCATAGTCTGTAAAAGTGTGAGTGACAAAGAACGACCAAATCCCACTATCTATCGAAAGCAATAATAGTTTATTCTTTAACTCCAAGAAAAAAAAGAGAACATTAAACAACAACTTTCTACACTGTACTCATCCTGGTCTGATCAGTTTATCTACTTCCCACTCTAAAGCAATGTACTGATCCAATAAAACCACCCGATTAAGATTTACAAAAAAAATTTGAACTTCAAAACCCCCAGCGAGTTATGTCGATTCTCCTGTGAATCTTCATCTGTAGGTTTTCCCGTGTCTTTTCTTCGGTCTTCAACTGCACAGATTTCATAGAAACAGGTACCTTACAAAGTGTGATTCTGCGGGCAGTCTGCATTTATTAGTGCTTTTTGCCGCCCTGGCTAACTGTTCAAAATGCCCGATTTTATACCACAAAACACCAGAATGTCTCATTGGTTTTATAGCATTAAAATTCAAATTCGTTTGGATTTTAGTTTCTTGGGGCTTAAGTTAAACTGATCGGCCAAAATCGAATTTGTTGTATATCATAGCACTCAACTCAACTGTTTCTTTCAGTCAAATGTTACTTTAAAAAAAATTCAGCACGCTCTGTGTTTGTTAAGTCCTTGCCAACTTTTACTCTCTTTAAAAGGTGCAGTACACGCCTAAGCATTTTTATCAATCAACACATTTTATTCTTAACACTTATTCTGTAGTTTCAAACACCCTAACAACATAAAATATGTATCAAGCAATTTTTTTCACAAAATCGTGTATGGTTCAAAAAGATTTCGCATCCAATACCTAAACTGGTAATGCTTCTTATCAATAGGCCTCCCAGGAACGTGTGTACCTCGAGAAGGAGAGGCATGTTTCGGGCACATTCCTGATGAAGGGCTTATGCCCGAAACATTGACTTTCCTGCTCCTCGGATGCTGCCTGACCTGCTGTGCTTTTCCATGGCAACATTTATCGACTCTGACCTCCAGCATCTGCAGTCTCGCTGTCCAGATGCAGTAAAACATTGCTACGATTAAACCCGATACCCTTTCCCAGAAACAACATCATTTCATCCCACTTGCTACATCTGCAGACTAACTGAATGGATCAGAGCAGAGGTTGGTCATTCGGCTGCACCATTCAGAATGCTCATGGCTGATCTGAATGTCCTGACCATCTTCTGGTGTGTTCCCAATAAACATTGACCCTCCTGTCCAGGAAAGATCATTCGAGGTCAGCCTTGAATAGCTTAAAAAACCGCGTCTTTACTGCTCCCTGAGGAAAAGGGCACCACAGATAGCATAAAACGAAAGGGAAAGGAACGTCCTTATTTCATTGCAGGACCCATTATTTTAAAACTGTTTTAAACTAACATCAAACTGCCACCTTTTTTGAAACATAAAGACAAAATAATTAGGAATAGACATAGACTATATAGCCCTCTAAACCTGTCCAACATTACCACTGACTCTTTCCAATCAAATATGTATTAAACCCATTCTCTGCTCCTGTCCCAGGAAGAGAATACCAGATAGCAGAACACCACACGAGCATTAAAAAAAGGAGCAGAATTAGGCAATTCGGCCCATCGAAGCTGAATGTCATTTAATATTGGCTTAGAGGTTTCTGAACATCATTCTAGTGACTTCTCTCGGTAACCCTTGGTAACCTTATTCATCAAAAGCCTGTCTATCCCTGGCTTATAGACACATGTGCCTGCGTTTCTGTGTATCTGCATGCGTGCACGTGTGTTTGTTCATGTGTTTGTGTGTATGTGTATTTGTGTGTATACATTTGTTCTTCCGTGTATTAGCCTCTGCGTTTTATCTGTTTAAGTCTGTTTGTGTGTGACTGTGTATGTCTCTGTATGCCTCTACATGTGTGCGGGTCCATTTCGTTGCATGTGCTGTGAGTGTTCGTATATTGTGGTGTTTACATATGTCTCTCAGTATTTCTGTGTTTGCATCTTTTTGCAATGAGATATTTGTTGTTTTGGGAGGGAAAGAAGTTGCGGGAAAGACAGAGCGGTTAAAGTGAGAATTGCCCTCCATAAAACATTGCTTCTTACTCAGTTGGTAGGAGGTGGATATTACAGAATTACCATACGATTCACTCGGTGCTCTCCAGCTCGTTCAAGGGTCCTACCAACATGGCGGGGAGAGGGGAGGGGGGGAAAGCGAACGGATATCGGACACTCCACCACCCGGCTTGGCACTTTCTGTCTTGTTCCAGGCTGTTTATCCTGGAATGGGAGAAAGGGAAGTGGGGAATGAGCTGTTCGTACTGTTCTAGGTGGTGGTGGTGGGGGCGGGGGGGGGGAGTGTTGCTGAATGGTGAGGTGTCTGGAGGAAGTCAGTCCACAGTGCAGAATCCATAAGGTGTTATTGGTGTGGGTGTATTGCATGGGCGACAGGCAAAATGATGGAAGGAAGGTGCTGAATTCAATAGTGAGATTGGAAGTACATGAACTTTATTTGGAGATAGAGCGTAAGCCTTGTTCGGGGTAGGTGCGATAACAGATATACAGTGAGTGTGAGGGAACAGAGAGAATACGGTTATACTTATCCTGGCAGAATGAGGATACAGAACGTCCTGGACATTTCTTCAGATCATCTCAGCGTCGATGTGAGCCTCAATGAACGTCTTCTCTAAGTCTGTCACTAATAATGCCACCGACCCTGTCCCGCAGATCCCACAGAATCGGTTTGGGAGGATCTTAGCAATGAGAAACAAGCATTGGTGTGTTCTACCGTGCAAAGTTTGTGTATCTTATGCTGTGGAAAATTGGTATTGTTGGTGCTGCAGTAATACTGAATTATCTCACGTTACATCTAAACTGCATAAACTAAGTGACTGCTCATGCTGTGAAAAATAAATTACAGAAGTGTGTAGCAGGCAGCTGGAAGAGTGTGTTTTTAATCCAAACTAGAGACAAGATTAGTTTGGATTTGGTGATGTGTGCTCAGAAGGACTAATTAATAATCTTGTTCTCAGGAAATGTGAAATTAATATGTTGCATTTTACATGCCATCTGCATATAATATCGAATGTTGAACATGATTGTCAAACATCAGGGAAGCCTGCAGGGTGGAGGGTCAAGTTCGCTCCAGTGAATTGGGAAAGTACAATATGACATTCAGTGGGAGACAAGCAATGGTTGTGAGAGTCATAGAGTCCTAAAGCACAGAGGCAGACCCTTTGGCCCAAACTGGCCCATTCAGACCAAAATGTGCATTCAGACTAACCCCATCTCCCTGCCATTGCCCCGTAACCTTCTAATCCTTTCCTATACATTAAACTCTATGGAATAGCTCCACAGTAAGCTGGAATTCAAACCAAAACTTTTGGTTGGGACTTTGACACAGACGAAGCACAGTAAAAACGAGGCATTTTGTTCACTTGTGAACTTGCTGTTGTTTCAGTAGGTTGGATTTCACATAAAATCTCCTCCCACACCAGTGCAGGTGAACAGCCTCTCCCCACAGTGAGATGGCGCGTGCACAGAGAGTCCAATTAACCACTTTAATCCAGGCCCAGTTTTGGAGCAAATCAAGTTTCTCATCAGTGTCAACATATTGATGGGTCAACAGATTCTCAGAGATTTTAAGCCGCTTCCCACTTTCAGGGCATTTAAAAGACATTTCCGCTATGCGGACTTGCTGTTGTTATAACAATGAAGTGGATCAAGTGAATTCTGTCCCACACTCGAAACAGACGAATGGCCTTTCCCTCGTCTGACTGTATTCATGTTCTGACTAGGCAGATGATCTCGGGAAGCTCTGCCCACACGTACAACACGTGTACAGTTTCTCCACACGGTGAATGATGTTTTTCCCTTTCATGTTCAAAAGTGAATCATATTCAGGCAACCATCAACTGGACAACACCATCAGATACTGAAGTGATATTTGGTTTTTGGCCTTCGCACTGTAAATCTTCTTCTTCTAATGCCCGGTAAATTCATTGATAAAGGAAAAACTGAAGCAATTGAAAGTTCACAAAGAAAAGATAATAAGATGCAAGAGCAGAAGTCGTCAATTAAACCTGTGCAGTCTGCTCTCAACATTCAGTGTGATTGCAGCTGATCTGATAATCCTCAGATTCAAGTTTCTGCAATAGCACCTAATCTTTGAATACCTTGCTGATTAAAATCTGTTTCTCACAGTTTTAGAACATAGAACATAGAACGTAGAACAATACAGCACAGAACAGGCCCTTCGGCCCACGATGTTGTGCCGAACATTTGTCCTAGCTTAAGCACCTATCCATGTATCTATCAATTGCCACTTAAAGGTCACCAATGATTCTGACTCTGCCACTCGCACAGGCAGCGCATTCCATGCCCCCACCAATCTTTGGGTAAAGAACCTACCCCTGACATTCCCCCCATACCTTCCACCTTTAACCTTAAATTTATGTCCCCTTGTAACACTCTGTTGTACCCGGGGGGAAAGTCTCTGACTGTTTATTCTATCTATTCCCCGATCATCTTATAAACCTCTATCAAGTCACCCGTCATCCATCGCCTTTCCAATGAGAAAAGGTCTAGCACTTTCAACCTATCCTCGTACAACCTATTCTCCATTCCAGGCAACATCCGTAAATATCCTCTGCACCCTCTCCAAAGCTTCCACATCTTTCCTAAAGTAAGGCGACCAGAACTGCACACAATACTCCAATTGTTGCCTTACCAAGGTCCTGTACAGCTGCAACATCACCTTACGACTCTTGAAGTCAATCCCTCTGCTAATGAACGCTAATACACCATAGGCCTTCTTACAAGCTCTATCCACCTGAGTGGCAACTTTCAAGGAGCTATGAACATAGACCACAAGATCCCTCTGCTCCTCCATCTTACTAAGAACCCTACCGTTAACACATTATTCCGCATTCTTATTTGTCCTTCCAAAATGGACAACCTCACACTTGACAGGGTTGCACTCCATCTGCTACTCCTCAGCCCAGCTCTGCATCATATCTAAGTCCCTTTGCAGAAGACAACAGCCCTCCTCACTATCCACAACTCCACCAATCATCGCATTGTCTGCAAATTTAATGACCCACCCTTCGACTCCCTATTCCACGTCATTAATAAAAATTACAAACAGCAGAGGACCCAGAACTGATTCCTGCGAAACTTCACTTGTAACTGGGATCCAGGCGGAATATTTACCATCTACCACCACTCTTTGACTTCGAGCGGTCAGCCAGTTCTCTATCCAACTGGCCAAATTTCCCACTATCCCATGCCTCCTGACTTTCCGCATAAGTCTGCCATGGGGAACCTTATCAAATGCCTTGCTAAAATCCATGCACACTACATCCACTGCTCTAAACTCATCCACATGATTGGTCACCTCCTCAAAGAATTCAATAAAACTCGTAAAGCAAGACCTACCCCTCACAAATCCGTGCTGCCTGTCCCTAATCGAGCAGTATCTTTCCAGATACACTACCCTTTCCATTACTTTGCCTACCACCGAAGTAAGACTAACTGGCCTGTAATTCCCGGGTTTATCCCTATATCCTTTTTTGAACAGGGCCACAACATTCGCCACTCGCCAGTCCCTGGTACCACCCCCATTGACAGTGAAGACGAAAAGATAATTGCCAACGGCTCTACAATTTCCTCTCTTGCTTCCCACATAATCCTAGAATATATCTCGTCAGGCCGCGGGACTTGTCTGTCCTCAAGTTTTTCAAAATGCCCAACACATCTTCCTTCCTAACAAGTATCTCCTCTAGCTTACCAGTCCGTTTCACACTCTCCTCTTCAACAATATGGTCCGTCTCATTTGTAAATACTGAAGAAAAGTATTCATTCAAGACCTCTCCTATCTCTTCCGACTCAATATACAGTCTCCCACTACTGTCCTTGATCGGACCTACCCTTGTTCTCATCATTCTCATGTTTCACCCATACGCATAAAAGGCCTTGGGGTTGTCCTTGATTGTACCCGCCAAAGATTTTCCATGCCCTCTCTTAGCTCTCCTTATCCCTTTTTTCAGCTCCCTCCTGGATATCCTGTATCCCTCCAACGCTCTGTCTGAAACTTGTTTCCTCAGCCTTATCTCAGCCTCCTTCTTCCTCTTTACTAGATATTCAACGTCCGTCGTCAACCAAGGTTATGTTACACGACCATCTCTTTCCTGCCTGACAGGTACATACATATCAAGGACACGTCGTATCTGTTCCTTGAAAAAGTTCCACATTTCAATGACATCCTTCCCTGACATCCTATGCTCCCAACTTATGCTCCTCAGATCCTATCTTGCAGCATCGTATTTACCCTTCCCCCAATTGAAAAACCTACCCTGTTGCATGCACCTATCTCTCTCCATAACCAATGTGAAAGTCACAGAATTGTGATCACCATCACCAAAATGCTCACCCGCTAACAAGCCCATCACTTGTCCCGGTTCGTTACCGAGTACCAAATCCAATATGGCCTCCCCTCTGGTCGGACAATGTACATACTGTGTTAGAAAAGCTTCCTGGATGCACTGCACAAACACCGCCCCGTCCATTCTACTTGATCTAAAGAGCTTCCAATCAATATTTGGGAAGTTGAAATCGCCCATGACTACTACACTGAGGCTTCTGTACTTTTCCAAAATCTGTTTCCCAATCTGTTTCTCCACATCTCTGCTGCTATTGGGGGGCCTATAATAAACACCCAACAAGGTGACTGTTCCTTTCCTATTTCTGACTTCAGCCCATACTACCTCCAAAGGCAGATCCCCCTCGAACTGCCTTTCTGCAGCCATAATACCATTTCTAATTAGCAACGCCACACCTCTTCCTTTTTTACCACCCTCCCTAATCTCAGTGTTATCTTGGATACACTGAGCTGCCAATTTCTAGAGCGGCCTGCAGTAAATACTTTCACATATTCAGTCGGCTCGAAGAGAAAGAAATTCCTCCACATCTTTCTTAAATAGGTTATTGCTTACTCTGAGAGTATGTTCTCTGGTATTCGATTCTCAGACAAGGCGAATCATTCTCTCCTAAGTTATCCTATCATGTCCCTCATAATCTAATGTATCTCAGTAAAGTCTTGTTACATTATTCTACACTCCAATGAGTACAGGGGTAATAATCTCAGTTTCATCTCCCGAGAATATCCTCCCATATCCAGGATGATTTGTGTTAAATTTCCCTGAACTGCTATTCCTAAAATAGGGGGACTCAATTTGTTCACATTAATCCAGCTCTGATCTGACTAATGCCATGTGTATTTTGAAAGAAAACATATGTCCCCATTCCGTTTAAATAAAGTGAAACAAAATTATTTAACTTCCCGATGACCTGCTGAAACTGGATGCAAACTTTTCATATTTCATGTACAAGGTGCGAAGTGCTCTGTATGCTGATGCTTTGTGCTGTGTATTTCCCCACTTAATATTTATATCTGCCAAAAGGCATAAACCTCTTTTTTTTGCATCTCATATGCTGCTACGTTTTTGTCCACTTGTTTATCCTAATTCTGTCCGTCCATAATGTTGCTGTGCCGCCCGCATTACTTGCATCCATATCTATTTTGTGTCATCTCCAAACAGAGCAACAGTACGTTAACTTATGTTGTACAGTTGATTAGTACATGTTGACAACAGCTGTGGCACCAATATTGTTGGCTCCGGGAATCTGCAAGTTGCAATTTACTATCATGAAAATGCCCTCATTACCTCGCCTCTCCATTCATTCTCCAATCCTCGACTAATACATACCCCCACCTGAGTTGGTTCATGGTTCTATGCTTGTGAAGTGCTATCGTATAAAACGCCGTTCTGAATAATTTTAGAAATTCAGATATGTTCCATTTACTGCATTCCCCTTTATGTATTGTGCTTGTGACGATCTGAAAATACTTGTTAACGTCTTAGGTCTGATTTCGTCTGCACAAAGCCATGCGGAATCCATTTTATTCTGTAATGAATTTCTAATGCTCTGTTATTCCAACTTTAATCACAGACTAACATTTTCCCAGTGGCAGATATGCTGTCAACCTGAGCTGAATTTGTCAGGCTGGACACTCACAAGACGTGACCATTGTTGAAAAAAAGTGTTGAGGAACAAATCAAAACAAAAGGTATTCTATATCAGACAGACAACAGAGTTCAAGTGAATTTCTTGTAGCGACATCAATAAAGTGCAGACCAGGAAGGAAAGAGGGGATATGAAATAATTTAATCTGCCAGGGCTGAAGATAATCCAAAGAGGGTCTGTAAGTACATATCTGGCAAGAGAACAACGCGAGAAATATTACCTGAAAGATGAAGGAGGTTGACATTGCTTTTGAGCTCAGCAGATGGAAGAGGCATTAAACGAATTTTTCGCGTCATTTTTTGTTGTGGAGACAGCGAAACCAAATGTTCACTCTCCATATGTGAAGATGACGATGCCTTTTCCGAAACTATTTGACCAAGCATCAAGAAATTGAGATTCGGTGATGTTTCTAGCGGCTGGATTACATTCGACTCTGTCTGGCCTCATGCAACAAAGAGTCTACATGTTCTCAGGACTGGATTTTTAATATAACGAGCAGAGACTGTGCAGGCTTTGCCCTATCGTACTGCAGCAGCGGAGGTCGAAGATGACTTTATAGAGATTCATAAAATCAAGAGTGCTCTCGATAAGGTGAAAAGCAAAGTTCGTTTTCCCTTGGATCCGGGAGTCCAGACCTCGTAACATTTACACCGAATGACAAGACATCCTTTTCACACAGAGGATGGCTTGCACATGGAATCAACTGCTAGAGCAACTGGTACGTCGAGGTGCTGTTACATTATTTTATAAGACATTTGAACGGTTAGACGAAGAGAAAGTATTTAGAGGGATTCAAGGAAGGTGGAACAGCTCAGTTTGGGATGTCTGTTCACCAAGGATATGTTAGACTTAAGGAGGCTACAGAAATCATGGAAATACATACTGATAAACATTTCATATTACAGGAAAATAATTGTTGGACATCTCAGAAAATGTTAAAGGCGTATAAAACTCCAGACCCTGGACTAGTGTATTGTTATGAACGTGGTGTGAAAAAAAAGAATTGAAAAACTTGCAAGGACACAGAACAACCTGTTCTGACCAAGGGAACAATGTGACATTTGTTTGAAACAACCAGCAGAGCTGGATTGCCATCAGCCTAAATTATGAATCAAGATCCGAAATCAAAACCAGGTGTGAACTTCAGGTTTTGATAATATTAAAGCCAATAAAATAATCCGATGTTTTGGGGTATAAATCAGGACATTTTCAACATCTAGGACTGCGTCAGAGACGTCCAGCTCAAGAGATCCTACAAATGTACCTTCCTGGAAATGTGTTTGCATGGCAGAACATCGAGGAAAACCTGGAGAGAGTCTTCCCAGAAAAATCCACAAAATGAGACTTTAAAAAGCTGAGTGGTTTTGAACCATGATTACTTTTTAAATCATTATTGGGAATCTTTTAGAATTGGAATATTATTGCGGAGTGGAAGGTAAAAGATGGGTTTAAGAGAAACTAGCTGTAAATAGTTGTTAGTTTTCATACTGTGTTAGACATAAAGAAAAAAGTTGATATTTTCCCTTTAAATCGTGACCTTTGCGAAACGTTTTGACTATCGAATTTTCACAGATTACAGCACGGGGTAAATATTTTTCTGTGTTACTGGTTTCAATTAGCATCGAGGTTTACCCTGTGTTTGAACTGAATCCCAAAGCATTTTGGGAGGTAAGCGCGGAAATTGCAAGACTCCTTGCTGAAATAATTGTGTCATCTCTAAATATGGGTGTGATTTAAAATGACTGGATATTGACGCACCTTGTTGAAGAATGGATACAGAGAAAAGACTGGGATCTCCAGGCTTGTGACTTTGAAATTGGTGGTTGGCAAGTTTTTTGGGGTGGTTTTGGAAGATAGCATTTTCAGAGTCCAGGAAATATAGGGGATCATCAGCATGGTTCAGTGAGGTGGAAACTGGGTCTCCCAAATTTCTGAGGTTTTGATCAAGTAGGCAAGAGGATTGATGAGGCAAGAACAAATATCTTTGCTTACTTAGGCTTTCGGAAAGCGTTTAACTAGATTCAACATGGAAGACTAATGAGTAAAGTTAGATCAGATGTGGTTCACAGTGAGTTTGCAAATTGGATACAAAATTCAATTAACAACAAGAGAAAGGTTGAGGTTTTGGTGTGTTGTTTATCAGACTGGAGGCTTGTGAGCGGCAGTGTTCCACAGGGATCAGTGATGGCTCCTTTGTTTGTGACTGATGTAAATGTTTAAGATGACAATATGGAAGGCAGGGCTCATCAGTTTGTGGTTGACACCAACATGAGCGACATGCATTCCATGAGATGTCAGCGTAAGTCTTTGTGTGTACACGAAGAACATTTAAAAAGGCTTTTGGACAAATACATGGATAGCAAAGGATTAGAATGATATGGTCCAAGTGCAGAGAAATACAGTTAATGTGGACCGGCATTATGATCAGTCTGTACCAGTGTGCACCAAAACGACCTGTTGCCATGCTGAGGGACGCTACAACTCTCCATGGTGGTACAGTCGACAGAAAAGAAGGTTATCTGAGGTTATAGAAGATTAAAAGAGACATTGATCATTCGGGTATATGATTAAATGAATTATAAAGAGAAATTATCTTGAACAAATGTAACATACTGCAGTTTAAGTTATAAAGGCATGTAGTACTTGTACAATTACAATTACTGCTTTGAATAGTCCTAAGCAATAGACACGTGAATAGGTCACGGAATGGATTTTGGAAGTCGTGTCACATATCGTCAGCTTCGTTAAAATGCTGTTGGAACGCTTTCATGCGTTGCTCAGTGTTGAAGTTGGGACGTTATCCTGAGGTTGTACAGGATGTTGGCGAGGCATCTTCTGTAGTATTGTGTCTATGTTCTGGTTTCCAAGTCAGAGAAAGAAGAATATTAAGCTGGACAGATTTAAATGGTACTGTTTGGAACAGCGATCTGTTTCAATGATGTCTGAGTCAATGACTCGAGTTATTTGAAATTTACAGAGTGCTGAGAGGCCTGTGCAGAGCCAATGTGGCAAAGATATTTCACCCACTATGACACACTAGAACCCGAGGGCACAGAGACAAAGTGAAGAGATAACAATTTGGTAATGAGACGTGGAGGAATATCTTCAGTCAGAGATTGGGGATTCTTTGGAGATAGTTACTGTAGAGGGCTGCGGGCCCCAATTCAGTGAGCACATATGTGGCATTGTGGCTCATTGGTTCACACGGCTGCCTCATAGCACCCGGGTCCCAGGTCCGATTCCAGCCTCGGGCGACTGTCTGTGTGGAGTTTACACGTTCTCCCTGTGTCTGTATGTGTTTCCTCCGTGTACTCCGGTACCTCCCACAATCTAAAAGATATGCACATCACGTGAATTGGCCACGTTAAATTGTCCATAATGTTAGGTGCATTAGGCAGGGGTAAACATAGGGTTGGGATGGGTTGATCTTCGGAGGGTTGTAGTGAACATGTTGGTCCGAAGGGCCTGTTTTCATCTTGTAGGGAATCTAATCTAATAATTTCAATTCAGATTAAAATAGCTCAGGATCTTTTCCCACGACCCAATGCCCTCTGCGCCATGTCAACATAAGTTTCAACGAGCGAGTTTGGAGTTCCCAGCCTGGGCGTTTCACTCGCCTCTCTACCTTCACAGTAGGACTGCATGCTCATGGAGATTGTCACTGACAGGCAAAGTAGATATCCACTCGTTCATTCCACTCTCAATATCCAATCGGATCTTCACCACTGCTTACACAGTCTCACTGAGTCAAGACCTGGGAACCGGTGTGATGTGAGTGTGAAATAATAGTTTCTTCCTTGTTACGATGTGAAACTTCATGTGCATTGAAACCGATATTTCAACAATATTTGTGGACTCTCGCCTGTACATGTAATCTTTTATTGAAATCTATCGAATTCAGTCTTCAACATTCTCAATGATGGAATCTCCAAAGCCACTGGGAACATCCAAGGTGACGATTCAATCCAGTCTCAGTGGGCTTTCCTGTTGTGCATGTGATGCGGTTCCCCGACTATCTCTGCCATTGCATTAAAGGCTTTTTGTATTGTGCTTTTTCATGTAATCGAATAGTGGTCCGTCCTCTGCGTTGTGGTCAAGCAACCTCCATTCAAATCCGAGTATCTGTAATGAGCATTTGTTCCATGTTACTCCACATAACCTGTGCAAAACAAACGCAGAAAGGACACAATCAATTTTAAGATGAAAATACTTACTCAGGTGTTGGTTTTAATGCTTCAAGCCACCACTCTCAGCACACAATCTCGGAGATTTATCTCCCTTTAACAATCACTAGTCCCCCTTTCTAGCCCTCCTCCCATGTGACTGGGGCATTGGAAAAAAATAACATTCACTTTCACATTGACACCGTTAAGTCTGTGCTGCAGCTGTCACTCTTGTTAGGTGAACGTTACCCAATATCACCATCAGGATCATTAAGCCACTTAATGCTATCAGACAATGTGGTTGGGTTTTGAATCCTCACGTACAGTGCTTTATTTGCATGGATCAGAGCTCATTCGAGCATTGGGTTCATGAAAATGGGACCGAACAGTATCCAGGGAATGACTTTATTGGAAAAGACCAATGTCTCTGGTCTCCCCACATTTATTTCAAGTCATCATTTGTCTCTCGCTAGATAATTGTGTTAATTTTACAGTTCACATTATAGCAGTGATATGACAACTGTGGAAAAGATGCAGAAGTGATTTACCAATATATTATCTGGATTGAAGAACTTCAACTATTAAAGAGTTTAGACAGACATGCGTTGTTTTTTTCTGAAAGTAGGGGAATTGAGATGAGACAGTATTGAGATGTACGAAATGATGAGCAGTATGGATTATGTACAGTTAACGAAACATTTGATGGAGGGATCAATCACCAAGGAGCCATAGATTTAAGATAAGGGTAAAAAGGTTTGGGTAGCTGCACATAAAAAACGTTATCAGACAACAGTGGTTGGAATCTGGAACTCACTGTCTCTAAGTGTTGGAACGGCAGAAATGCTCAGAAAATTCAGAGATATTCAGATGTAAATTTGTAATGTTAAAAGCACACAACGTCAAACGATGAGAAATTGGATGAGGATAATCAAGCAGTTATTTTGTGAAGAGCACGCACAAGTAGCTTGCAAGAGCAGTTTGCTCTGACGTCCACGGGAGTATGGCGTTTCGTATGTTCAGCTGTCATGTGGGATGCAAGGGTTCATTTTCCCGCTGGGGCGGCCCTGACTGTTTCAGGGTTTCAAGGTTTGTATAACGATTTGAAGTTCCAGTGAAGTTTGCAGATGGTGTGGGGATGTTCGTTAGTGTTGGGAAGTTGGTTTGCAGCAGTTTCCTGCCCTTTCTCGGTGACATCCTCAAGGCTGATGAGACTCTTATGAAGCTCTGCTGTCCTGTAGCGTTTCGAATTGGTGTGATTTCTTTCCCACTACTTTCAGTTGCTGCTTCTTGTCGTTCATTGCAGGTCCCAGTATGTTACGTCCAGGTCAACATGTTCTTTGATGGAGTGATTGGATGAGTCTCGTCATTCTAGAAAATCTCTGGCTGCCCACAGAGATTTCGATAGATTTCAATAAAAGATTACATGTACAGGCGAGAGTTCACAAATATTGTTGAAATATCGGTTTCAATAAACATGAAGTTTCACATTGTAACAAGGAAGAGACCTATTTTCCAATTATTGTTGTGTTGTTCTGGTCGAATTTGTTGACCTCGTCATGTCTGTGCATTGCCACTCCGAACAACTGATTGTGATGTTTCCTGGATCCTCCAGAAATCCTTTGCGACAATAGATATTCCCGCAAATTCCTTGCAGACAAACAACGTTAAGAGGGCACCCAACACATCAAGCAAAAATGTCTCGGAACGGACAGCCTTTCACTGCTCGGATCTATGAGAGAATATAAACCGAAAGCCACATTTAGACAACAACTCACTAGAACAATGGACCCAATACCCATCATGTACAATACAAATATGGTCAAATAATGTTGGACGTAGTGAGAGCAGGGAACATTATATAGGACAGACAATTCACGACACGCATTCATGAAGATCTACTTGACACTAAACACCACTGCCAGGTGTCCTCAATAGGTTGACTCATTACACTGAGTGTTGCTTATTCTGCGGCTGGAAGCTTGGATTGTATGACAGTCTGCAGGAATGGAGATGGTGTTGCTCGAAAAGTTCAGCAGGTTAGGCAGCATCCAAGAAGTAGGAGAATGGATGTTTCTGGCATGAGCAAGTCATCAGACACATGCCTAATACATCGATTCTCCTGCTCCTCAGATACTGTCTGACCTGCTGTGTTTTCCAGCACCGCACTCTGGACTCTGATGTCCAGTATCTAAAGTCCTCATTTTCTCCTCCGTTTGCAGCAGTCGTTGGTTCCTTGACTGAGAAATCAGTTGCTATAACCAATGTAAACTTCGATTGCTGATTGAGAAATATAACCAAATCCGTAGCTCAAAAGAGTGTTTCTGTTGTTTCTCAGGTGCCGTTCCTGGCACGGCCTCTGGCACTGTAATTATTTAGAGTTTCCTGGCTGTTCAATGTGTGCTTCTGTGATCACAGAGTTGCCAGTACTCTGGGGAGCGGCTGCAGTTAGCTGCGTTCGCAGCCTAGATGTAATTGATGCGGTTTGGTTCGTTCATGATTTGTGCAAAAGGAGCACTGTAATGAATCAACTGATATTGCAAGAAGGCAGACAGGCGTGGAAAATGTCGAGGTTCTGTTGTTATTTGCACAGTGTTTAGAAATTACCTAGATTCAGGAGAAAAGAATGTTGAATTCTTACGAGTCGTGTTGAAGAACTGTCTGGGAAACAAGTCACCAGCGGTGTGGTTTACAAGCGCACTCACAGTAACCACAACGCGAAATAAAACATACAAAAAATGAGGAAGATAGAAGAAGGATGACAGTAAACATGGGTGACCTGACTTTCACTCCCCAGCTCCCCCAATTCCCACTTCCAGCTCCATTATAAACAAATTTTAGAGAGCCGTAAGCATCAAAGTTGTCCATTGGAACGACTCAATTCATTCCTTTGTTTTCGATTAGGCTATTTGTTTCAGGGTTTTTTACTTTCCTTGGAAACCATCTCTTTCATTGTGAGCATTCGGAAAGGAAGCCATCCTTTTTGTCAGGGAAAGAATATGATACTAAACATGCTTGTGTCAGGCATGAGATTCCTCTGTCTCACACGTTTCTTCTACTTTCTCTCGATTTTAATAGTGTTCTTTCTTTTGACTTCTCCGACCAAAGTGCATGACCTCATAATGCCGACATGAAACTGCATCTGACAAGTTATTCCCCATTCATTCCACCTATCTATATGCCTGTGCGAAATGCCACGTTCTCAACATAATATGCGCTCCCACGAGTGTGAATTGTCAGCACATTTGTGCACATTTCACTCTACCACTTGCTCCATGCTATTAATAGAGAGTACATTGAAGGCTTAAATGTACTGAGTCTTGCCAGACATCTGCTGTAAATACTTCTACATACTTGCTACCCTCTGAACGTGAGAACATCCTCCTCATCTGTGTCTTTGTGGGTAACACCTTCCCCTGAGATTAGAACCTCCAGTCCTGCACTATTCTGGATATAAACCAGAGAGGAACAAACGCTTAAAGTAAAGCGTAATCTCACTGGCGTCTCCAGGGCCAGTTGTGAGTGGTTTTTTTGACCTCTGGTTGAACAAACTGCTCTGATTAGCACTTTAGTTTTGACAATGACACATCTACTTCAAAGTTACTTCAGTGTCTGTGACTGAAGTGGTGCTGAAAGGCGCTGTAAAAATACAAGAACATCTTTGTTACTCGACCATTGCCGTATTGTTAATCTCTCTGCTCATGGAAATGGATTCTTCCCATCCACTCTATTTCTCATCAATACAGAACATGTTCCCCTCACTGTTGATTTTAAATGATTTCCTGTTGGATGAGTTATCCCTGCAACTCCAGAAAACCAGTCTCAACAACTCGACATTTTCTCAGGTCTGCTCAATTGTTGATATGCAGGAAACTTGCGTTCTGAACGAGAAACGGATCTGACACAAAACGTTAGCTCTGTTCCTCTATCCACAGATAATAACAAACACATGGTGTATATGTAGGTTTCACTGAGTTTATTTGATACAAGTTGTGTTTTCCCTTAAACGTATTCACTCCTCGTCCTTTGGTCAGTTGCCCTGGTCAGGGGACGCAGTTCCTCCTGACCATCAACGGCACATCCACACCACTTCCGCCCACATCATTGTAAACATCCCCAAGAAATCTCCCATTAAACTTCTTTGCTCCAAACAAAACATTCCCAGAGTCGGGAATCTCTCCACAAGGTGAGATTCATTTATCTCTGGACATAGTGCAAAGCAGAGGGTTGTGAAGAGATTCTTGGAAAATGTTGCCAACTGTCAGGTAGGGAAAATGTCAAGAAGCAAAGCAGAAATCCTAGTCTCGAGTCTTTTGAATCTTTATATATTCCTTGGGAAGTGGATCCAGTGGCGAATGAACGATAAACTGTTCGACTGTGCAGAGATAGGTTAGAAATCTTTCCGTGCTTGTGGAGGCCAATGCTTTGATTCTGATGCTCTCCGGACATGAACTGATCTGTGACATTGAAAAGATTCTCGTTCCTGCACGTCAGGACGTCAAATCTCATTTCTGCTCCGGGACAATGAGAAAACACGGTCACAGACAAGACACTGAAAGCCTGGAAGAGTCACGGTCCCGGTTGGAGGACAACTGGTTCCTGGTGTCGTGGTTATGTCTTTAGAGGGTGGGAGCAGACTATTCC
Organism: Chiloscyllium punctatum; assembly: GCF_047496795.1. NCBI lineage: Eukaryota > Metazoa > Chordata > Chondrichthyes > Orectolobiformes > Hemiscylliidae > Chiloscyllium > Chiloscyllium punctatum. Next base: position 30,083,831 of record NC_092751.1, read on the forward strand.
CATGTCTTCAGAATGAATTTCCAAAGATTTATTTTCGAAAGGTAAAGCCAATTAAGGAGTATTTTCTATGGGGGAGGAGCAGACTAAAGCTTGCATTCGGAGATCAGTGACGCCGTTGGCTCATCAGTCTATGTGGCGATGTTAGTCAGTGCGTTCGGCTCTTCACTAACAGGTGCTGTTCTCCACGACCCAGGAAGGGAGCGACAATCACACCATCGTTTTTTCTTCAGCTGCACAGTTCCGGGTTTTACCGTGGTCAGGAATATGTTCGTCATGAGGCATGAAGGGAGTAGGTCCCGGTTTTAGGAGAGCTGGTTCCCGGTGACATGACGGTGTCGGCAAGGCGTGGGATCAGACTGTTCCCATTTTCCACAACGAATGCCCCAGGATTCATTTTGGAAACGTCAAACCAATCGAGGGCAATTGTCATTCTACGAAGGTCAGGCGAATTCTTGAATTCGCTAACAGTCTTCTTTATGAGATCCTGCAAGGGGCTTGCGACAAGGAACTCCCCAGTCTCTGTGGAGCAATTAATTCTCTCGTTCGGCTGTTAACCAATAGGGTGCTGACACGCATGGAGCGGTCGCTGTTCTTATCCATCCGAATCCTTGAGTAGGTTCGGGAATATGCTCCCAATCAGAAAACCTATCCAGTGAGGAACGACAAATGTGTTTCTTTATTGTTTAATGGCTAGTAAAGTGCTGCGGATGCTGGGAATCTCTGACAAAAACAAAAACTGCTCAAGGAACTCGGCAGGAATGGAAGACCCTGTGAGAAAAACAGAGTTCTGAGAAACTCCTGAAGAAGATTCGAATCGTTGTCTCTGTTTCTCTATCTCCAGATGCTGCCAGACATGCTTAGTTTATCTTGAAATCTCTGTCTTTGCTTCTAAATGAATGATAATTTGAAATATCGAGATTGATTACACAGACCAAACATATCTTGACATTTTACCCTGTCGAAGCTGTGGTGATTCAATTCAAACAAACCTAACAATGATTGCCTGTTCCTCAGCTCCACAGGGAGGGAGAACTTGAAACCAGTTTAGTAGCGTACTTCTGCAGGTGTGGCCAAGTGATTGAGGCGATGGGCGTTAATTCCACTGTGAGTTCCTCATGCAGTTAAGCATTTTGCTGACTGTAATTGAGAGTCGAGAGTGAACTAGAAGTGTCTTTGTTCTCTGCTTTTTTGTTTGAACTTCAAATCGCAGGATGAAGTAAAATGCATATAACCCAGATAAGGAAGCTTGGGAAATTGCAACCAACCGCCTGTCATGATTGAAATGGCAGAAACCTCCAAAGCACGAAAGACCCATATAGTCGAACAGTTACAGTGCTGAATTCGTTTGAGCCTTTGAGCAAAGTGCTGCCAAATGAGGTAAGAACAGTTCAGGGGATTGTATTGGAATGTGCAGACTTAGTGGGCCAAAGGGCATTTTCTGTGCTCGACGCATCCATGGCCAGCTGAGAAAAACTCAGTTTGTGAAGGAACAGGACATTGTTTGCAAAATGCCCCTCGGCGAGGAAGGGGACGAAGCTACTTTCTGTCAGTCACGGTATTCATTGGAAGATTTTAATTGGTAATAACTGATATGCTGCCCATTGGTGGAATCAGTCTATCCGATAATCAGGACATGAACCCGTGGTGCCTTATTGCCCTGCCGTGAGCAAGCCCTCGCAGCTTACATTCCCTGATTCTGCATTTGAAATAAAGATCACTTTCTCAATGTGTCTGTATTTGTATCAAAGAGCTCATTGATCTCGGGACTAGATTTGAAGAGGAATCTGGAGGTGTGACAGGGACGGAAACAGAACGAGACGAGACGAGACGTGAAAGTGTCTAGAGTTTGCCATGTGTCAGTAGATTTAGTGAGGAATGTTTGCTGGGCGCAATCCTGTCAGATTCCAGGAGCAAGGTACCTTGATTTGGTGGGATTTGTGTTACTGAAAGTTGCACATGCGAAGCTTGTGAGACAATTTCAGCTCAGTATCCTCTTCAATTCGCAGCTCACAGCATCGGTTCACATTTTATCGAGAAATGGCTTGTATTACTTTTAAAACCGCCTTTCACCAGAGAAAGTTGCAGACGTAAAGTGCATGGATTGCGTATAATGATGAGGACTTTGTCACTGTCGGGGAATGTGCCGGCGTGTCTGCCTCTGTGTTTGAACATGAGAATACGTTCCTCAAAGGTGTTGCAACCCACTCAATCGTCAGTACCATTGTTGTGTCATTTAAGCTCACATAGCGAATCTCATTGACATTTTCCCTGGAAAGTCAGAACACTCAAAGTTATGGGGCAAATGCTTCAAACTGGGACGAGAATAGATGGACGTCTGATAACCTGGTCTGTACGATGGACTGATGGCCCTTCACTGTCCCGCCCCAACCCCACTCCCCCACGCTTTAAAAACTCGAGGACAGAGAGAGGAATTGACCTGACGAGAAAATCTCTTCACAATCTTCCATCACCTTTTTATTGTTCCTTTTCCGACAAATTTTGCAAATTACTTACCATGCTTTTTATCTTCTCACCTAAATCATTTATTTAAATTAGAAAAAATAAATGTGGGCTAAGCATCAATCCTTGTGGGACACCATTGGTAATAGTCCTCCAGTCTGAAAGCTACTTTCCACGGCTATTCCCAGCTTCCTGCTGTTAATCTAATTTTATATTGAATTGGAAGTCTCACCGAACTCTCTGTGATCTCACTTTTTGAATCAGGGAAACATGTGGAACCTTGAAAAAAGGTTTTATTAAAGTTCAAATGAGCAATATCTACCACCTTGTCCGGATCAATCATATTAGTTATGCCCTCGAAAACTCAGTCATGTTTGTGAGATACAACTTCCTTCGCGCAAAAATATTCTGGTTATTCCTATTTATTCCTTGTATCTCCAAATGCATTTAAATTCAATAGTTTATAATTGCATCCAACAACTTACATAAGACCACCGTCAGAAACCGTCTATCGTTCCCAGGATTCTCCATGTAACTCTTTCTTAACAAAAGCACAAAATTAGCAACTCCCCATTTTTTCGGCATCTCATTCATAGTAATAGCTTACACAATTATTTCTACGAAAGGCCCAACAGTTTCATTCCCTAACTTGCCACAAAGTTCTGGGATACATGATATCAAATCCCAGAGAAATATCCTTCTTTATATTTTCCAAGTCCTCAAGCACTTGCCCTTTACAATGGAAACGACTTTATAAACATCAATATTTAGTTGTAGTGTTCATTTCGTTCTTCACGAAGTGAACATGAGATATCTCTCCATCTGCTGAGGTTAAAAACAAAAGTGAGCTCTTTCATCTTAAAGTGGTCATATTTCGTATCTAGTTCTTAATGTACTTGTGGAATCTCTTTAGATTATATCCTTAACTTTACGTGCTAAGGTGATCTGACATTCTCGCTTGACCTTTATGATGTTCCTCTTTAAGAATTCCCATCCCCTCCTTATATCATTCAACAGATTCAATTGAAATCATATGTTTATATGGAAATTGTGACCTTTTTTAAAAACCAGAGGGGTTTTTTTTCCCTTTCATGTTCTCTCTCTGATCAAGTTCTACTTCTGATAAAATGTGCGACTTTATCAGATCACGGTGGAGAGATTGGTTTGTAAATCTTCCCCTTCTAATATCCTGCAAAATCGATGTTATCCAAAAATGAGAGTGGGAAAGCAACTTTCACAAGACTCTGGATACTTTCTAAGATGAGGTCTGAGGGTGAGGGATTTTCGACACTTAGAATGTGACTAGAATTTCGTCAGAATCTTTCATGCACACAGCATCCACCACAGAGAACAAATACATCTGCAGGTGGATATAAATACGATCACCTCCCTGTTCCTTCCAGGTCAAACGCTGTCCTGCCTTGACTGACATGCAGTTCTGTTGGAGCAGACATTTCTTGGAATTGCATCATGGCAAAGCTGAGGACTCTGTTTTCAGTCCACAAATCAGAATCCGCTGACTCGCTCCTGAGTCGAAAGTGTGCTGCTGGAAAAGCAAAGCAGGGCAGGCAGCATTCAAGGAGTAGGAGAATCGACGTTTCGGGCAAGAGCCATCATCAGGAAATAAGCTTGTAAACCGAGGGGGTAGAGAGACAAATTGGATTGGATGGGGCTGGGTCAAGGTAGCTGAGAGTGTGATAGGTGGATGGAGGTGGGTGTAGTTGTGATTGGTCGCAGAGCAGTGCAGAGCGGATAGGTGGGAAGGAAGATTGAGATATAGGACAGTTCATGAGAGCGATAGAAGCCCAGGACCTGCAAGAACTGGGCTGATTGGGAGGGAGAGTTGAAGTTTTCGGCCACGGGTCAGTGATGTTGTTTGTTAATGATGTCCGGGGGTGTTTTCTGAAGCGAACTGTTATTAGGTATCCTGTTTCCACAATATAGGTAGACTGCATCAGGAGCAATGGGTACATTCAGTGACATGTGTGGAAGTGCAGGTAAAATTCTAATGGATGTGGAAGGCTCCTTTGGGGCCTGCGACAGAGTTGAGGTGTGGGTGGAGGTTTTGCAAATCCCGTGTTGGAATGAGAATGGGGCGGGAGGGGAGGGTGGTTTGGTGAGGGGCATTCACTTGACAAGGGAGTCGTAGAGGGAATGATCTTTATAGAAAGCGGATAGCGGTGGGGAGGGAAACACATCTTAGCTGGTAGGGTTCATTTTCAGGTGGTGGAAATGTCGGAGAATGACATGATGTCTGCGGAGGTTGCTGGAATTTAAGGTGATGAATAAAGGAGCTCTGTCCTTGTTGGAGGGATGGGTTTTGAGAGTGGAGTTGCGGCAAATGGATGAGATGAGCTGGAAAGCATCATTGACCATGTGCGAGGAGAAAATGCCTCGCCAATGACTGCATCTTCTCCCTCGCAACTGTCTGAGTCTGAACAAGTCACGTCATAACCATAGTGACATCCCTCACCGTGTTTTGTGCTTTCAGCCACATATCGTCATTGTCACCATGTCAGCCGACTTACACCTCATTAACATCATTAACTCTTCCACGTCTCCGCTCTTCTGCAGCTCAAACTCTCATCCATTCGTTTGGATTAAACGGTGGTAACACACTTCCATCCATCCTCTCAAATTCCCCCTCTGCTCTGGCCTATCACCCTCTGCCTCTATTCAAGGGTGTACTTGCGTTCTGTTCAGTGTTTCATTGTTCCTTACCTGAATGATATTTTTACCACTGCACATTTTCCCAAACGTGCACTGCGGCCTTCGCAGCCTTATCTTTCCACACGGGCTCCCAAATGCTGGAAGGGCAGGGATTGCGGGTTATTCATCCAAAGATGTAGTCCTGAGATCTTTCAACAACTCTGCTGCACGTGGGAGTATTAACAACAAGGGCTGTTCACCCATTACCGGGCAGCGAAATACCAACGTTTTATCATTTCTGCAATCTCTTGACTGTCTTCGCTCTGTCTGTCACTGTCATGTCCTCCAGCCCCATCAAGACCAATTAGTGTTGTTCAATAAATGCCAACCCAGCCAGTGAACACGACACCCAAGATTTTGTTTTAAAACGCACTCTCAGATACCTGCATAGCCTGGAATTCCAATCTCCGGAGTATGTTTGATTTGAACTGTTCCACGTTTGGTAACTCAACTTCATCAACCAAGGTCATAAATTGTGAACTCTCTTCACGACATAAATCGCAAAATGTTATAGGAAACGAATTAGTCAACTACGGAAGAAGAAAATCTGTAATTTTTGTTGAAATGAAGGGCAATTAATTGCTATCAAAGCTACATCGTGCCTTTCACGTTTTGGAAACTTCAAAGCTGTTCCTCTGGAGGGAGTTTAAACAAATTTTGATCCCAGTCACATTATGAAATATTGGGAAGCTGACAAAGTGTTATATAAAACAAGTGATCAAAGAAATGGGTTTCAAGTTGTGTTTTAAAACAGAAAACGAAGCTCGCATCACGAACCTCGGACGACGGAATTTGCTGTGCTAGAGTTCATCATTTTCTGTTAGTCAGAAAAAGCACTTTGCTTGCCAGTGGCTCCATAGCTCAGAGATCTTATCAACCGTTGGTCGTGTATTCGAATCTCGCTTGGGCCTTGCTGAATTTGTTTACAACTGTTGCAACAAATATTCACAGAAGCATTTTCCGTGCTGCTTGGAATTATTTCTGAGGGAACATCGTGAAGTGATTTTCCCCACGGACCAGGCCTCATCTGCTTGACTTTCGAAATCCCCCTCTGTGTTTCTACTTCGAGGAACACAAGGACGACAAGCATCTGATGCCAAGAATGCTCTCGTTTAGCCGGAAGAACAACGTGATACAGTCGAAACAGTGAAGTAACGCTGAAATAGAACATAGAACATAGAAGAATACAGCGCAGTACAGGCCCTTCAGCCCTCGATGTTGCGCCGATCAAAGCCCACCTAACCTACACTAACCCACTATCCTCCATATACCTATCCAATGCCCGCTTAAATACCCATAAAGAGGGAGAGTCCACTACTGCTACTGGCAGGGCATTCCATGAACTTACGACTCGCTGAGTGAAGAACCTACCCCTAACATCAGTCCTATATCTACCCCCCCTTAATTTAAAGCTATAGTGAGGGAGGAAAACATACAGCGAAGTGGCTGAATGCTTCCATTCCTTATGCAGAGGCAGGAATCTGCTGGAATCCAAATGAAACAGGTAGGAGGCTGGAAGAGCACGGCTAGCCAGGCTACCTCAACAGGTGGAGAATTCAACGATTAGCATGTCCCAATTATTCACGACTGTGCCAGTCCTCGAAGGACAGTCGCCTGCCTGTTTACCCCTTTGCTTATGCAAACAGAATCGGATTTTAAAGCCCGAAGTGAAGAAAGAAGAGGCAAACAGTTCAATTCCTCATTTTCTGAATGTTGGCCTCTCCTAAGGCCTTTGTCATTCTCACAAGATGTGTCTGTATATTTCCCTCTTTGGTTGAAAATGCGGTTCAGTTCTCCCACAGCTCATGATCAAATTTAATGGTATCTGACTTCAGTCTCATTCGCTTCTTCATTTGAGATTAAACCTTTGCAGGGAACGTCTCTTTAAGATGAACACTTCAGAAGTCATGCTGCGGGCTACTGGAAGCTGGAAATGAGGATGGATGTTTGATGGACTGGCATTGACATATAGTGCATTATTCTGTGCTGTAAAAGCTCGGTGTCACGAGTAGTATTTTGGAAGAAACGTCTCATCGCAGGAAAGAAAACTATGCTGTTAAGAGAAGATGCAATTGCACCTGCAGTCCTAAATGTCAGCTAGTGGTTACAGTTCAGCACTATCACCGCTGTGGTTTGGTTTCATTGCCTGGTCACGGAATCAGAATTATTGTTTCTGATAAGGACAACAACAAAAGCGGAGCATCTTTCACAGGAAACGCATTTTACACGATTCTGCATGTGCCTTGAAATATTGCTGCAGGGCCGCAAGGTGTCTCACTGGTTAGCATGCTGCCTCACAGAACCTGAGACATGGCATGAATCCAAATGGGTCGACTGTCAGTAAGGTGCCTTATTCAGGAACAAATGAAGAGTAATAGGGTAAGGAATTGTTCTGTAGGGGTTAATCCCTGGAGGATTGGTGTGAATTTGTTGCATCAAATTGCCAATTTCTTAACTGTCAGCATTCTATGATACCTTACTGTGTTGTTTTAGCACATGTTCAGAGAGGGGAGAAAAGTGAAGAAAAACAGTCATTTCCCAGTCAGTGTTTGATCCATTGTGTGACAACCAACCGGTTCACCTGTGACTGAACTAGCTCCCATCTTCCCTATACTGGTAGTGACAGTATACACCATTCGAGCGAGTTTTCATGTGTTGCATAGGAACAGCATTCTTTCTCAAGATGGACTTCCCTGGGATTTAAAAGAGATGATAAAAGACATGGATGCCGATGACTGGAATCAAAAGACGTTAGAAAGAATGAACAGCGGCTACTGAGAAACAAAAAAGAATGGAAAGGAAGTCAACGAAGTACTGGGGCATAACGCCATCAGAAAAGACAAGGCGGGGTTTCATGGGATGGTGGAACAGATGAATAGATCATGTGGCGTGAAACCAGGTAAAACTGAGTTGCGTCCATATGGAAGTTTCCCTGATGATGTGAATTTGCTGAGAGTAAACAGGAGGGAAAGTCCTTCATTCAGATGGATCTATAACTAGACTTTCGAACTTCAAAACCAGCGATGAATGATAAGGAAAAGTTTGGAGCACATTTATTTTCTTTCTACTGTAATTGAAATTGAGAATGATTATTTTTCAGGAAAAATGTGTCAGAAGCTGATTCTAAAGTATTTGTAAAAGTGCGTGCAGAAACATAATGAGTGAATTTCACCAAGACATGGAGTCTGGTCGGCCGGGTCAGGTAAGCGTTAGGTACACAATTTCTAATTGGTTAACGTTAATTGGAAATATACCACATATCACCTCCAACTGAGTACGACTAAGTGTAGAAAGTGCTGGTTTTGAAGAAAGGTTTAGCAGCTTGTTCTACGTGAACTTCCATAAATTGTAAAAGAACTGTTTCTGTTAGCTCAGCATTAAAGGGAAGTCGGTAAGCTCAGTCCGCTGCATAATTGGTTTATGATATAAAGTGATGCCAACAGTGTGGGCTTTATTATCGCAATGTCTCAGCTTACCATCAGAATCCCGATCTCCCCACTCACCTCACCCTTTATACGATGGCGACAATCAAAGCAAAATTATACTATAGTGAGTGGGAACTGACCTGTCGATGGAATGCACCTTTTGTTTCATCTATTGTCTTGGACATTTGGCTGCAATCACAGAAAAGGGAGTGAGACCATTTGCTGCTCACCCATCTCCCCCAAACTTTCCAGTGACAAGACTCGAAAAATATTCCGGTTTGTATCCTATAATCTTTAAAGCAGTACTTCAAACATCTTTATCATTTCGGTTCCAGTTTTGGCGACAACATTGTCCAAGGAGATAAATCTAATAATTTTTGGATTGTTTTAATGGACTGTGTGAGGTTGCAACAAAATAAGTAACATGAACCAAACAAACGCCTTTTCCAGAATTTAACACAGCACAGGATCAGCGATATTAGAAACGTCAACATCTTCAAACGTCACCTCTGTATCTCTATTGAGAGATGGATATTCACTCAGGGAGTATTTCTGCTGGTTGTAAGTAACTGAGGTATTTCCTAAGAACAGAACACTCCGCAAAATCATTTTTTTTAAAAGAAATGCCATTTCAATCAACTTCCTTTTGCAACTTTTAAATATATATGTGCACACGCATACATGCAAGTGCACACAAAGTTTTATATACATGTATATATGTTCGCATATATATATATATGAGTGTGTGTATGTGGACAATATAAGGAATGGATTGCCGGACCTTTGTAATTTCTTTCTGGAGAATGTGAGAGGTAAGGGTCTTCAATAATGTCCCAGGTATCCACATCTGCGGGAAGTGCACACAACTCCTCCTCCTCGGCAACTGCGTTTGGGAACTGAAGCTTGATGTCAGATCATTTGGAGTCTGAGTGGAATTGAGCGAAGTTATAGGGAGGCAGTAACACTTCAGGTACAAGAAATAGATAGATGGGATACAGTCGGGAACCGAAACGCTAACAGGCAGACAGTGCAGGCATCTGCTGTGGTCGTGCCCCTCAGTAACATGTATACCATACTTGTTATTTTTGGGTGGGATGACTTCTGAGGGGAAAGCCATTGGGTATAGGTGTTTGGCACAGAGTTTGCCCTTTTTCTCAGAAGGGTGGGGGAGAGAGGAGGAGAGCATTTGTTAATGGGACTCCATATCGATGGGAACAGATTGAGATTCTGCGGATATCGGGCAGACTCCTGATTGGTGTGTTGTCTCCCAGCTACTAGGGTTTGTGATATCTCACACCATGTTTTCAGGATCCTTAAGGGAGAGGGTGGGCAACCTTAAGTCATTGTCCACATATGCACCAACATCGGTAATAAAAGTGATGTGAATGTATGGCAGAATTTCAGGGATCGAGGGTGACATCTTAAATCTAGAACAAACAGAGTTGTTCTCTCTGATTTGTTACCCATTCTACGTCATAGTGAGGTGAAGTGTAGGGAGAGAGCATTTGAAAATGTTGTTGGAAGGATGGTGCGGGAGGGAGAGATTCCGATACCTGAATAGTTGGGGCTCATACTGGAGTCGATGAACCTTTACAAACAGGATGGTCTTCACCTGAACTAGAACAGTAACAATACCCTGAGGGGGATAATTTGCCAAAGCTCTTCATGAGAGTTTGAACGAATTCAGCCGCGGAGTGGGAAGCTGAATTGTATCTCCAGTTTGCAGGTGGTTGTGAGTGGTTTTGTCATAAATAGCGTTTCAGGTTTACAAGAGTGTACTGGCAAGGATGACGGTGGGTTGAAGTGTGTTTGCTTCAACGCCAGAAGCATCTGGGATAAGGTAGGTGTCATGGGTTGTTACCTGGGACTTCGATGTTGTGGCCATTTCAGAGACATGAACGGACCACTGAAGAGAATGATTGTTCCTGGTACCTCAGTTTCGAATTTTCAGTCAGAACAGGAGGGTCGTTTCAGAGGGGGAGATGTGGCATTATTCGTCAAGGACAGTACTATGGTAGCAAAAAGGATATTGCTGAGGATGCGACTGAATCTATTGAGGTAGAATGGACTGAGATTAGAATCAGGAATGGAGAGATCACCACAAAAATGTTCTAGATTTTTGGAGGAAAAGATTGCAAAGATGATTCTGGATAGGAACAAAAGTGACAGGGTAGTTGTTATGGGGAGCTTTAACTTTCCATATATTGATTGGAAATGTTATCGGTTCAGCCCATCGGATCAGTCAGTTTTTGTCCAGTGTGTGCAGGAGGGTTTCCTGACGCAGCATGTAGACAGGCCAACAAGACGCAAAGCCACATTGGATTTGCTTATGGGTAATGAACTCAGCCAGCTGTTCTCTTTGGAGGTAAGTGAGCACTTTGTTGATAGTGACCACAATTCGGTTCTGTTTATTTAGTGATGGATACGCATAGGTATTTATTGCAGAGCATGAGGTATTGTGGGGAGAAAGGCCATTATGATGCGATTAGACAAGAGTTAAGATGCACCGCATGTGAAAATTAACTTCAAGGGTTGTGCACACCTGAAATATGGAGCTTTTTTAGGGAAAAGCAACTGCATATCCTTGGTAAGTATATATGCGTCATGCAGGAAATATGAGGTCGACACAAGGAGCTGGGTTTACTGAAGAAGTTGAATCTCTTGAGAAGAAGGAGAAGGAGGCGTATGTAAACATGAGATATGAAGGCTGAGGTAGGACGCTTGGGAATGAAAGGCAAACCAGGAAGAGCCTAAAGAGAGAGCTACTTTGAGCGAACAGGAGGCAAGAGAAGTCTTTGTCTGGCAGGAACAATCCCGAAGCTTTTAATTGATAGTTCAAGAATAAAAGAATGTCTAGCATATGATTATGGCCTGTCAAGAACAGAAGTACGAAGTTGACAGCGGAGTCCAAGGATAGCAGAGACGCTGAATGTATTTTTTTTATCATATCAAAAATGAAAAAGACAATGTTGTCGAAGAGAGGATTGACATGCAACCTTTTAGAATAAACGAAATTGACATTCATAAAGAGGAGTTGTTAGCAATTCATGAAAGTCTAAAAATAGGTTTGTCCCCTGGACTTGATGGGATGTATCCGAGGATTCTCTGCAAATCGTGGGAGGAGATTGCAGAACTTTTGACTATAAGCTTTACTTCGTCAGTGTTTATGTCATGAGTGCTAGAAGACCCGAGTTTAGCAAATAGAACAGTGATCCTTAGCTTTCTTGCATCTAACCCTTTTCGAACAGATTATGAGAGATAAGATTAATGATCATTGAAAAAGGAATAAGTTGATTCGGGATAGTGAGTACGATTTTATGAATAGCAGGTTGTGCCTCACAAACTTTATTGAGGTCTTTGAGAAGGTGAGCAAACATATGGATGAGAGTAAAGTGGTTGATGTGGTGGATATGGTTTTCAGTAAGGCACTGTCGGCTGTTGCATGAAATACAGAGTCATGGGATTGAGGATGGTTTAGCGGTTTGGATCAGAAATTGGCTCGCTGAAAGAAGACAGAGTGTGGCAGTTCATAGGAAATGATAATCCTGGACTTCAGTAACTAATGGTGTACTACAAGGTTCCTTTTTGTGTCCGCTGTTGTTTGTCATTTTTATAAATGACCTGGATTAAGGCATGGAATGATGGATTCATAAGTTAGCAGATGACATTAAGATCGATGATGTTGTCAATCGTGTCGATATCTGCTGACGGTTTCAGAGGGACATGGGTAATCTGCAGAGCTGACCTCAGAGGTGGCAAATGGAGTTTAATGTGGAAAAGTGTGAGATAATTTACTTCAGAAGGAGCAACAAGAATAAAGAGTTCTTGGCTAATTGTTATATTCTTGGAAGTGTAGATGTGCAGAGCGATCTCGGTGCCTATGTATATAAAACTCGGAAAGTTGCCATCCACGTTGACAGGTTTGTTTGCAAGGAGTACGGTGTGTTAGTTTTTCTTGGGAGAGTGATTCAGTTTCAGAGTGAAATTATCACTTTGCAGCTCCAGAAATTAACTGGTGTGGCCGCACTCGTAGAGTTCCGTGCATTTCTGGTCACCACATTATACGATGGATGTGAAAGCATTGGAAAGGGTGCAGAGGACATTTTCTAGGATGTTGCCTTCTATGGAGAGATGGTCTTACGAGGAAAGGTTGAGGGACTTGAGGCGGTTTTTGACAGCGACAAGAAGTTTGAGGGGTGAATTTAGAGAGACATAGAAGATGATCAGAGGTTGCCATAAGGTGGACAGTGAAGGCATTTTTCTTCAAATGATAATTTTGGCACAAGGGCACATCGATATAAATTGAGGGTGATAGATACCGAGGTAGGTTCCTTTATCAGTGAGTAGTAAGGGTGCTGAACGCCTTGCCTTCAACACTCGTAGACTCAACAACTTTCAGAGCAATGAAATGGTCATTGTATAAACTTGCGGATTATGATGGTAAAATACTAGTCAGATTGGTATCACAGGTCGATGCAACTTTAGGGCCAAAATGAACGTTATTGCGGTGTAATATTTGGTGTTTGAACTGTTCTTCAGCTTGAAGTTGCAATCATCTCTGGTCACTATCGTAAAACCAACACCTGGCAAGAACCGAATGTGCAACTTTGGCACCTTACGCACTTCCAGTCTGTCGTGCAATTACATCAAACTGACGAATTTCACCACTGGAGCTGCCGTGTACTGATGACCAATGGCTACTGATCTTACCACTGGGCCCCTCAAACCAATTACTCCTTTTTTGCTGAAGATCTGAAATGAAACACAGCGCAGAGGAGGTTATATTGATGATGGATAATCGATTATGGAGCATCAGGTTCAGGAACATGAATAGTAAAATGTGGTGAAAATAGGCAGAATTGAATTCCTGCGTTGATCACAGGCAATGTTATGTCGCTACTGTACTGGGATTTTCCTTCTATCGGTATCAATTCGTCAGAGAATTCAATTCACTGTGACTTCACCAGCATCCTTTGGAATGTTCATACGGCACAATGACCCACACTGTACACAACGTCAACAATCTTCTGCATTACTACATCCAAGGGCACCTGGCATGGTTTTTTTTAATAAATAGTGAAAAATTAATCATGTTATGCAATGGCAAATTGAATTTGAGTTTAATTAGTAAAGTCGCAAGAATCCAGAGTAAATTTCAAAATGTCAGAAATTCACGTTCATTACCTTGGCCAGAATTCTAGCCCAGCAAGAGGGAAATCTGTCCTTCAATCCCCAGCATCCATGTAATCGCTTGCTCCATGTGTCCACTTGGAAACCTATATGAAGGGATGTTCAGCCAGACAGAGAACTTGTGAGAATCCTCCACTGTCTGACCTAAAGCTGAAACAGGAGCTATCTATTCCAGCTTGGAGTGTAGCGAAGTGGAGGTGAGACAGAAAATATTAATTGGTGTAGATTCACATTGTTCTCATTGTGATTGTTTAAAAACCTGGGAGAGAAAAGACTCAAGCAGAAAGGAGCAGAGGTAGGCCATTCTTAACACCGCTCCTGCCCCGCCACGCCATTCTGTACCATCATAGCTCACACAGCACTTTTATGTCTTTTTCCAGCGTATCCATATCATCTCGTTGCCAAGTGGCTAACACATATTTATCGATCTCTACCATAAATAGACATCGAAGTTATTCATCGCTGTGAGGAAAATGTTGCATATCTGGACAGTTGGGTTTCTGCAGGAATGTTATAGGTTTTGCAGTGAGCAGCCGAGTCTGGTCTGAACACATTTCAAACCATAAACTAAGACTCGACTCTGATGAGATTTGCATCCACAACTTTTGAATGGCAGTCTTAAGAAAGGCGTAGAAATACAAGGCGCTTTCCATTGCACCACAGAGTCGTGGCCTCACCCAGTTTTAAGCACAAAAGTTTGCCTTAGAACGATTTCGTTCGGGACACCCATCTCACGTCTGTCTGACCTCGTCACACTTTCCAGTATCTGGTCCTTATCCACGTGTGCTCTGGATCTTTAATTGTTCGGCTACATACTGCTGAAATGTCCTCATAACACTTAGTATTACCACACGTTCAAATAAGAAATTCCAGATGAACAACACTGTATGGGTGAAAGCGTTCTTCCTAAATCTCCTCTAAACGGCTATTCCCCTGCTTTTAATCTATGTCACTGGTTATTATTCCTTCCCGAAAAGCCTTATTCCTATCATACATATCTCGCCTCTTCATAACATGTGCATGTTAATCAGTTTCTCACTCAGCCTTCTCTGTGCTTTGTTACACAGCCCCAGCTTAGCTCATCTACCTTCACAATGGGAATGGTCCAGCCCTTAGCATTATTTTCATCTCCTGTGAACTTCTCCTCCTGCAATCAGACGGTTCCTGCAGTCTTGCGATTACAACGGAAAATGAAATGCTCTTTCAAGAAATGCGAAAATGTCTGAACAAAATCAGCAGCTCTTGTCCATCTATGATGAGAATGGACAGTGAACGCTTCGAGTCCAATGATTCGTGTTCGGAACTGATGGGATGGTATGGGTGGGTGAAAAATGTGGAAGAGGGCGGACAGGATCCAAAATGATTGAACTCGATGTTGGGTCCTGAAATCTACATGGTCTTTCAGTAGAAAATGAGTTGCCCGATCTTCCAGCTTGCGCTGTGCCTTGAAGAAGAACAGCAGCAGACCAGAGACTGGTATGATGGCTTGGGTACACAATGCAATCTTAAAGTGGCCGGACACTGGAAGACTGGGGTAATTTTTGTTGATTCTGGACAGAACGTAAGTGATCTCAGCTTTTTCACCGACTCTGTTTTCCTCTCTCCATTGTAGAGAGATCACATTCTCAGCAGGAACTACAGTTTTCTGGATTGAATGAAGTGCAGACAAATCACTGGAAGATGTGTCTGGAAGTTTCCACAGTGAGGAGAGACATCGGAAACCAGCAGGAAATGTATCTTACAACATAGAACGTTACAGTGGAGTACAGGCACTTCGGCCCTCGATGTTGCACCGACCTGTGAAAATAATGTGATGTTCATTGCAATGGAAAATTAACATTTCTTTTGAAACCAATAAAAGCACAGGGAAACAAAAAAAGGAAGGGCCTGACTTTGCAGAGGGCAGGTGTTGCAGACAGAAAGAAAATCTATGTATATTTAAACTGAACTAATAGCAGACTTACAAGGCCAGCAAACTACCATATCAACAGCCAAGGAATCAGAAAAAAACAACTCCATATCTGGAAAGAAACTCAAATGTTTCAGGCCACTGACCTTGAAGTGTAGATACGAAGAAGCGAATTGAACTTTAAAGGGAATATGTAAAAGCTATCAGGCGCCCATTACATGAGGCGTCTTGCCAATGTATTACCTGGGACACGGGAAACCTGAATTTGATGGAACTCCACGCGCTACATGCTGAAAACTTTCTGGCCCAAGAGAAGGAAAAATGGAAATTAAAGATGGAAAAGCAAACACTTAAAGCTCAGCTAACTATGATGCAAATGGTCGCCCAGCCGTTGGAAGGAGGTGCTGCGTGAAAAGAAGGGCTGGCAGAGGTAAATCTGGTGGGTGCTTTGTTTGCAGAGCAATGGACCACTGAGTGAGGCAGTGCACGCCCAGAGAGCCTCAATCGGCCCTGGAGGCTGGGCAGGAGGGTGACTAATGGAGGAAGGCTGAGGTGGAGGTGGGCAGCCCCAATGTTACAGGTAAGCCTTTTAGCTTTATGCTTGGCAACGAATACTCGCTTATGCTAATCTCTACTACTAACCTTATGGGCACTGAAACATGTCCCACCTCTCTACTGAGCACTGAGTTTGTGAAGCGTGAACTATATTTTCAGTACAACGATGAATCATATAAGTCAATGCTTACATCTATGTTATGTGTGCAAGGAGCACCTCTAACTTTTTTGGAAGATACAAGGGCAACATATTCACTGCATAAATCAAGGCAGTTCAGAGAGTCGATGCAAATGAAGATGAACAGAAGCTTCCTGAACTTAATGGGCGCACCAGGAGTCATGACACGAGAGAGATTTACCGCACCCCGATTGTGCGAAACCAGTAATGGGGAAACATTCCAATTCTCATTTCTGTTATCGGAATTCTGTACTTTAAATCTGATGTCTCGGGATCTCATAGTGAGACTGGGGTCCGATTTGCGCAGTACCCTGACGGGCTTGCAGGTAATGCAAAAAGAAGATTGAACAGTGCAGGCTGGAAAATACGAATCACGACCTCTGATGCATGTCAGAGAGCGATAGGTTCCGTGAGTGATTCACTCACCCAGGAAGCAAGTAGCCATGTTAATCCCATTAACACAGATTTTCTTGCTGGAGATATGCTGCACTGCACAGCACACATACACCGCGATGGTCCTGACAAATCATAAGAGAAGGATTGGTTCAGGAGATTGGTTAAACCAGATCAGTTGTTATTGTGCGAATTTTATTAGAATGATCAGATATGCTGTCACTTTAAACTTTTTTAAGTATCTGTGACGGTAAATAGACCCTTTTTTTGATGTGGAAGACTCTTCTCCTCATGGATCATTGGCGAAGGCATCTAGCGACAGGTGTCAGAATTTGGGACCATGGATACGACAGGCACAAAAAACGAAACATTGTATCTTCAGGGTCGGTGTAGGTATCTGCTTCAATGCAGTTATAAGGACGTATAGGAAGAAACTAAATTGGCTCACTCAGGCAGACAGGGCAGTCCAGGTAATCCCCGACAGGAGTGTCGTCTGGCGTTTACCTATGGTAGATGTGTCGGTCCCAAGATTAAGAAGGGTCCCAACTGATTTCAGCGCAAAAGGCAAACACGATGTGGGCCTCATACGAATCCTTAAGAATAACCCCGAAATCTGAGTATCGTCCTTGCAAAGCAAAAGAGCCGTTAAAACCCGAGGCTATGCAAGGAATTACTCCCAGTCTTTGAATCTCTCTTATAGGCTGGAGTGATAATCCCCCGTGAATAATCACTGGTGAGAACACCCATTTATTTCGTTCATAAAGGCAAATATTCCAGGTGAATCGGGGGAATGGAGGTTTGTTCATGACCTGCAGGTTATCAAGAACGCTGTTGTTCCGCACACCCCAAATGTTCCCAACCCCTATATTATATTGGCTCAAATTCCACCGGATGTAAATGGCTCTCTATTGGGGATTGAGCAAATGCCTTGTTTTGTCTACTGTTACACGCCGACAGTCAATTCTGGTTCACTTTTCCATTCAAAGGCAAATGGTATACTTTCACGTGACATTTTCAACATTGCTGTGAGTCCCCACCATAATTAACGAGGCTCTACACAGGAGTCTGGAGACTCTTGTTTTAACGGGGGGTGGGGGGGGGGGGGTCAGCGCTTCTGCAGTATGTAAACGAATGCTTAATCGCAGCATCAACAGAGAAACAATGTGAGAAAGGTAGGCTTGCGAAGCTCAGCCATCTAGTCTCGCACAACTACAACTTGTGGAACAACGGTTGAAGTTCTTAGGTCACTTAATATCTGAACAAGGAAAGGCCATTGGTCAAGACAGAGTTCAAGCAAACCACCAAAATTCAAAACATCACATGAAGAAACAATTGTTATCCTTTTTGGTCATTTGATCCTACTTAGAATGTTTAACCTGCATTACGCAACCCTTTAGGTGCCCAAAAGTGACATAGTTTATGGTTCAGGTTTGCAGAGCTAGAGTCTGTTGCAGTGACCCCTGAGGCCTAGAGTGCCTTTGTTGAATTGAAATGGCACTCCAAACTACACAGACACTGGGATTCCAAATCCAAACAAGCCTTTTGTACAAACAGTGGATGAGAAGCGTGCCTGCATGACATTTGTGCTGATGCAGAATTATGTGTGGAAAATTGAGGCCAGTAGCTTAGTTTTCACCTCAACTTAGATCACGTAACGGCAGGATTGCAAAATGCCTCCGTGTCGTGCCTGCATTTGAAAAGGCTGTTATAGCTTCCAGGGACATAGTCGGCTTTGTTGAATTAAACCGACTGGTCGCACATGCAGTATCCTTACTGCTTTCTGAGCAAAACACAACACACATGTCGGCTGCACGTTGGCTCACATACAATGTTATGCTATTGGAGAAGCCTAACGTGACAATAAAGCGATGTAACGTCCTTCATGCTGCTTGTTTTCTCCCACAGAAGGAGACGGAGACCCACATGACTGTGTGGCTGTAATTAATGACATTTGAAGCCCGAGACCAGACGTGTAGGATTCACCAATTTAGAATCTGGATACGGGGTTTTATTGTGGATAGGTCAGCATTCAGAAGCAAAGAGATAGGCCAGTGTCTGGTATGTTGAAGCAACTACCCACGAGGTAGTCAAAGCGGGATCATTTCCTTCTCATTTGTCAGCGCAAGCAGCAGAGCTGATTGCCTTGATTGAGGCATGTAAATTGGCCAAAGGAAGAACAGTGAATATTTACATCGACAGCAGATATGCATTAGGGGTTGTACATAATTTTGGATCCCTGTGGAAAAACAAGGGCTTCTTGACCTCCACTGGAAAGCCAATCACATACCATAGCCTGATCCCTGACACCCTGAAAGCAGTCCGATTGTCTAAATCAATCACTGTATGTAAATGTGAAGCCCACAGGAAAAATTATGATTCAATTTCTCTAGGCAATGAAAATGTAGACTGAGCGGCAAGGACGGCAGCCAATCAGCCGCCAAGTGATGGGTTTGACATGTGTATGTCAAATATTTGTAATCCAAAGCAGACTTATGGGAGTTACAGTCTCAGGCCACATCGAAGGAGAAGCGTGAATGGACAAGGGCAGGGTGCAGAATGAGGGAATGGGTGTGGTGCGGCCCCAGTGGGAAGCCCTGTCTACCACGACCTTTATTCCCTTTCTATACCAAAGTAACACACGGTAAGGACCATGTGTCAAAAAAGGGGAGGTACTACAATATTTCAGCACGCTGGTACAGAAAGGGATTTACTTATTACTCATAAAAATAATGTGAATAATGTGTTATCTGTGCTTCTAATAATGTGGGGAGCTGAATACAAATGAATCAGGCAGAACACCCCCAATCCCAAAGACACTTTGAACATTTAAGATGGATTTTGTTGAACTAACTCCCAGCGAAGAGAAAAGGCATTGTCTGGTGATAGTTGATGTTTTCCCAAGGGGTGGAAGTGATCCCACGTCTAAACAGGATGCCAGTGCAGTAGCCAAGGCTTTGCTAACTGAAATAAGTCCGAGATGGGGCATCCCTGAAAGGCTAAGCAGCGACAATGGAAAGCCATTTATAAATATTGCCCTACAGCAGATCAGTGATTACTTGGGAATAAAGGTGAGGCAACATTGTGCCTACCACCCAGTGAGCGGTGGGGCAGTGGAAAGAGAGAAAACTACCCTTAAAAATAAATTGGCAAAATGTTGTGAGGAACTAGAGGTGACATGGACAAAGGCATTTCCAATTGTGCTAATGTATATGAAGGAGAGGAAGAGTAAATACTGGGACGTTTGAGAGTTTGTTTGCAAAGTGGCCCAATACAGGAATTGGCCAAGACCGATTGTAAAACAGATAACAGACCACTGTGAGGTCGGGTTATTATGTTACGGTATAAAACTCTCCACAATTCTGTCTCAAATACAGAATCAAAAGAAGGGCAGCACGACCCCAATCAGCAGAAGGGAAGATGCACAATCTAGAACCTGAAGACTGGATAGTGGTGAAAGACTTCAGGAGCAAAAGCATGAAGGTGAAGAGCTGGCTGGGACCATTCCAAGGGCTCCCTACAACACAGACAGCTGTTAAGATCGCCGAAAGTGCCATGTTGATACACGCCAGCCGTTGCAAACGTGTAGCTGAACTTGAGGAGACATCGGCCAACACCGGATCCAAAAAAGTGTAAGTAATGATTAGAAGACTCATAGAAATATGGGGCTGCATGGCAGGACGGGTCGTGAAGGCAGGGGTGTCTGGGATACAACAGCAGACGGTAATCTTAACCAAGGATGTTCAGTTGACCTTTACATGCCACCCATGCCCGTTTGGTAACCAGGACGACTATAAATAAAGCAATAAATATTTATGCAGAGATCCTTGTGTACCCAGTTACTGGCACTGCGTAGTATCCATCACGGTTACAGGTACACCTGACACGGGATATCGGTTTCCTGTTACCAAAGAAGGAGGTGCCATGGCAAGGGTAATAATAACCAAGATTCAGAAGAGCGATAAGGACGCCTGGTGGTGTGGAATAGATAGACCCTTCTCCGGTATCTATAGACAGGTGAATATAGTGGTACAGCCTCGCACCCACCGCACCCGAGATGCAGTGAAGAAGGTCCTCCAAGAAATAGTAGCTCCTGGACTCGAAAAGATGAATGTCCAATGACCCACACTACAGATGGGCGGAAAGGCCTTTTCCAAGCTGACAGAAATGGAAGAAAGAAATAAACTGAATGGACAGGTAAAATGATCACAAATGAAAAAAGTAAAAG
The DNA here is from genome assembly GCF_047496795.1 of Chiloscyllium punctatum. Taxonomy (NCBI): domain Eukaryota; kingdom Metazoa; phylum Chordata; class Chondrichthyes; order Orectolobiformes; family Hemiscylliidae; genus Chiloscyllium; species Chiloscyllium punctatum. Next base: position 30,104,875 of record NC_092751.1, read on the forward strand.
TGGATTCATTGAGGAAACTTACAGCGCCATATTTCATTTTCCGCGGAAGTCTACTGTTAAGAAGTCAGTGGTCTCACTGCTGTAGCAATGGGGGATTTCCTCTGACCGTTTATGTTGTTGACAACCTTCCCAAAGCAGGGAATTTGTATGGAACTGACAATTCATCCAGTATTGTCACAAACAGGATTCAGACGAGCATAAAACAAAGAAGTGTGAATCCTGGAAATCTGAAACAACAACAGGAATTGACAGAGAAACTCTGCAAGCCTGACAGCATCTGTGGAGACAAAGAGATTTAATGTTTCATATCACAGATTCAGGCTACTTATGCTTTTTATTGTTTTATTGCCTGGGTAATTGTCAATTTCACTTCGCGAAACAGCAGACTTACCAGAATCTCTCATTAGCTGACAGACGTCATCTGTAAAAATGCTAAATTCCTTTATCGGCTGTAATGCTGTTGCTGTTGCCCTGAGTTGGTGAAAGGCTGTCCTTCATTACCTTTTTCTTCTCCTTTATGTCGATGAGCAGCCATGGTGAATGGAAAATTTCTGTTTGTGTCCCTTTGTCTCTCTGTACCATCTCACTCTCTTCTACCTTCTCCCACTCTCTGTCGGTCAATATCCCTCGTTTTTCATTTATACTCTTGGAAAAGTGTTAAAATCGGAGGCTGGTCCGTGGCTTTCTCCGCCTCCCCCCCACCCACCCCCCCAACCCCCCACCCCCGGCCAGAGTGTGTAGAACTGGGCTCACAGTCTCCAAGTAATGTCTGTGTTACTTAGGTCTGAGATCAGGTGACATTTGTTCACTCAAAACGTTATGAACTTTTACAATTCTAAATAGTATTCGTAATCGACCAGAAAAAAAAGCAGTTTCACTCCAATTATCGGATTTCTATGATGCCATTGCCGTTTGCCGAAAATCAATGAATGGTGACAGCAGACAATGAGAGCCATTATCTCATTGGATGCGTTATTACTACAACATTGTCCTGCAAGTCTGCAGTGTCTCCTGCGTCTCTTCATTATTCCCAAAATACTAGAAAAGACGGGCGGAGAATAATAGTAGAAGAGATAGGCAAATCCTTGTGGAACAAAGTAAAAAGAAGTCTGCGTTGATTTAGCAGGATAGAACATAGACTAATGGGTCCACATCAGGTGGTAGGGCTTGGGAGCACGAAATAATAACGGTCTGAGCTCAAACACAAGAAGCATGCTGAGCCGTCACTTTCGCGATGTTGGATAAACAATACGGCTTTTCCAAGAAGTTTAAACAATGAACTTTCAATATACAGAACATTTGACAGCATTTGACACCATTAACATCTGGTTATTACCATATGCTTTAACTGACGAAACCACAGACACGGTTCTTCAAATCAATAAGGACATTTAATGAAGTATTTGAGCACAGTTAATCGGACTACCTATCTGTAATAAAGCTGCTCGATGAGAATTTATATCAACGTCCGTTTGTGCAGGAAAGAAGTTCACAGCTGGTGACTGTCCACTGAAAATGTACAGGAAGAGGCAATGTCTTCTTGCTTTGATTTCAAACTGATGCCTTCACCTCTTTAACCTGACCGGATAAACAGTATGCGTTCATCCTCTCGGGACCGATTTACAGCTTGAATGTGCACAGAAGGAAACTCATTCCAAGAGACCAGGGTAATTGTGGTGAATTTACCAGGAGTGGTGTTTGAGTTGGTGTTAACAGTGGGCAGTAAGGGCTAAACCATTAGCACTGACATTGATCCTTGTACCAACAGCTCCTCACTCACTTTCTGCCTCATTCAACTCAGTCATCATTGACTTTCAGTTTATCCTACTTTCCCTTCGAAACTTTACTTTTGTTCCGGACCACTTTCGGATGTCCACTTGAAAACTGCAGTTTTTTCAAAAGAAATTCTGGAGAATGCACGTCAATCTTTGGGATAGGCTTCACTGCCCAACCATAATTACTCAAGAGATTAAGATGGTAAGTTACTTTACTTCGTCCTCGAAGTGCTCAATACAGTGATACAGCCATGATGTCGATAGGGAGGGAGTTCCAAGAATTAGACATAGCGACATTGAATGAACAGCGAGATAGTTTCAGCTCAGAAAGGCGAGATCCTAAGAGGGGATGTGCAGTGACAATTTATTCGGTGTATGTGCTGCCTTGGCTGCCAGAGGAAGTGGTGGAGGCTTGTACAATTGCAACATTTAAGAGGCATTTGAAATCATATATGAGTAGGAAGGGTTTGGAGGGATATGGGCCGTGTGCTGGCAAGAGGGAACAAATTGGGTTGGGATTTCCGGTCCGCATGCACAGGTTTGAATGAAGGGTCTGTTTCCCTGCAGTACATCTCTGTGACTCTATGATTCCAGTTGGATGCAATCAACCACTGGATTCCTTCTGGCAGAACCGGGTCTGTGCTCTCTGTTGAAGCAGAAAATGGTTTTCATTCAGAGTGGCCACAAGAAGAGAAATAAATCTTCATTTCCTGACTTGGAATTTTATCCAGGCCTTGGCGATTCAAACCCAGACTCTGAAGCAGGGACTCCACCGAAGTTGACAATAACCCTTTCGACCTAACCTGTACAAACCCTTGTGCCTATCGTTGTTTGTCCCCACATTTTGAAGCACCGGTCCTTGCCGTGGGTGGTGAAGCATCTAACTACTGCCTCGCAGAAAAACCGTGGGGTCAGAGACCCGATCGATCTGTCATGAAGCGGGGATTGCATTGCTCAGAACAGACGTGTTTGCTGTGTGGGACTGAAATTGAGCTCGATCACACACAGATACGGTGTAACAGCTGCCAGCAGATGTGGAGACGGTTGGGACAGTTTCATTCACACTCTGGGGAAAAGACTGGATCCTAAATTCAGGGGAGATAAGTGTCACACATAGAAGGCTGAAAATTGGTTTGGGAACGATATGAGTCATGATCGAATGACCAGATAGGCTGACCAGATGGGCTGAAAGCTCTAACTGTCCTCCGATGCCTTCTGGCCTCTGACCATCCAGTATCTAAGGAAATAGAAACAGAGTTAATCGTGCATTTCGAAGTCCTCATCTCATAACTCGGTGAGGTGAGAGATGGAACAGTTCTGCGATTAAATTTTGAGACTGGGAGAATGTTTGGAGACGGAGTAATAAAAGAGAAACTGAGTATAAAGTTGGGAGTCAGGAGATATTCAATAAAATATGTAGACGGAAATGGACATGGAGTAATAAGTGTCACTGGTCTTGAAGACTTAACTCGGTTTTCCATTCCAAGATTCTACCAGACCTGCTGAGATTTTCCTGCAATTTCTTTTGTTGGTACTGAAACTGAAGGGAAAAGTCTGATCCTGGACCAATCAGCTCTGTCTGCTCTGTGGACGTTTGAATTCGCTATTCGAACAAATCACTTCTGACCCACACGGAGACCTCACAATCCTGCATCACCCCCACCCCTGTTACTGACAATAAGCTGTTCATTACGTAAACACATATGGGTACACAACAGCATCATTTACCGAGTGAATTGAGAAAATTTCAGGGAGAGTTCCATTCGGTTTCCATCTGGGCATTCTCATTCAGTTAATTCTATTGAAGCACCATTTGACATGCAGCTGTCACTGTCATGTGGCCATTCGCAATCGACGACTCTGGATATTTTGGTTGGGGCACGTTTGGAATGGAACCTCACGTTTTGGAAGGGACATCTTTTATAACATATTCGGCCGAACCGATAACCTTGTCTCTTGCACCTGCAGTACAGTTCATTCCTCCCCATTGCAAATAACATTATCCAAGTCTTTCAATTCTCAGATTTATTCCTTCAGACCATGACAATCCATTTAGGCCTTGCCCCGGGATTTTCGATTCTCTGTTAATATTTTCATATTTTGACCCTGATCCTTAGGTCGCCGAAGTGATTCCCAGACACTCTGGCAGACTGCAAATCAATCGGGAAAATACCTCAGGAAACCAAATCATTTCTGATTAGAGTGTAGGGAATCCCATCTACTGAAGAGACAGAGTCCTCACAATGAACACCTTCCTCTTCTACCTACCTACAAAGTTTACCACTTCTAATAATCGAGAAAGGAATTCTGATTATAATTTTTTTTAAAAAACAGGAACAATCTTCTGAAGACATTTCCAATTTGAATTAGATTTTTTTACCCTTTCACACGGTAACAGCCGTTCCTGAGGAAGGAGTTTCCATGAGCTGTGTCCCAGGGCTGGGCAGGAAGCCGCTGATTGAAACTGCAGTGGCCCCTTTGTGTTGGCAGCAGGGGCTTGTAGAGAGTGGGGTCACATTTTGCTGCACGTGGCCGTCTCACTCATTGCGGACTCACGGTTAATCATGGATGAGTTCTCGTGGTTGTATTGTCAGTACATGGTCGATCTCAATACTTGATGTGAAATATTTGAGGTTCTGTGCTCTTTTTGGGCTAGGACAACCAACATTTCAGCCAAATGCTCTGACCATTTGAGACACAGCAACTGGCAGCAAAATTGTGCGTGTACACATCCAAACGCACAGTGATCGAGAGGATGTGGACAGCAGTAGTTCTCATTATTTTAAGAATCAGTTGCTCATGTTCCCGTGTTTATCGCAGAGAGGGTGAGAGACCCGAGGAGTAACAAACACACCCACAAAGCAATATCAGGACCTGTGTAGTTCTGTCACAAAAAGCTTCCTGCAGTGGTTCAATTGCAAAGTTGGGTTTCAAACCCACGACGCAATAGAGTCTGGATCCTAAACCCAGCATATTAAAACTCTCTGGATTAGTGGTGCTGGAAGAGCACAGCAGTTCAGGCAGCATCCGAGGAGCAGTAATATCGACGTTTCAGGCAAAAGCCCTTCATCAGGAATACAGGGTTTCGCCCGAAACGTCGATTTTACTGCTCCTCGGACGCTGCCTGTACTGCTGCGCTCTTCAGCACCACTAATCCTGAATCTGGTCTTCAGCATCTGTATTCATTGCTTTTACCTACATTAAACCACTCGGCGACGCTCCCTGACGATAACTAAGGGCCAAACATGTCAAGACTAATCTTTCAGTATCGCTTCACTTCAGGCAATTTCCCCTGGCACTTTCTATGAATACCTTAAAATTATTTTTAAAAATATTTACAACGATTTGAAAGGTTTGCACGTTGTGGACATTATTGAGAAGCTAAATATTCTTCCACAGTTTTCCCCGAAGCTTCAGGCCTGAGGGATGTTCTGGAAAAATTTAAAAAATCATGAGGTAGACGAACAGAGAACATAGTCAATCTACACTTTTTCAGAAGTCACATGAGTTTACAGTGAGATAGCATAGGTTTAATGTGAGAGCAGTATAATTTGAAAGGGACGTGAGCGACACATGTTTTTAATACAGACATTTTTGTGCGTGTGGAATAAATTGCCACATTTAGTGGCAGAGTTTGGTGCACTCACAACACTTCAAAGGCATCTAAATGGGTATGCAGACAGGAATTGTTCGGAGAGATAGGGGACAAATATTGGCAAATATATTTAGATTAGTTACGGTCATCTGTTCAACAGGTGCAAGGTGGATAGAAAGGTTTGCTTCCGTGCTCGGTAATTCTGTGACACTCCAGTACCTGACAACAGTTTGAATAGACCACTTGCAAAAACGCATGCTGTTTGTTCCTAAATCAGCGTGTTTGAATTTTATTTTTTTCTTGAGGCGTAATGTTTTGAAATGACACAGAGAGGAATGTTTTCCAGACATTTACAGATAATGACCATTCTCCTTGATACATTCCCAAGTTCTCCATCAAATAATTTCGTTGACTAAAAAAAAAACTCACAAATCGTGTTATCCCCTTAACTCTCCAGTGAATCCAAAAACTGACAGCTCTTAACGTGGACCACGTGCAAAACTCAAAAGGCAGAGTCATTATCAGACAGGCAAACTCATTACTTCTGTCTGTGGGGCAGTGCGAGACATGTATGTCAAGAACTGCTCACACAAATAACACCGAAGCAATTCCAAACGGAGCTTCCCGACATTCTGGAGATTTAGTGCATTGCCAAGTAACAGAAAGTGCTCAAGTAACATTAAACAAAACAGAAAAATGTACCATGCAAAGTGAATATTGCCAATTATATTCTCGATTAAATTAGGTCAACAATGGGCTGGTGCCTCCATCTGATCGAGCGAGCCAATCTCCAGCCTCCCTCACCGGGACAGTTATGAAGGAAATGAGAGAAATATAACAAAGTTTCACGTTGCGATTGCCCACCTTTTAGCCACAACAACAAAAAACGAGGGAGCAGATTCAGTGCAGGATCTGGCTTCACAACAGCGGTGAAATAACGGCGTCCACTCACTTTCAGGGAAAACTGTGAACAACTCACATTGTCCAGAATATGAATACACTGCGCAGGCTGTTTAGTTCCCATATTCTACTGCTGTCCTGACATTCATACGATAATGTTTCTTTCAAAGACAGCGTTTGTAGCTGTGGAATGACAGTGGCAGCTGTTTCCCCTCACTCTTACTGCCGCCCTTGGTCGTGTAGGGGCTGCAATTCTCTTCTTACACGCGGTAGTTGAGTGTGCAATTCTCTGTTGTGGAAAAGCAGAGTGTTTTGGAGCAGAAAGATGTGAAGTTCGGATGCTTCTGGAGTTCCTTTTGAAAAGTTCGGTGACGCTGGGAAGATGGTTTGCAGACTTTTCCTCCTTTTCTGGGTGACATTCTCAGCGCTGCAGAGGTTCCTGTGAAGCGCTGCTCTCATGTTTTGGTACGAATTCGTTTGTTTTCATTCCCGCTGCTTCCGTTTGTTGGGATTGCAGATTGGGTCCAACGGATGGAATCCGTGGATGAGTGCCCTGCTTCCATGAATTATCTGGCTGTCTTCTGCTTCCCTGTCCTATTATTGTTGTGCTATTCTAGTCGAATGTGTGGCCCCTGCCGTTTGTACGTATTGCTACTAGGGACTGCTGGACTGACGCCCACACAAATTCTTTGCCAAGAACCAATATACACCCACCTTCATTCGCAAATGCGTGGCACACAAAGTTCGCAACGAGGATTTGCTATGAGGTAATTTTTAAATCATGCTTCCCTGTGATAAAACCAAATTCTGGAAAACGATATCCGGACTCCTCCGAACCCTCGGACCTATGACAGCACAGAAACCGAGAGCCTCACTCAGACAACAACTCACGAGAATCCAAGGCCCAATACCCATCATGTGCAGGTCAAACGTGGTTGACGAGATTCCACGCAGGGACTGCACGAAACACGACATAGGAGAAAGAGGCTGACAACTAGAGAGCTGCATTCATAATTTAATCTGGACTGTAAACGCCTCGGACAGCTGTTCCTTGCAGTTATGCACAGAATATTGAATATCCCTGATTCCAGGGCTTGGAATTCGGATGATATGACCGTCTGCAGCACTGGATACTTCCTTATGTGAGGTAACTCCTGATGGAACACATGTCACACTCTATTGCTCATTGAGAAATACCTCCAAAATAGGAGCTTAGAGCAGCATTTCTGTTGTCCTTCTGGTGCTGTCCCTGACATGCCCTGTGGCACTGCACTTATTCTGTGTTTCCTGAGGGTTCGGCACATGCTTCCACGATCGTATTATGGGCAGTAATCTGCATTTTCTCTTCAATAACGGGTGTGTGAAGCGGAGGTCCACCATTCTCTATTCGATTTTTCTCTTCTTATGCACAACTGCAATACAGTAAAGGATCAATTGATATTGAAAGATGATATACAGAGGCGTGTGAAATACCTAAGTTTTAATGACATTTATGCAATGGTTATAGATTACCTTGATTCAGGAAATAAGGATGTAAAGTCTGTTTGGCTGGAATTCAGGAACAGTGAGGAATGGACTCACAAGCATGTGTAGTTTACAAGCCCACTCGCAGTAACCACAAAGCGAAATAAATCGTACAAGGGGAAAAAAATGCGTGTGAGTGACAAAAATGGCATTAGTCATGCGTGATCTTAGCTTCCCATCTAAAACTCTCGGTTCCATTGTAAAAACGTTTGGAGGACCAAAATCAAAAAAATCCCACATGTCCCATAAAACATCACGAGGGATATCTTGGTAATTGATTACTGTACTGGTGACTTAATTTTCTTATTTTCTTGGAAACCAACGCTTTAATTGTGAGCATCAGAAAAGCCTTTTGTTTTGCCAGCAAGAAATAAATATGTGATTAACCTTTGTTCGTTTCCTGTATAAGAACACTGAGACTCCTCTCCACCGCACTTCTTTTGCATTTCTATCGATTTTAACACTAGTGTGTCTTTTGATTCTTCCCAACAAAGTATATGACCTCGCATTCCCTACATGAAACTGCATCTGCCAAGAATACTCCAATTGTTGGAGGGAATCCTGAGGAACAGAATGTACATGTATTTGGAAAGGCAAGGACTGATTCGGGATTGTTAACATGGCTTTGTGCGTGGGAAATCATGTCTCACAAACTTGATTGAGTTTTTTGAAGAAGTAACAAGGAAGATTGATGAGGGCAGAGCAGTAAATGTGATCCATACGGTCTTCAGTAAGGCGTTCAATAATGTTCCCCATGGGAAACTGATTGGCCATGTTAGATCTCATGTAACAGCAGTGGACCTAACACCGACCCTTGTGGTACGCTGCCAGGACCTGGACACCAAGAACATGTTCCATCAACTACAACACTGTTTTCTTTTGGCAAGCCAATTACTGATCAAAGCTGCAATCTTTCCCACAGTTCCATTCCTCCGCATTTTGTATACTAGCCTATTGTGGGGAAACTTATCGAACAACTTGCTGAAAACCATATACACCACATCAACTGGGTTACTGTCATCTACCTGTTCGGTCACTTTGTCGAAAATGTCAACAAGATTCGTTAGGCAAGCCCTACCCATCACAAAACCGTGCTGACTGTCCCTGATCACATTATTCTTTTCGAGATGGTCATAAATCCTATCTATAATAACCTTTTCCAACACGTTATCAACAACTGCAGTGAGACTCACTGGTCTGTAATTACCAGGGTTGTCTCTACGAAACTTTTTGAACAAGGGAACAACATATGCTATGCTCCAGTCCACGGTTCTGTTCCTGTAGACAACGATGATTTGACGATCAATTCCAAAGGCTCATCAATCTCTTCCCTTGCTTCCCATAAGGATCCTAGGACAGATCCCATCCGGCCCAGGGGACTTGTCTGTTTTCACACTCTTCAGTATTTCTATCATCTAATGCTTGTGAAACTCAATCTCTACCACACTAGACGCAAGTATCTCTGTATCTTCCTCGCCAACATTTTCATGATCTACAGCGAACACTGTCGAAAAATATTTATTTCGTGCTTCCCCTATCTCCTCTGACTACACACAAAACTTCCCACTATTATCCTTGATTGTCCCAAATTTAACTCTCGTCATTCTTTTATTGCTGACATACCTATGGAAAGCCTTAGGGTTAACGCTGATCATATCTGCCAACAACTTCTCATGTCTCCTCCTGGCTCTTGTAAGCTCGCTTTTTAGGTCTTTCCTGATATCGGTGGAACCCTCGAGCGCTCTAACTGAGTGTTCACGTTTTGTCCCAACATAAAACTTTTTTCCTTTTGACCAGGGATTCCACTTCCTTAGTAAACGTTCTATATCTTCCTCCCTACCTGACAGGTACATACTTATCTAGGACATACAGGAGCTTTTCCTTGAATAAGTTCCACATTTTTAATGTGCTCACCCCCTGCAGATTCCTACCCCATTCTGCGCTTCCAAAATCTTTCCTCATTGCATCGTGATTTCCCTTCCACCAGCTGAAACTCTTGCTCCGTGGAGTACACCTCTCCCTTACCATCAGGAAAGTAAATCTGAGAGAATTGTGATCGCTGTCTTCAAAGTGCTCACCTACTTCCAAATCTAAAACCTGGCAGGCTCGTTACCCAGTACTAAATCGAAAGTGGCGTCATCCCTTGAAGGCATGTCTACATACTGTATCAGGAAGCCCTCCTGCACACACTGGTCAAAAACCCATCTATAGTACTCGTACTGTAGTGATCTCAGTCAATATTTGGATCTTGTCTTGAGTGTTCCAGAGTTTTTCATTGTACCAGAGTCTAGATGAAGTTTGTATTCCTCACGTACGGGAGCGAGAATTCTTTCAATGTCTTAGATCAGTTCCTGTGCCGAGAACATCAGAGTCAATGTCCCTTCCTCTACTCGGACTGACAATTTACACTTCTTCATTCTCCTCGGATTCCGTTTCCCAAAGAGTATCTCAAGAGTTCCACAGTTGTAGCCTAAATTATATGGTTTGCTTCCTAAACATTTTTCCAACTGCCAACTGACAATATTTTCACAGTATCTCTTCACAATCCTCTGGCTTGCACCATGTCCAGGGATGAGAAGTCCCGTTTGGTGGAGAGAGTTCCTAGGCTGGTGAGTTTCACTTTGGAACAAAGATGGTTAAGTGGCAATTTCCTGCGGTTGTTTGTAATGATGGGAGAGGGAGCGGTGGGGAATGAGCACTCTGACGAGCAGGAGGAAGTGTTGCCAATGACCAGAGTCAGAGAACAGAGGACAAGGGATGAAAGGAATCTAATGAAAAGCAGCACTTCTGCTCAGGGCGTTCAATAACAACTGCAGAAACCCGATGTGTCGGGCAGTGTATCTGGAAAGAGAAACAGAGATAATGTTTTAAATGTGGAGCATTTCTGATGAAGAACTCGAGTCTTACAAGTCTAATCAAATTACAGGCTGGTTTGCAAAACAGGCTTTCTGAACTTTGAATTGTTCCAGCAGGAAAGCATTCATAACGTAGTCAGCAGGATTCAAACCTACGTGGGGAAACCCCAATGGATTTCTAATCCATCGCCTTAACCACTCGGCCATGACTACAGACACAATCGCCCCCTGAGCATTGACCAAATCAGCCGTGATCTCATTGAAAGCTGCCGCTGACTTGAGTTAAATGTTTCCATCTCCTTTCATACCTTTGCTGTCATTTGTAAGGTGCGAAACACCAATGTAAAAGAAGAAAAGCACAAAGTTAGGACAAGATATTTGCAGCAAAATTGATTCAAAATTATTTATTGAAAGGAAAATCACACTTGGCAATTTGCTCGATCTCTTTGCGAACATGACCAGCAGAGGTAATCAAGGGAGCTATTGATCTGAGTATTCTTGGACATGAAACAAACAAAGGTTAGTGACATATTCATTTTTTTTTTAGCGGTCGAAATGGTCTTTCCTGATGGTTACAATGAAAGAGATGGTTCCCAATAAAAGACAGAAATTAAGTCGCTTGTAGATGTACTTCAATGTGATACGATTCACTTTCAGCCCCTAATTACCCCAGAGATGGAGGGGGTGAGTTACTTTTCTTCACTCTTCAACTCCACAGCATGGAGGTACAGACATGAAACCGCCAGAGATGGAGTTCTTGAATTGGGAACCAGCGACACTGAAGGAACTAGGCAAAAGTGAGGACTGCAGATGCTGGAAACCTGATTTGAGATCAGAAAATTCCTTCATTACTGTACTGTTAAGGGAGAAAGGTGATTGGCTCTCTCGATCAGATGGGGGCACCGGCGCATTGATGGCCTAATTTAATCACGGATATATTTGGAAATGTTCACTTTTAATGGTTCGTTGTTGTGTTTTGTTTTATTATACTTGAGCACTTTCTGGGACTTGGCAATACACTAAATCTCCAGTAGGTTTGGAAAATGCATTGCTGTTATTTGTGCGAACAGTTCATGTCAGAGACGACTCACAGTGCCTCACAGACAGCACTTAAGCTTCGGTGTGTCTGATCATGGTACTGCCTTTTCAGTTTTGATTCTGTTCCACGTTAAGAGCTTTCAGATTTTGGATTCGCTGGAGAGCAAAGTGGGTAATGCGATACGTGAAGTATTTTTCTTCAGCCAATATCTTTGATGGCGAACTTGGGAAAGTGTCAAGAAGAATGGTCATTGGCAGCAAATATCCGGAAAACCTTCATCTCTGGATCGGTTGGGCTCATCCACCCTCCAAACAAAATAGCCAAACTCGCTGGTTGAGTAACAAAAATCATGCGTTTTTTTTTGCAAATGGTGTATTCAAACTGTTGCCGGTGGCTGGAGCATCTCAGACTTGTCGAGCATGGAAACAAATCCCATGATCCAACTTGCCCTTGCTGAATAGATAAACGAAATTAATCCATACATTTCTGCCAATATTTGTGCCTTATCTCTCCGAGGTCTTCCTGTCTAGACACCCATTCAGATGCCTTTGAAATGTTGTGAGTGCACCAGACTCTGCCACTAAATGTGGCAAGTCATTCTACACACACAAAATTTCTGTGTGAAAAAACATGTGTCCCTCACATCCCTTTTAAAATTTTCCTCTCTCACGTTAAACGTTTGCTATGTAGATTTGAACTAGCGTATCTTGTGAAGAAGTGCTCCCTGACTATTTACTCTGTCTGTCTTCCTCATGATTTTATAAGCTTCTGTGAGGCCAAACATAAGCACTGAAACTCCTGGGAAGCTGACGAAGCCTATTCAGTTTCGTTCTCATGTCCAAGCAGCACAAACCTTGCAAATCCTTGTAAAGGTTTTCTAAACTTTCACTTGCAAGAAGTATGTCCAGCTGCAGCACTTGTTTGACCGCGTGTCTACTCTGGAGCTGCGGGTGGACTCACTGTGAAGTGTCAGCAATTCTGGAGAGTTATGTTGCCTCCCAGGTGCTCAGGCCAGGGATGTCGCCCATCAGCTGAAGAGCATTCGAAAAGGGGATCATGAACAGTCAGTTGTCTTGGTGCATACAGGCACCAACGAAAAGAAAACGAGATGAGGACCTGCAGGGAGAATTTAAGGAGCTAGGAGAGAAATTAAAGAGGAGGACCTCAAAGGTAGTAATGTCGGAATTACTGCCTGTGCCATGTGACTGCCAGCGGAGAAATGAATAAAAAAAACGGCACGGTGAACACGTGAGTTGAGGAATGGTGCTGCAGGGCGGGTTTCAGATTTGTTGGATTTTGTGACCAGTTCTGGGGATGTGGAACTATAAGAAAATTGATCTACATCTGAACCAGATGGGAACGTATTTCCTTTCGGGAGTTTTTGATACTGCTGTTGGGGAGGTTTTATACTAATGTGGCAGGGGGCTGGGAACCACAAGATTAAACAAGTCGGCAGTGAGGTGGAAACTGGAAACGCTAAGAATCTGGAAGATAGCATTAATAATGGGAAGAGTAGGCAGAGAGCAGATGAATGCAAAAGAACTGGTGGCCTGAAATGCATCTACTTTAATGCATGGAGTATAGACAGATGAAGTTAGGGCCGAGGTTGGTGCCTGGAATATGAGGTTATTGCGATCACAGAGATTTAGTTGATGGAAGGGCATGGTTGGCAACCAAATGTTCTAGGATATAGACGCTTCAGACGGGACAGGGAGGGAAGTAAAAGGGGAAGGAGTTGCATTGCTGGTCAGGGATGATATCATGGCTGTGCGAAAGGAGGACACCATATAGGGCTTGGGTCGTGAGACACTATGGATGGAGCAGTGAAATAAGAAGGGTGAGGTTAGATTTTTGGGGCTGTATCACAGAGAGCGTGAGGTGAAAGAAAAAAATAGTTAAACAGACCATGGAAAGACGTAGAGGCAATAATTTAGTGTTGATTGGAGATTTCTGTTTTCCCAACATTGACAAGGATACTCTTAGCGTCAGTGGTCTGGATGGGATACCATTTGTAAGAAGCCTCCAGGTGAGTTTTCTGGAGCGGTATATCAATAGTCCGACGAGGGAATAGGCCATATTGGAACTGATATTGGGGAATAAGCCAGGGCTGGTGATAGCAGTTGCCGTGGGTGATTTCTTTGGGAAGTGCCCAATATTCTGTAAGTTTTAGATTACTCATTGACAAAGATGAGAGTGGTCCTAAGGAAAGAGTACGAAACTGGGCCAAAGCTAATTATATCAAAATTATGCAGGAGGTCGGTAATGTGGATTGGACACAGCTATTTGTAGGAAAGTCCACAGTTCATATGTGTCAGGCTTTCAAAGATAGGTTAAATATAGTGCAGGATAGGCATGTCCCGTTGAAGGTAAAGGATTTGAGAGGCAATATTCGTGAACTGTTGATGACAGGACAATTGTATGACTCGCCAAGAGGAAAAGGGAAGCATACATAACGCCTCGGCAGCTAACAACATAATGGTCCCTGTAGGAACATGAGAAGTGTAGGACAAGTCTTAAACGAGGAATCAAGGGTGTTAAAAGGGGTCATGAAACAACTTCACGCTAGCACAATTAAGGAGAATCCTAAAGCCTATTATTCATATATAAGAAGCAAGCGGGTAACCAGAGAAAGGATTGGTCCACTAAAGGAAAATTAAGGAAGGCTGTATGTCAAATCTGAGAGAATGGGTATGATTCTGAATGATTATTTTGCATCAGTGTTCACTGAGGAGAGGAACATGATGAATGTTGAGTCTAGAGGAAGACATTTGATTAATCTGGATCATGTTGACATAAGTAGGGAAGCTGTGTTGGGCAGGCTAAGGGTAATGAATGTGGACAAATCCCCAGGAACGGATGGGATCTATTCCTGGTTCCTGAGTGATGTGAGAGAGGAAATAGCTGGGGCCCTGACAGATATCTTCGTGGCATCCTTCAGCACAGGTGAGGTTCTGGCCGACTGGAACGTTGCTCATATTGTCCCCTGTAAAAGAAGGATAGTAGGGATATTCCGGATAACTACAGAACAATGGGCCTAACATCAGTGTTGGGAAAGTTGCTGGAGAAGGTACTGAGTGATAGGATCTATTCATATTTAGAAAATAATGTGCATATCAGTGAGAGGCATTGAGTCTTTCGGGGAAGTGCCTAAGTTGATAGATGAAGGAAAGGCTGTTGATGTCATATACATGCACTACAGTAAGGAGTTAGATAAGGTTCCCCATGGTAACCAAATACAGAACGTAAAGTAACATGGTGTGCAGGGTGTTCTAGACAGGTGGATAAAGAATTAGTTGAGTAATAGGAGACAGAGTGGCAGTTGAATGGAGTTTCTGGAAATGGAGAAAGATGACCAGTAGTGCTCCACAGGGGTCAGTGTAGTGGTCACTGCTGTTTGAGATATACTTAAATGATCTGGAAGAGAGCACTGTTGCAATAATCAGAAAGTTTGCAGATGACACGAAGATTTCTGGACTAGCAGAAATTATAAGTGACTATTAAAGAATACAGGAGGATATAGATATACTGGAAAGTTGGGCATAAAAGTGGCAGCTGGGGTTCAAAACAGACAAATGTGAGGTGACGCATTTCGGTCAGTCGAATTCTAGATGGGGTTATACAATGAACGGAACAGCTTTGAGGGAAAAAACGTTGATGGATAGAGAGATCTGTGAGTGCAGGTCCATTATACACTGAAGTTTGCTGCACAGGTGGATAGAGTGGTCAAGCAGGCATAGAATATGTTTGGCTTCATTGGATGGGGTATTGAATAAAATGGCTAACAAGTCATGTTAAAACTGAACAATACATTGGTCTGACCACACTTAGAATAATGTGTAAATTTGTGGTCGCCACATTACCAAAAGGATGTGGACGCTTTGGAGAGGGCGTGTAAAAGGTTTCAGCGGATGTTGCCTCATATGGATGGTGCAATCTCGGAAGAGAGGTTGAGTAGGTTAGGTTGGTTTTCATTAGAAAAAAGGAAAGTTTGAGGGAGACCTTTTTGAGGTTTACATAATCATGAAGGGTACAGAGAGGGTAGATAGAGAAAAGTTTTATTTCCCAGGTTGAAGGATTAAATACCGACAGGTCACGCTTTCAAGGTGAGACGTGAAAAGTTTAAGAGGGAGACACGCGGCAACTACTTGACACAGCGGGTGATGGAAGTCTGGAACGCGTTCCCAGCAGAGACGGGAGAGGTAATCACGGTAGATATATTTAAGAGGCGTCTGGACAGATCCATGAGTAGGTGGGGAGCAGAGGGATACAGATGCTTAGGAATTGGGTGACAGGTTTAAACAGTAGATTTGGATCGGCTCAGGCTTGAATGGATGAAGGGCCTGTTCCCTGTCTGTACATGTTTTTTGGTCTTTCTTCTTAAATTACGCCAATTTCATTACAAAATTTGCGAGGTCTTAGTGTCTGAAGTGAATCCATGCTGAAACACTAGTCATAACAAATCTGAGTGCTGGCTTTTGTGTGATAGCGTGGTCGTGCGGTCTAATGTGCTGGATTTTAAGCTTCAGTTTCTATCGAGTGGTGGCTTCAAATACCAGCATTGTCAGTCAGCAACGATGTGAGAGAACTGCGCATGTGTGGATGCCTATTAATTTGAGTGTTTGCAGCTCCTCTGTGTGCTTACCCTCTCGCTGATAAAATCAGCGACTGTCTCTGAAAAAACGCAAGTTCCTGCTGTCGGACAGATCCTCACATCCCGTCGATAACTTTGCTTTTGGATATCTGCGTTGCCAGTTTCTGTCTCTCAAATGGTCAGTGCATTTGGCTGAAATGTTGGTGGTTCGAGCCCACCCAGGGAATAAGCCTCAAATATTTCGGCACAAGCATTTACCCCGACCATGGGGTTACACGCAGCAGAATACGACATCACTTTCTCCAAGCTCCCGAGGCCAACAGAAAGCAGCCACTGCAGCATCAATCAGCGGCTTTCTGCCAAGCCATGGGAAACAACTCGTGGAAACTGGTCCCTTAGTAACAGCTCTTTCCGTGTGAAAGGAGCAAAACTTTCACTTTAAATTGGAAAGGGCTTCAGGACATTGGAATATTGCTCCAGTTCTTCGAACGTGTTCTAAATAAAACTCCTGACTTGAAAATAAGAAGTGGTAAAGGTTTTAGGTAGAAAGAACAAATAAAGTGTTGATTCAGACGACTCTGTCTCGTCAGCAGATGGGAAATGCCCAAAACTGTAAAGGGAAATGATTGGGTTTCCTTAGGTAATTTCCCGACTGATTTACTGTCTGCCAGAGAGATTGGAAATCACATCAGCGACAGAAAGGTGTGGGTAAAAATATGAAGATATTAAGGTTGAAACTTAAATCCGGGGACAAGTGGGGAATAGATTGTAATGCTTTGAAGGAATAACTGAAGTGAAAGGTGTGAATGATATTTTTGTGATGAGGAGGAATGAACTGGATCCTAACAAATTGCTGATGAAATATGCTCACAATGTCATAGCAAACTAATCCACAGTGCACCGTGCTTGGTTAGCTCAGTCGGTGCAGTGTGAGATGCTTAATCTGAGGGTGGTGTGTGCAAGCCTCACAATGGGCGCTTTCACTGCTTAATACAATTCCGGCTCTTCGTTCCACGTGCAGTATTGTTGCTGCTTTCATTGACACATCTGTCCACCTGCTTTTGATCACACGTCGGTTTCTGAGTGAACACTGTTTCCATTTTACTGGTGGCGCCAGAGACAACTTTATCAATGCAGCCGAAAATACAATGAATGATGTCCGTTTGAAAATGTGAGGTTCCAAACCAACCATGCACCACCCAAAGTGTTCAAAGGCACGGAAAGCGAATGGCCACTTGCGAGGGGTCTGACAGAGACGGATCAATGTCACATGGGTCCTGAACCAATTTTCAGTGATTCAGATTGTTCTGATGGAATCCGAAGGGTACTCTCACTCATCGTTTTGCAATTGTTCTTCTTGTGTTTAACGTAATGAACAGTATATTGTCAGGAACGAGAATGGAGGTGCTGCAGGATCGTGAGGTTTCAGTGTGGGACATAGACACAGTAAGTCAAATATACCCAGAGCACGGGAGAGCTGTTTGGTCCAGGATCACTGCCATCTTCTGTTTCAGAATCAACAAATGAAATTACTGGAAAATCTCAGCAGGTCTGGTAGCATCTTGGAAATATAAATCGATTTAAGACTTCGGGACTAGTGGCACTTCTTTTCCATGTCCATCTCCACCTGCTTTTGCACACTCTTCCTTTTTATTGAATGTCTCCTGACTTCCAACTTTATATTCAGCTTCTCTTTTATTACTTCCTCTCCAACAATTTTCCCAGTCTCCAGTTTTGAATCAGAACTGTTCAATCTTTCACATTGCCCATAACTTCGAACTAACAAATAACTGTTTCTATTTCCTTAGATAGCAGATGGCCAGAGACTGGAAGGCAGCATTGTTCCGAAAACTCATCCATGATTCAACCCGAGTACATAGGGAGTAAGACGGTTACACGCAGCCGAATACGACACCATGTTCTCCAATCCCCCGATGCCAACTCAAAGCGGCCACTGCAGCTTCAATCAGGGCTTCCTGCCAAACCCTGGGACACAGCTCGTGGAAACTCCTTTCTCATTAACTGCTCTTCCCGTGGGAAAGGAACAAAGCTTCCATTTTAAATTGGAAACGGCTTCAGGAGATTGGAAGGTTGTTCCTGTTCTTGGAATGTGTTATCAACAAAACTCCTGTCTTGAACATAAAAAGTGGTAAACGTTTTAGGCAGGAAGAACAAAGAAAATGTTGATTGTGAGGACTCTGTCTCGTCAGCAGATGGGAAATTCCCAACACTGTAAACGGAAATGATTGGGTTTCCTAAGGTAACATTCTGACTGATTTACTGTTCGCCAGAGTGACTGGAAATCACTTCGTATGAAAATATTCGGGTTGAATCTTAAATGCCAGGACAAGTGCTAAATAGATTGTAATATTTTGAAGAAATAACAAAAGTGAAAGGTGTAAATTTTATTCTTTGTGATTGGGAGGAATGAGCTGGAACTTTGCAAATTGCTGTGCCAGGTGAATTGTGCTCAGAATGAAATAGCAAATTAATTCGTCGTGTGCCAAGCCTGCATATCTCAGTTCGATGAAATGTGAGGTTTTTAATCAGAGAGTCGTGCGTCCAAGCCCCATAATAGTCGTTTTCACTGTTTAATAGAGATCCAGCTCTTCGTTCCACATGCAGAATTGCAAACGAACGCTGATGGAGCGTTCTTGTTGCTTTCATTGACACATATGTCCTCCTGCTTTGATCACATTCCGGTTTCTGAGTGAAAACTGTCTGCACTTCACTGGAAGCGCCAGAGTCAACTTTGTCAGTGCAGCTGAAAATACTATGAATGATGTCCATTTCTAAACGTGAGATTCCACTACATCCGTGCACCAACCAAAGTGTTCAAAGACACAGAACGCGAATGGCCATTTGTTAGTGGTCTGACAGAGACGCTTAATGTCTCATGGGTCCTGAACAACAATTAACTGATTCAGAATGTGCTGATGGAACGGAACGGAGTTCTCCCTGAACGTTTTGTAATTGTTCTTGTGTGTGCTCCTGTAAGTTTATGTATTGAACAGTTTATTGCCAGTAACGAGGGTGGGGGTGGGGAAGGATTCTGAGGTTTCAGTGTGGGACAAACGTGATCTGATCGAACGGGTAAGTCAAATATTCCTAGAACATTGGAGAGCTGATTGGTCCAGGATCACTCCCATCTTCTGTTTCAGAATCAACAAATGAAATTGCTGGAAGTTCTCAGCAGGTCCGGTCGCATCTTGAAAATGAAAACCGAATGAGATTTCGGGACTGGTGACACTTCTTTTTCCATCTCCATGTCCCTCTGCCTTTCTACAAACTTCCTTTTCATTGAACTTGCCCTGACTTCAAACTTTATATTCAGCTTCACATTTATTGCTTCCTCTCCAAACATTTTCCCAGTCTCTAAAATTTCCTTAGATACCAGATGGCCAGAGATTGGAAGACAAAGGAGGACGGTTAGCGCTTTCAGAATATCCAGCCTGCTCCGCCATTCGATTTGGCTAATATCGTTCTTAACCCCATTCTCCAGTCCTCTCCCTGAACACTTACTCCCCAGTCTTAGGATCCAGTCTTTTTCCCAGAGTGGGTCCTAATCCGTCCCAAAACCCTCCACATCTGTTGGCAGCTGTTACACCGTGTCTACGTGTCATCAATCTCAGTTTCAGTGTTTTTAGGCAAACACGAACTGTTCTGAGCAGCTCGATCGGGTCTCTGGCCCCACTGTGATCCTGTGGTGGAGCAGTAATCATCTTCATCTCCTACGGAAAGGATCGGCGCTTCAAAAAAAAACGGACAGAAAGAAAGATAGGCTTGTGTGTCAAAGTGACCTGGTCAGTCAACCTTACTCTGTATATCCCCGCACATTTTAGCTGTTGTGGTGAAAGGGAATATCAGTCCAATTAATTTCCATCTTCGCTTTAATTCGATATGTTTACTTCCTTGTTCTGAATATGCAGGGATGTTTCCAGCACTGATGGTCACCATTTCTAAGAGTGCATGCCACGAGCCCTGATATTTTCTGGAGAGTAGCAGTATCAGTTTGTGTGAAAGTGGCCCAGTACAAAGCTTAGAAGAAACATTGTTGTTCCCTCTTTATGGACGACAGTCTTTCATATCATGATCGATGGGGCTTTATTGCATACTCATCAGCAAGCCTTGTTTTCAATTTACTCGCCCAATACTACTGTAGCGGTGGAAAGAATATAATTCCGAATACCTGCTGCGTGAATTTCATTCTCAAATTTCTATTCGTAGTGGTCCTTCATACGTGGCGATGTGTATATCACTGCTGGCCATCCTGTTTAAGAGTGCAGTCACATATGTTCCATGTCTTGGCGCTGCAGGCAAAATTGTCTGCGCCTTTTCAGCCAATATTTCCTGGACATTTCAATATGGTATTCTTTATTTTTTCGATCATGTCCACTTTAAGGACACAGTTACCGGGCACTGATCCTTTCTGTAACAACAGGACCGCATTTGCTTTACATGCGAAGGTGGCCTGGATCAGTAACAAGGAGAGCATTCATTTCCTTCTGTCACAGCGAACACTGGATTCATGATGTTAGTCTCTGTCAAATACATCCGAAAATGTGCTCTGAAAGCTTCATTTGAACGCTGTCTGGCGTTTCTCAACGTGTGTCAACCAAAACCAGAAATCCTCAATCATAGTTTGGAGCAGTTCACATATTCGAGTTTCGAAGCAGCAAACACGGATACAGTTCATTCAGAATGAAAGGATTTACAGGCACAGATGAACTATCGTCTCTTGTTCTCATACTGTGTCTGATATTACCGTGTGGCCTGAAGTCTAAGCCATGTTGTAACTGAAAATGAGGAGATCACAGACAGGATTCCAAATGACAGTATGTACTTTGTTTTCTTGTTCTCACAGAGTTCCAGGAAAGTATGACAGCGAGGGAGAGGATTGCAAGTTACGTGCAGCTCTGGTGAAATACCTTCTGTCTGATTCAGTCATCAACAAGAAACGTGAATGTGACTAAAGCGGGACGCCTTTTCACAACTCGAACAAAGCGCAATCACGAACAGTGACCACCTCTTTGACATCTCAGATCGCTTTTGACCTTCCCTGAATATGTATAGGAACTAATTTTTGCACACCTCAAAGTGAGAACTGTTTGATTTACCGACAATAAGTGAGTTACATGTTCTTGATTCCCACATAGGTTTCTAACTCAGCTTGCAGCCAGGTGGCAGTTGTTCATGGCTCTGCTGGATAATGCACTATTATGGAGTAATAACATGAAAGTTGGAACTCTTATTGGCTCTGGGTTTCGAATAGTCTTGCTACGTGTTCTGCCATTCTCGGATTCCAGTGCTAAACCAGCTTTTCAGTTCATCTGAGCAGCAGGAGAGTCGGCGTTTCTGGCAGGAGCAGAATTCATCATCTCCAGTGATCACTTTATCTCAGGGGAGAAAATGAGTAAAGTTTTATACAGCGAGTAATCGGAATTGCATTCCGTTTCAGCATGGCAGCAGATATGGGCTAGCAAATTCAAAGCCATATTTTCTGATGAGAACAACAAGTACGACCGCTCAGATAGAGCAATTCCTCCTCACCGCTTATTCTGCAGAACTGGTACCGTTGCTGTGAGTATGCTGCAGGGTATCATCAGGTACATGCTCTTGGGATTCTGGTTTTGGCCTATGTGCTCGCGTGGCTGAGCAACCTGAGACTCTGATTTCAGATTCCACTTCTTAACAAGGCTTGTGTTTGCATCCCTGCGCGGCCACGTGTGCTAATGGATGAAGCTGGCAACGTTTTGCAGGGATGTGTTTTGTTAAAGTTGAACAGAAAAAGTAGTCATTTCTACGAACCCGGCTGTGATGTGGCACAGCAGAAAACAACCAACATGTCAGTGCCCACGCTGTTTTCCCCTTCTGCTGTAGTTGTCACGTTCCCCTCCAGCTCGAAAGGCCACCAGCATAATATGCGACTTAAAAACAGGCTGTGCCAAACTTTCATATTCCAGACAATTTGCATTTTTCACAGTTTCTCTGAAAGTGAATGGAGATATTTATTTCCCTGTTGATGTGAAATTAGGTTCTACATTGAGTCTGCTCACAGTTTTCTGTTGTTGTTGCGAAAAGGAGGGAAAGTGCGATACGAAACTTGGTTACTTTTCCATAATTTCCTTAATTTCTCTCCTGATGAGAGAGGCTGGTGATTGGTACTCTCGATCCGGTGGAGACATCAGCCCAAATGTTCACCTCGTCTAATCGAGACTGTAATTGGTAATCTTCACTTTTAATGGTTCATTGTTAGTCAGTTCTGATTCATGTTACTTGAGCACTTTCCTGGCAGTATTGGTGCTCTAAGGCGTCAGTACGTTGAAAGCACCATTTGGAATTGACTCGCTGCAATTTGTGTGAGCAGCCCATGACCCAGATGACTCGCTCTGCCTCACAGACAGCATTCAAGAGTCCGTGTGTCTGAAAATATGTTCTCTTTGTCAGTTCTGTTTCTGTTCATGAGTTGTTAGTTTTTGGTTTCGCTGGAGACACACACACAGACAAAGACCCACACGCACACATATATTTTGTGTGATGATTTTTTTTGGTACTTTCAGAGTTACATTGTACTTTGCTCAGAAACTACATACATTCATGTAGAACTCTGAGCTCAAAAACTGCATGAAATTATGTAAAACTCTGTTATCTCACTTTTTGGATTGAAATCAATCTAAACATCAGGTCAGAGACAGAGAACACCGGGGCTAACGCCTTCAACATATTGTCTAGCTTTTACCATTGTTAACAGCTAACCCGAGAATGCAACTTTTAAAAAAAAGGCTTAACAGACAATCAATTCTTCAATGTATAATTTCAGTTACATCACACTGCAAATCTTTGCTATAAATTCTGTGTTACGATCGAGCCCTCCACAATCACCTGATGAAGGAGTGTCGCTCCGAAAGCTAGTGTGCTTTCAATTAAACCTGTTGGACTATAACCTGGTGTTGTGTGATTTTTGACTTGGTACACCCCAGTCCAACACCGGCATCTCCGAATCACAACTTATTCCCGACAGCTTGCAAGTGTTCCCTTAGAATCTGCAGCTTTTGGAAACGTATTACTGGGACAAAGTCATTGCTCAATGTGATGGGATGCACCGTCTATCCCTAATTACTCGAGAGATTGAGATTTGGAGTTACTCCGCAGAACCCTGGATGTCCTCAGTAGCGGGGTACAGGCATGATGACATGAGGCAAGGATTTAGATGAAGTGACTTTGAAGAAGCAGCGAAATATATTCAACTGGGAAACGCAAAAACCTTGGAGGGGTAATTGTGGTGATAGCTTTCGCTTGTATTTGCTGCCATTGTCATTCCAGACAGATGCTGATCGATCACTGAATTGTTCTGGCAGGATCCGTGTGTGTGTTCTGGGTGCAACCAGGATTTAGTTTTCATTCGGATAATTCACAAGAAGAGCATTAAATCTTCATTTCCTGACTGGGAATGAAAGCCTGTTCTGGGCAATGCAAACTCAGACTCGTATGCAGGGATGTCCATTGATACTGCAGTAGCTTTTGGGACCTGAACAAACTCTAGTGCCTGCTCTTCACGTCATAATCGTCTTCGTCAGCAGTGTTTCTCTCTCCAAGTTTCCAAGTCGGTTCATATTATCACTCTTGGTTTCAATGTGAAGAAGGCAATGCTGTGATAATCTGATGTTGTTCAGCAGATATATTGCAGCAAGTTAAGTAAAGACTGATGCTAACACGAGCTCGTTTTGAGCTGCGCTGATGTGTTGGCAGCAAGAAAGGCAACGTTCAACTCGCCTCATTCCGGATGACGGGCTCGAAATGACCAGTGGTTTCTCGCTGAATTAGTTCAGGCTCTGGAATGTAAAACACTTCAAGTGTGAAAGTAAAGTGAAAGGAAATGTTTCACAGAGTAGGGAATTCCAAGTGAAACAGTGACGGTGATTATGTTTGCTGATTTTTCACCTTGTGAATGCTGCTTCCCTGATGTGGATGATTACATTACCTATAGACAAACTGTCACATCCAAACCTGTCTTTGGGTCAGTGACGGAATTGGTAACACGTCGAATTAGGGGATTGTCGGTACACATTTAAAATCACGAGGATGCAGCGAGCTAGTCCATTCCTGTTGTCTGTCAGGAACGGAAGGGTTTGGGTTTTCGAATTTACAGTTTCTTTCGTCCACTTCAAATTCTAGCTTAGAGCAACGTCTCTCATTGTCTGTAGAACTGGCTTTGGTTTAACCAAAAGCTGCCTTTTGGCGGTTGAACTTGCATGTTGGAGCGGACATCTGAAGTGAAGCACAAGGAGCTGGTCCAATCCTGAGAACTCTGCCACTCCCGGGGAATGTGTCGGTGTGTCTCTTTCTGTGGGTAATAACACAGTGTGACTATGTCAAACTTTAATCCCATTGTTGTGTCATCTAAGATCAAAGCGAGAACCTCACTGCCATTTGCACTGGAAACATCAGAACACATAAGGTTATGGACCAAAGCTGGAAACTGGGAATAGAATAGATGAATGTCTTTAAACCAGACTGCACCAAATGGCCAAATGGTATTTTCCATTCTGCAAAACTTGAAGACGAGTAGAAACCAATCTGCAGTGAAACTGATCAGAAATGAAATGGAAAATCCATTTCATTGAGAATAAGTGCAAGAGCGTCTGTCTTCATTCCGTGTAATCTCGTTGTTAGGATTTGGAACTCTAACCACAATAGTGTTGGTTCTATTCTCGGACAGGGAATGCATGTTTTATTGTGCAAATATATCGTGGTACCAGTATTTCTTACCACTGGTCCGAACCTGGTAATGCTTGGTGTTGTGCCAGGTTATCAAAAATCAAAAAGATACAGATTTTGGAAATATGAACTAAAAACAAGAATTGATAGAGAAACACGCTTCAACTGGCAACATCTGTGGAGAGAAACAGTTTTTTTTTTCTTAAGATGGACAGGAAACAGGTTAGTTTTCGATTTCAAGATTATACTGTTGGGAAAATGATAATCTTACCTGTCGAATCAGGATATTTATCAAAATAACTCTTGAGCTTACAAACATCGAATTTACAATCTTAAAAGGACTTAATCAGCTGTCATGCTACTTTCATTTTCCTGAGCTGGTGGAAGGCTATGTTTTAATGGCTACATTTCCTTTTAGTTTCCGTTATTTAGCAGTCACGCCGAATGGAGAATTGTTTCTTTCAGTGTCTGCCTCAATATGTGTCTTTGTTTTTTTCATATTTGTCTCTGTATCCTCCTGGGTCTTTTTCACATTCTCCGACTCTCTGTCTGTCCCTATCCCTCATTTCCCATTTCTGCTCTTGAAAAGCCTGACATTCAGAGACAGTTTGAGATTCGAAATGCTGAGAGGCTTTCTGACGCCTGGCTGGAGTCGGTCGAAGGAGTCTCACATTCTCTGGATAATGCGTCTGTCTCTTCGACCTGAGGCAAGGAGACATTTCTTCCTCAAAATCTAAAGACCCTTTCGAAGTTAAAGTTGAATTCCTTATCCAACAGAAAAAGAAAGTAATTACATGATAGCTGAAGAAGAACAACGATGCATTTACTGTTGGTGTACAACGAATGAATGGTGACAGCAGAGAATGAGGGTGATCATGTCGTGGTGTCAGTGCCATTACCACAACATTTCCCGGGAATGCTGCAGTGTCTCCTGCCTCACCACTTAATTACCACAAAACTGGGAATGAAGGAATGAGAATAAGAGGATGAGAAGCAGAAGTGCTTGTGGAACTGCGGGACGAATCTCCAGGTTAAAATAGTAGTTAAAAAGAGCATCCTACACTACTGGATTTAAACCAGGAAAATGAAGCCGGAACGCGAAATCAGAATGTACAGCAATTCAAACAGGACACTGAGTTTCTCGATCAGCAACACAATACTTGCGAGAAATAACGAGCTTTCAATACAATGAGCAGGCACCAGTGTGATGGGAGCTGCTTTCACAGCTAAGCCATGGCGCCACGTTAAGAGCCAGATTTCTCGTCCATATGTGCAATGCCTGAACCACTTGATCACAGGAATTCGAAAACGCGTTTTCTGTATTAATGTTGCTCAGTATGAATGGCAATCGAACTCTGCTTTTGCAAAAACAGGCATTTCAATGCTGAGCATGCCCCACTAAAAAGGCACAGAAAAAGACAGTATCCTCTTGCATTGGCATCCAACAGATATTTTCGTCTGTTTAAACTGACAGAATAAAGAGGATGTGCTCATCTTCTCTCACGTCCCATTAACCACGCAGGGATTTTCAAACAAAGATGAACAGGCTCATTGTTGTGAATTGACAGCAGTGGTGTGTGAGTCATTGCGAACAGTGAGCAATAAATGCTGAACCAATAGCATTGACACTGAGCCTTGCACCATCAGCTCCACACTCACATCTTGCGTTATGTCTCCTAGGCATCAGTGCACCTGACTCTAATTATTCTACCTTGCACCTCTCCTCAATTTATTCCCGACCGCTTGCAGTGTCGAATTAGAACATGCAATTATTAGAAATGCATTTCTAGGACACAGTTGTCATTCAATGAGATAAGATTCACTGCCCATCTTTAATTATCTCAAAGATGTAGGGGACTAGTTACTTTTGTTAACTCATCAAATCCTTCGTATGGAGATACTGACAAGAAACCGCGAGAGATGGCGTTCCTGGATTGCGGAAAGCAGACCGACCCCAAACTGCTAACATAACTCACCCAGGGAAGAGCAGATGGACCCCACTCTGTCAATGTAACTCAACCAGGGGACAGAAGTCTGACATCACACGATCAATGTAACTCAACGAGGAAATTATGGCCTGACCGCACTCTGTTAATATAACTCACCCAGGGAAGTGTAGACTGACGCCACTCTGTCAATGTTAGTCATCCAGGGAAGAGCAGACTGATCCAACACTTTATATGTAAATCACCCAGCAAATGGCAGACTGACACCACTCAGAGAAGATCAGGCTGTACCCATCCTGTCTCTGTCTCTCATCCAGGAAAGAGCAGGCTGATCTGATTCTGTCAATGAAACACAAGCAGGGAGACGAGCCTGACCCCACTCTGTCAAAGTAACTCACTCAGAGAAGAGAAGACTTATTCCATTGGGTCTATGTGAATCATCCAGCGAAGACAGTAATGAAACCATACTTGCTGTTAAACACAGACAGAGAAGAGCAGACTCTCACGATTCTGAGAAAGTAATGCGCCCGTGGAGGAGCAGACTGACACCACTCTCTTAACGTAGCTCACCCAGGGAAGAACAGACTGAGTGCACTCTGTGATATCACTCACTCAGAAAGAGGAGACTGACCCCATTCTGTTAATATGACTCTCCCAGGGAAGAGCAGATGAAGCCCAATCTGTCAATGTGACTCAACCAGGGAAGAGCACTCTGACCTCACGCGATCACTTTAACACACCTACGAAATTGCAGACTGACGCCACTCTGTCAATGCAAATCACTCAGGGAAGAGCAGACTGATCCCACACTGTCCAAATAACTCACTCCGTGAAAAACAGACTGACGCCACTCTGACAATGTATCTCGCACAGGAAAGAGTAGACTGATGCCATTCTGTCAATGTAACTCACTGAGGGAAGAGCAAACTGACGCCACTCAGTCAGTGTTACTCACCGAGGGAAGGGCAGAATGACCCCACACTCTCAGTGTAACTCAGCAGACTGATCCCACACGGTCAATATAAGTAATTCACTGAAGAGCAGTCTGACCACACTCTATAAATGTAATTCACTCAGGGAAGAGCAGACTGATCCCATTCTGTCTATGGCACTCACCCAATGAATGAACACTAATCCCACTCTTCCAATGTCACTCGCCAGAGAAGAGCAGACAGAAGCCAGACTGTCAACATAAATTATCGAGGGAAGAAAATACTGACGCCGCTCTTTTTGTTTCACTCAGGCAGGGAATAGTAGACTGTCACCACTCTGTGAAAGAAATTCGCCCAGGGAAGGGAAGACTGACCCTACTATATCTGCGTGACTGACACAGGTAAGAGCAACTAATCCAACTCTGACAATGGCTCTCCCTCAGGGAAGAATACCCTGACCCCTCTCTGTCCATGTAGCTCACCCAGGAAACTGCAGACTATCCCCACTCTGTCTATTTACCTTCACAAAAATCCTCTGAAGTACGTCCTATCCAGACACTCTCCACATCACTGTCTTTGTAACCGTGTGCGTTCAATGGCGAATCCAAATAACCTGCAAATGTTCAGAATGTGGTAGCAAACCAGAGCTACCACACAGAAATTGGGCGAATGTGCAAACTTCCATCAGGCAGTCACCTAAGCCTGGAATGGAAACCAAACCTGACAGCAGTCGTGATTATAAAATGGCAGAACAGAAACCCAGCAGAAAGAATTGCATCCCTGTGTGTTGCAACGATTCTGAGTGTTAATGAAGCCCCCCTCACTGAAGTTAATTTCCATTTTCATCACTGCCAACCTTCTTCAAAGCAAAGCACGCACTTGCTATTTTCAGACTTCTGATATCCCGCTTTCATCCCGCTTTTTACCTAATCATATTTCTGACTTTACAATCTCCGTCATACCAGGTTGGCAACTGCAGAATGAGCTTTGATCCGTTCTCCACTGATGTTGAGAGTAGTAATACAGCATATTCGAGTAGGACTTGATGCACTTGCGGGTGGTGTATTCGTGGCATTATGGCTTCTTTTTTTCGTTTTCGGTCTACTATTTCGAGTTCATTGCGCTGACTTCTGAAGAAGACTTCTTGGAGTCGAAATGGTAACTGTGTTTTCTCTCGAAAGACAGACGTAGCTTTATTTTTGTTCTCTTATAAACTGATCTTCTTCTGATCTTTGCAAGTGAAATAGGGTGCATTACTATTGCCCGTTTTTAGTTTCAAAATCGAGAGAAACATGAAGGAGACAATATCAAAGAACACAAAGTTCTGAGTTGTTAAGATAATTTTTGCAGCAATGGTGGACATGAAGGTCAAATTAAGATAACGGTTCAAGAAAATTTAGTCTGAAAGTGGTATTTGACTTTAGTTCCAAATATATGTTTCCGTTCTCCCAGTACATCTTTTTGACTCCCAGGAAACATTGATTGTTTTCTGTATTCACTTTGTTTAACGATATCTGTTGTCTGGTCGACCAGGGACAACTTGAATTTGCGTCTGCATTGAATAAGATTTCGCTCTTTCTTTCGAGAAGCAAACCTATGCATTATGTACCACTTATCATGCTGATGGCTAAGAAGTTCAAAATGAATTACGGTTTATGGATCATGAGCAAGAATGAAGTGATCCACTTGTGAACAGATGTCACCACGCCCTATTCCTACATCGGGCCTGAACGGTCCATTGGCAGAGTCTGCAGACAGGAAATGTCTAAGTGAACTAGTTCTTTGTTCAGTTTGATTTGATAACAATGGTAGTGCTGTTTTGGGGCAGAAATGTGTCAACATCTCTGACGTTAGAGTCAAAATTTAAGTCACATCTACTTCGTGGAGTATCTTCTCAGATCGGAACATGCTGACATGAAAATATCTAGCTCTGAGAGCAAAGGTTTTTACATTAAACTGGGAGTATGTTTAACTAAGCAATTCAGATAGCCAAGATGAATAATTGGTATTTGGTTCTTCATGTTGAGCTCTCCACACCAACTGCTCCAACGAAGGTCGTGGATAAGATCCCCATCGATTATTTTGGTCAATCTTAGCCTCAACAACAACAATGCTACACCACAAGCAGAGGGCTAAGTCTGATTTTCATCGTTAATTTCAAATTCAGTTCTTAATGCACAGTTTCTTACGAATGTGGTCAGCAGAAGACCGTTAACATTCCACTTCTAATATTTCCAGAAAATTCTACTCCGCTGATATCGCCTTGCCTTATCACACCTCAAGCCAGGAACCTGGATCAGTCGAGTTCCTTTCCACACATGGAGTTGCTTTTTCTAATTCATTGACTGCTGATATAATAGATTATTGGCCTAGAGAGTCAGTTGTAAATTAGGTTGAACTTTCTCAGCTTGACTTTCAACTGATCCTAAAAAAAACTCATCACCTGCGGGAAAATGTATTGCATTGCTTCTTGTTTTGCTTAATTCCACCCCCCCCAAACATCCAAATTTCACGATAGTTCGACAAATGTTTTGAAACTGATTCGTGTTGGAAGTTGATTACTTTTTGTGTCTCGACATATAATTTATTCAATTAGACATCTTGAAATTACTTCGGATTCTTCACAGTTGAAAATTTACTTTCGATTGAATGCAAAGCTCAAGCTCCGCGAAATCCAAATTCTGCAAAGGAATTAATGACTTTTAAAAGATTCAACGCTGTGAGCAGGATTCGAACCTGCGCAGGGAGACCCCATTGGATTTCAATCCAATCACAGCTGCAGAAAAGCGGCTAATTTTCATCGTAAAAGAACTTAATTCATGAAATATGTACTTTGTTTGAAGAACAAATTGTCAAGACCCAAAGATTTCGCCAAATCCTTTGCAGAGACCCAGACGAACGTTACCTTAGCAGATTGACAGGCTTTCACCGCAAACTAGATCCCGACACAGCTGAAGTTGTGGGAATGATTCTTCATCGAATTCTAGAGTCACGGATGTACACCACACGAAGAGAGGATCATTGTCTCACTGCGTCCGATCGATTTTGACTCAATTGCTCATCATCTGGTACTAAAGTTGTGTTTTAATATTCATCGAAATATGGTATTAGAAATGTTGATTCTAAGTCCATAAACACTAGCTACATTCGTTAAAAAAAATCGGAATTAGAAAGAATGCAGAACCAATTTACAGGAATGGATCCAGCAACTAATCCGTAAGTTCTGACATCAGGTAATGAACTTGTGAGCACAAGAGAGGAAGATTGACCGAAGATTTGGAACTTGAAATCGTCTTGACGGAATTATTTGCAAAGTTTTTGCGGTTGTTCTAGAGTCAACAAGTCCTTGAACAATACAACACGGAAAGTGGCCCTTCTTTCCAACTTGACCATTGAGGACAGTTATCCTAAATTAGTAGGTCCCATTTGCCAACTTTTGGCCTACATCCCTCTGAACCTTGTTACTCATATATCCATGCAGATGCTATTAAATTTTACAGTTGTACCAGTCTCCAACAATTTCTCTGTCAGCTCATTCTGAACACGACTGAAAATGTTGCCCCTGACGTCCCTTTTAAATCATTACCCACTAATTTTAAACCGATGTTTTCTAAGTTTTGACTTCCTCACCAGCAGAAAAACACGAGTCAACCTATCCATGTCCCTCATGATTTGATAAATAGCAACGATTTGACTTTATCATACTTGTCAGGAGGGAAATGTGTGGAGATTATTTGTCGAAGATTTGAAGAAGAAAGTCTGATGTACAGATTTTTAGAATTGCATCTTGGAGAAATTTTTAATAAGTCATTGAAGTCTAGTGGCAGTTGTAGAAGTCTGTTGTGAAAGCTGCAGAAGGATTTCAGGGCACGAGAACGAAGCATTATTTCCAATGTATTGTGGCTCAGTTCGACTGCACGTGGACTACAGTATGAGGAATTATAATCCTCAATTTAGGAAAGATACTAATGCCATATGAGGAATACCACGAATGGTGATTAGCCTTGATATCATGGATGAACGTTAGTCCTGTGAATTGAAATTGGGCAAATCCGGTCTTTTTTTAACATTTTCAACAAAAGAGAGGTAATCTCATTGAGAGTTGCAAAATATTTGAAGAGATAAACAGGGTGGTGCAATTAAATCTTGTTCCCTCATTGGTGAATCTCGAAGCAGGAGTGGACAATTTTAAAAGGAAGCATTGTGATTTATGACCAGGATGAGAACTATTATTTTTTATCTTAACCTTGACAAGTCTCGCTATTCACCACTACTGTGAGCCTTGGATATTTGGTCTTTGAATGCATCACTATCAGCCTGACCCGCCGACAATAACTGCATCACTATGGACCTGACCCCTCACACTTACCACCTTAATTTCAGCGCGAACCCCTCAAACTTACTGCATCACAATCCATCTGGCACCCTCACATTTACTGTGCCACTTTCACTTCGGGACCCTCATTTTGACTGTGTCACTATCAGCCTGACTGCCAAACACTTACTTTGTCACGATCAGTCACGTCCTTACACTTCCTATGTTACTATTATCCTGACTCCTTACACTTACTGTGTCACTATCATCCTGAGCGGCTCACACTTACTGCATCACTAGCACACCAACACTCTCACCTTTACTGCGTCACTATCAGCCTGAAACATCACACGTAATGCATCACTATAAGCCTGACCCGCTCACACGTTTTGCGTCCTACCACCCTGACCCCCTCACAATTGCTGTGTCGCTATTAGCCTGAGCCCCTCACTATCACGCTGATCAAGCTCACAATTACAGCAGCACTATCAACCTGACCCCCTCACACTTTCTCTATCATTACCACCCTGACCCTCACACACGTAATGCATGACTGTCACACTGAGACACTCACATTTTCTGCGTCGTTATCAGCCAGACCCGCTGGCACACAGCGTCACGATCAACCTGGCCCCTCACACTTGCATGTCTCAATATCAGCGTGAACCCCTCACACTTACTGCATCACTGTCCATCTGCCATCCTCACACTTACTGCACCAGTTTCACCTTGACATCCTCATTTTTACTGCGTGACTATCAGCCTGACAACCACACACATATTGCGTCACTATCAGTGACGCCCTCGCACTTCCTATGTTAATATCACCCTCAGTCCTAAAACCTACTGCGTCACTATCAGCCTGATTCCATCACACTTTTTGTGTCAGTATCAGACTGACGCCTCACGCTTACCATGTTACTAAAACTCTGCCCCATCACACTGATTCCGTCACTATCAGCCTGACCCCTCAGACGTACTGCGTCAATATCATCCTGACCCACTCACACTTTTTGTATCAGTTTCAAACTGATGCCTCGCACTTACTATATGACTAAAACTCTCCCCCTCACACTGACTGTGTCACTCTCAGCCAGACCGCTTCATACTTACTGCGTCATTATCAGTCTGACCCCTCAGACTTACTGTGTCACTCGCACCCTGACCTCCTCACATTTACTGCGTCGCTATCACCCTGACCCACTCACACAGTCTTTGCCATTTTCACCTTGCTGGCCTTATTTTTATTGCGTCCCCATCAGCCTCACCGCCACACACTTATTGCGTCACTTTCAGTCACGCCCTCACACTTCCCATGTTACTATCACCCTGAATCCTTACACTTATTGTGTCACTATCAGGCCGACCCCTCACACTTACTGTGTCACTATCAGCCTGACTCCATCACACTTATTGTGTCAGTATCAGACTGACGCCTCACACTTATCTTGTCACTAAAACACTGCCCCGTCACATTGACTGTGTCATTATCAGCCTGACTCCCTCACACTTACTGCTTCTCTATCGCAATGCCCCTCTCTCACTTACGACGTCATTTACACCCTAACACCCCACACTTGCTGTGGCAATATCACACTGAGGGCCGTACACTTAGTGTCACTGTCATCCTGACCCCTTACACTTACTGCATCACTGTCACTCTGGTATCTCACATCTACTGTGTCACTATCATCCTGAGCCGCTTACACCTATTGTGTCACTATCATTTTGACCCCAACACACTAACTGCATCAATATCAGCCTGACCATTTCACACCTACTGCGCCACCACAAGGCTGACTCCCTCACATATACTGCATCACGATCAGGCTTACCCACTCATGCTTACTGCGTCACTGTCACCCTGACTCCCCACTCTTACTGCATCAAGATCATTGTGCCGCCATACACTTACAGCTTAACTATCATCCTGACAACGTCACATTTACTGCGTCAAGATCAGCCTGATCCCTCGAACTTAATGTATCACTATCGGCTTCAATACTCACATTTACTGCGTCACTTCTAGCACTACCCCTGCACACTTACTACATCCCTAACCGCCTTGCGCCCTCGCATTTACTTCATCACTATCAGCCTGAGACACTCACACTTACAGCTTTATTACAACCTGGCCCTGTGAGTGCATCTTCATCAACGTCACCCTGACCCCTTGCCCATACTGCGTCACTATAAGCCTAGCCCCTCAAATGTTCTGCGTCACTATCACACTGACATCTCACACTCACTGCGTCACTATCACACTGACCTCTCACAATTACTGCATCACTACAACCTGACTCCCTGAAAGCAACTGCGTCACTGTCACCCTGACCCCATCACACTTGCCATGTCACTATCACAATGACACATTCACACAGTCTGCTTCACTGTCATCCTGACACCTCACACTCACTGGATCACTACCATCCTCCCCCTCATACTGACCTGTCACTATCATCCAAAGCCGCTCACACTTATTGCATTCCTATCACTCTGCTCCCAACACACTTACTGCGTCACTGTCAGCCTGACACTCGCACACTTCCCGCATCACTTTCAGCCTGAGGCCTCACAATTTCACCATGTCTGTCAGTCTGACTCGTCACAGTTTCTGCATCACTATCACCCTGTCAGTTAACACTTACTGGCCAGTATTAGCCTGACGCCCTGAACATACTGCATCAATATCAGCCTGAACACTCACACTTACTCTGTCACCATCACGCTGACCCCCTCACACTCACTGCGTCACTATCACCTTGTCTCCTCTCACTTCCTGCATTAGGATCACTCTGACTCACCGACACTTACTTCATCAGTATCAGCCTGACCCCTCACACATACTGTGACATTATCAGCCTGACCCCACCACACTTGCTGCGTCTCTATCAGCCTGACCCGCTCAAACTTACTGCTTCACCATCAGACCGACCCCTCACACTTACCGCATCACTAACAGCCTGACACCTCACACTTACTGCGTCACTATTCCCCTAACACCTCACTTTTATTGGCCACTATCAGCCTGACACCCTCAGCTTACTGTGTCACTACCAGTCTGAACGCACACACTTCCTCCCTCACGATCACCCTAACTGTCTCACACACACTGCGTCAGTCTCTGCCCGACCCCATCACACTTACTACGTCACTATCACCCTGTCCCCTCCCACTTTATGCGTCAGGATGAGCCTGACACAGTAACACTTACTGCATCACTACCAGCCTGATCTCCTTCCAATTACTGCGTCACTATCAGCCTGACCACTCACTCTTACTGCGTCACTGTCACAGTGACCCCTCACATGAAGTGCTTCACTATCACCCTGACCACCTCACACTTTCTGCGTCACTATTGATCTGATCCCTCAGACTTACTGCATAACTATAACTCTGACCCACCGCGCTGCGTAACTATCGGCCTGATCCACTCACACAATCTGCATCATTACCACGCTGACACCTCACCCTCATTGTGTCACTATCATCCTCACTCCATCACACTTATTGTGTCACTGTCAGCCTGATCCCTTGTAATGGAAAATTATCAGTTTTGGTGAAATCTGTGAAAGCATGGTTGAAACAAAGAAGTATGGACCTAACTTTGCAAAAAGACAGAAAAAATGTAAAGTTCAACCTAATTTTCAGCTGATTCTCAAGGTCAATATTCTATTATATCAGCAGTCAATGAATTAGAAAAAGCAACTCCATTTGTGGAAAGGAACTCGACTGATCCAGATTCCTGGCTTGAGGTGTGATAAGGCAAGGCAATATATAGTATAAAGGGAATATGTGAAAACCGTCAGGCTCCATTTTATGAGGCGTCTTGCAAATGTGTCGGGTCCATTCTGCAAATTTCAAAAATAAACTTTTTCTTTCCTCTTGGTAGCATTTGCGTCGGGTCGATTGAAATTCCACGTCAGTAAACTCGGGGGCTCGCCTGGGAGCCTGCAACTGGGTAAGATTTTGAAGATTCCCAGGAGGTGTACGCGCCACTGTTGTGAAGGTCTTTCACTTTGTTTCGAGCGCTGAATTGGCCCCTTTGAGTGAGAAGACTGGGGATAGGTGGATCGCCCCAGAGTCGCGTTCCGAATCGAATAGGGTCAGGGTAAGAGTTGTGGCTAAATCCGACATAGAGACTCGTTTGAAGAAAATAGACGAACCAGGAAGAGGGACCAGTGAACTCACGTGCGGTATTCGAGTAATACTCAACTGTAGAGAGTTTAAGAGACAGCAACATTAACGGTGGTTTGAGACTTGGAGCCACCATGGGCAGCCTTGGAGTCACCAAAGCTGTACCGGTTACGTGGGTTCTTGGTTTTTGAAAACCAAGGCAATGAGGCGGTCGCGCCCAATGAGACGGGACCTCTGGAGGTAAAAACAAGTTATATTGGCCAAGAGAAGATTATGGTATCGTGAGAGAGAGAGAGAGAGAGAGAGAGAGAGAGAGAGAGAAAGAGATAGACAGATAGACAGACGGAGAGACAGACAGAGAGAGATGAACACTTTTCCAATATCCATGAAAATCGGCTCCAGCAAGCGCAAACAAAAAGAGGGTCGACAGACAACTCGGAAAGGTCAAGAAAAAAATAGAATATATGCTGAATAATTATGGCCCAGTTTCTGAAAAACAGTTAAAAATGTAAATCAAGGAATGTGTTTATCTGGAGGAAGGAAGTTTTAGTAATATTCAGTTGCAAATGCTGAGGTCACCGTTGGAGGAGAGAGAGAAGGAGAAATGGAAGGGTAAAATAGAACCTGTGAATTGGAGTGCTTATCACATGTTGAAGGCTGAGCCTGATTTCAGGGAAAGAAAATCTCGAAATAAAGAAAGATCAAGTACACGTACAAACACCAGCGCACATGCACACACACACAGAAAACAACCGAATGAAGCTGGACAGTGTCTTAAGACTGGATCAGATCCTGACCTTAATGGGTGCCCTCGAAGAGCTACAGCCCCCTCCCCCCCCCCAACTACGAGATCCACTTCACGAAGATTCCAAGTCAACGGTCGCTGCCTCAGGGTCTGCTGAATCACCAATTGCATATCGTACCCACAATCAATTGAAGCATGAATCCCTAAAGAAGTCGAGACAATGTCCCAGTACCTTTAGCGCCTCACGAAAGTCGATAACGTCTATTGTGGACTGATACCACCCAAGGACATAACGACGGCAGAGATCACATCGTATGAGGCACACCTGAGGAGCAGCTTCATTAATGGAATGAAGTACGAAACAACAAAATAGGTAATAATATACGTGTATTACCTGGGACACGGGAAAGTTGAATTAGATATAACAATACGTGATACATGCTGAAAAACTACTGGCTCAAGAGAACCACAACCGGAAATTAAAGATGGAACAGCAATCACATGAACCTCAGCTTATTATGATGCAAATGGTCGTTCGGCCATTGGAAGGAGGGGCTGTGGGAAAAGAGAGAGGCACAGGTGGAGTTCGCAAAAGAGGAAGGGATCACGAAAGTGCACTTGCAGAGATAGATCTGGCTGGTGCTTTGTTTGCGGAGCAATGGACCACTGGTCAGGACAGTGCCTGCACAGACAGCCTCAATTGATCCTGGAGGCTGGACAGCATGGTGACTGACAGGGGACGACTGAGGTTGAGGTGGGTAGGCCACAAGGTACAGGTTAACCTCTTTCCTTTATACTTGGCAACGAAGAATCCCTAATGCTAATCACTTCTACTAACCTAATGGGCACTGAGATGTATCCCAACTCTATATTGAACATTGAGATTGCGAAGTGTGGACAATGTGTTCAATATGACAATGATGCGTATATGTCAATACCTACCTCTATGTTATATGTGGAAGGTACACCAGTTACCCTTTTGGTAGATGCATAGCCAGCATATTCACTCCTCAAATCAAGACAGTTCAGAGACTTGACACCAATAAAGATGAGTAGAATGTTCCTGAACTCAATGGAGGCATCAGGCGTCGTGATATGAGAGAGTTTTACTGCACCCATATTGTGTGAAATAAGAAATGTGTATCCATTCTAATTCTCAATTTTGTTAGCGGAATTCTGTCCTTTACATTTGATGGCTCGGGATCTCATAGTGAGACTGGGGTTGTATTTGCTCAGTACTCCGACGGGCTTGCAGGTAATTCAAAGGGAGAATTCACAAGTGTAAACTGTAAAATACAACCCAAGACCCCTGGTGTATGTCTATGAGTAGCGAGTAAGCCAGAGAGCAATGAGTTCAGTGAGCAATTCACTCGCCCTGGAAGCAGGTAACCATGTTAATCCTATTAACACCGATTTTTTTTTCGGGAATATGCTTCACTGCACAGCACACATACACCACGATAGCCCTGAGGAACCATAAGAGAAGTATTGGTTCAGGAGATTGGTTAAACCAGGTCAGTTGTTATTGTGCGAATTTTATTGAAGGGATGGCAGATGTGCAGTCAGTGTGAACTTATGTAAAGTACCTGCGACGGCAAGTAAGCTCTATATTTTTGATGTGGAAGGCTATGCTCCTCGCGTGTCACTGGCGAAGGTGTCCAGTGACTGGTGGCAGGATTTGGGGCCATGGGTACTAAAGGCATAAAGAACGAAATGTTGGGTGTTCTGGGACGATGTGGGTATGTGGTTCAATGCAGATGTGTGGACATATAGGAAGAAATTAATTTGTCTAACTCAGGCAATAGAACAGTCGAGGTAATCCCCTCAAGCCCTGAAGAGCCGACAAGGTTGGCCTGGCGTTTCCCTAAGATAAACTTCTCAGCCCCAAGATTAATAACGGTCCCTACTGAATTATGGGTAAAAGGCAAACATGATGTGGGGCATATACGAGGTTGTGAACCAATACGAGTGACCCCGAAGTCGGAGTGTCGTCCTTGCAGAGCACAATACCCGTTAAAATCCGAGGCCATGGATGTAGTTACTCCAGTCTTTCAGTCCTTCCCAAAGGATAATCCCCTGTGTAAACTCACCGGTGAGAACTCCCATTTTTCTGATCAAAAAGGCAAAAATTCCAAGTGAACCTGAGGAATGGAGGTTTGTTCAAGACCTACAGGCAGTCAATAACAGTGTTGTCCCGCGCGCATCAAATGTTCCCAACCCCTATACTGTATTAGCTCAATTTCCACCGGACAGTAAATGGTTCCCTGCTGTGGATTTAGCAAATACATTCTTTCGTGTAATGGTGCATCCAGATCGTCAATTCTGGTTCACTTTTTCATTCAAAGGGAAATCTTACGAGTTCACACGACTTTGTCAATGTTACTGTGAGTCACCCACCATATATAATGAGGCTCCATGCAGGAGTCTGGAGACTCTTGTTTTAACCCCTGGGTCTGCGCTTCAGCAATCTGTAGACGATTGCTTAATAGTAGCACTGACAGAGGAACAATGTGAGAAGGATTCCCTTGCATTGCACGAGGGAAGGGCACAAAGCCAGTCTCGCAAAGCTTCGATTTATGCAACAACAGGTGAAGTTCTTTGGTCACTTAATATCTGAACAAGGGAAGACCAAAGGAAGGTCAAGACAGAGTGCAAGTAATTCAGCAAATTCCAAGGCCTCACATGAGGAAACAATTGCTATCCTTTTTGGGCATTCGCTCCTACTAAAGAACGTTTATCCCACATTACAAAAATCTTGAGGCGCTCCGAAGTGACATGGCCCATGGAAAAGGGTAGCAGAACCAAGGTCCGTTGCAATGGATCCCAGCGGCCGAATTGAATTGAAAAAGATGTTTCAAAGTACACCTACACTGCGGATTCCGAATCCAAACAAGCCTTCTGTCAAATGGTAGATGAAAAACATGGCTGCACGACATCTGTGTTGTTGCAGGATCATGGGGGAAAATTCCGGCTGGCAGCTTATCTTTCGGCTAAGCTTGACCTCGTAGCAGCAGGATTGCGTAAATGCCTGCGAGCTGTGGTTGCTATATAATCGGCTATGGCGACTCAACCAAACTGATCGCACAAGCAGTATCCTTACTGCTTTCCGAGCAAAAGACAGCACATACGTCGGCAGCACGTTGACTCAGGTACAATACTGTGTTCTTGGAGAAACCTAACATTGCAGTAAAACGATGTAACATCCTTTAAGCTGCTAATTCTCTCACTAGAGAAGGAGACGGAGACCCACATGATTGTATCGCTGTAATTAATGAAATGTGCTGCCTAGACAAAACATGCAGAATTCACCACTTCAGAATCCAAATATGGCGGGTTTTTGTGGATGAGTCAGCATTCAGGAGCAAGGAGATAGGCCAGAATTGTATTGGGGATGCTGTAGTTTCTACCCATGAGGTATTCAAAGTGGAATCACTCCCTTCTCAACTGTCAGCGCAAGCAGGGGAGCTGGTTGCCTTGACTGAGGCATGTAAATTGGCCAAGGGAAAGACAGCGAATATTTAACCGATTGCAGATACGCATTCGGAGTTGCACATGATGTTAGAACCCTATGGAAATACAGGGACCTCTTGACCTTCACCCGAAAGCCCATCACACATCGTGATCAAATTACTGACCTCTTGGAAGCGGTCCTATTGCCTAAATCAATCGCTATGTTTACATATGATGCCCACACGAAAAATAACGATTCTGTTTCTCAAGGAAATGCAAGGGCAGACTCAGCGGGAAGGACGGCAGCCCAGCAGCTGGTCAGTTTGACATGGGAATGACAAAAATCCTTACCCCAACAGCAGACGGACGGGAGTCAGAGTCGAAGTCCAGGCTTGAATTAGATTAGATTACTTACAGTGTGGAAACAGGCCCTTCGGCCCAACAAGTCCACACCGCCCCGCCGAAGCACAACCCACCCACACACCTACATCTACCCCTTACCTAACACTACGGGCAATTTAGCATGGCCAATTCACCTGACCGGCACATCTTTGGACTGTGGGAGGAAACCGGAGCACCCGGAGGAAACCCACGCAGACACGGGGAGAACGTGCAAACTCCACACAGTCAGTCGCCTGAGGCGGGAATTGAACCCGGGTGCTAACCACTGTGCCACCGTGCAGCCCACAGTATGTTTTGCAAAATTTAATACTTCGCTGAAATATGCAAATACTTTGCTGATTTCTGTGTCGAGGAGTCAGCTTGTCTTTGTGGAACGTTGCAAACATTTCACCTGGCCTTGCGAGCAGCCGAGATCAGAAAAAAAAGCTTCGGAAAACATAAAGACAATTATGTCCAAGGCATGGGAATGACAAAATATGAGCTCGAATGTTTCTGAACACTTGTCCTTGAGCAAGTGATAAGAATAGTAGAACACGAATATGTGAATTTTGTTCACAGCCCTTACATAACGCACTTTTGCCAAGTATATTGGCCGCTCTGCATGCAGAGGTTGAAAAATAAAGCCTTTACTTTGCTCTTGCTAGCAGTTGATTCGAGTCGATTAAATTTCCACGACAGGTGAAAGGGTGTCAGGCAGTGGGAGAATTGTTGGATATCAGTAGATGGGAGAATTGTTGCACAGTGACATTGCATTGGAAAATTATTACAAATTGGCTATTCATTAAAGAATTTTAGCAGAACACCTCTAAATGGAAGAATAGGGGAAGGGAATCATTGAGAAGGAACAATTTTGCAAGCTGCAATAAAGTCGAGATTCGAGTCCGCCCACAAAGAAATGGAAAAAAATCTTTGGAGCAGGGAAGCCAATACGTGGAGGAAGTGTATCAGGAAACAACACAATGGGACAATTGACGCAGGGCATCAATAATGGGAGAGTTGGTGCCGATGTCACGAAAGTAGAGAATTGGTGGAAGACGTGCGAGAACTGGTGCTGAATAATATTAAATGTGGTGGAGGTGCAGCTGCTGATGAAAAGAAGATTCGTGCAGGATTCGAAAATGGTAGAATGGTGCACGGAAGTGAAGCTGTATTTGGGACAATTGTTGCATGAACCACAAAATGGAAAAATTGCACAGTGGAACTTTAACAGCGAATTGGGGGTATGACACCACTATCTCAGAGAGTCAGAGTGGCGTTCCCCACACTGAGAGAAGTTGGTTTGGGTACCAATGAACATGAGAATTGTTTCAGGCCAATATTGAATTCGAGAATTGGTGTGGGGTGCTGAAAGCATGCAGAGTTGGAACAGAGAATAGTTAGAAGGGACAACACGGGCAAGAATCAGTCAGTCGGAGAAATGTTGTAAAGTGCAGGAAAGTGGTCATTCGATGCAGGGCGCCAATAATGAAAAAAACTTTGAGCAGCGCACCATTATGTGGAAGATGTTTGTCAGGAAACAGCAAAACAGGAGAGTTGGGGCAAGGCAATACTCAGTGGGAGAGTTTCTTCAGTTCATGACGAAAGGGTGGATTAGTGCAGAATTAGCAATCTGAGAATTTGATGCAGTAAACGCCAAAATTGGAGAATTACAGCAGTGGAACACGACATGGGAGAATCATTGCAGCTACATAGTTAATGGAAGAAGTAGTGCGGAGTGGACCGAAATTAGATATTTGGTGCAAGTCACCATTAAAATGTAGAATTAGAGTAGGGCACTCCTAAATGCGAGATTTGAACTCGGGCATCAGAAAATGAGAGAATCATACTGGGATATGAGGAAATGGCAGAATTAGTATCGTTATATGAAAAAGCAGGAGAATTCAGTGTCGGAGTATGAGGAAATGGGAGAATAAGTATAGGGGTATGAGTAAATGGAGCTGCAACAAGATCTCACGGCTCTTAAACTCAATCCCCCTGTTAATGAAAGCCAAAAACACCATATGCTTTCTTAACAACCCTGTCCACCTGGGTGGAAGTTTTAAGGGATCTATGTACCTGCACACCAAGGTCCCGCTGTTCCTCCACATGGCCAAGAATGCTGCCTTTAGTCCTGTACTCAACTTTCAAGTTCGATCTTCCAAAATGCATCATCGCATTTATCCAGTTTGAATTCCATCTCCCACCTCTCAGCCCATCTCTGCATCCTGGCAATGTCGTGCTGCAGCCTGCAACAGTCTTGTATACTGTCAATGATACCCCCAACCTTTGTGTCCTCTGCAAACTTGCTAACCCATCCTTCAATCTCCTCATCCAAGTCATTACTAAAAATTACAAAGAGTAGAGGCCCAAGAACAGAGCCCATGGAACACCATTCACCACTGACTTCCAGGCAGAATATTTTCCTTCCACAACCACTCGCTGTCTTCTGTCGACCAGCCAATTCTATATCCAGACAATCAAGGCTTTGGGCTAAATGGTCCTTAATCAGTTGCTTTTGACAAATGCAACCACAACGGGCTGAAGTGTCTCATTTGAAGCTGTTGTCCTTGCTCGTATAGTGATTAGTGTCGCCGTATGTTATGCGGGAGTTAGGAGATCAATTCCTGGCTGGGGCACTGTCAATGTTTTAAAACTGTCGCTCCGTTTCCAAATGCTGGTTATTAATGTCTGTCCTTCCATTCTCCATGGGAAATGTCACAGAAAGGACAGTGCTGTCTGAATCAGGGTGGGGAAGGTCTGTTGCTCCCGGCGAGACAGAGTGTCAGTGAAAGTACAAACACGTGACTTCCGCAACCTGCACCTTGTGTCTGTACTGGAGTCTAAACCATTTAATAGAAAGAAGGAGGAAGCTGAAGGAGAAACAGGGTAAACCAATTCAGATGTCAGCGCAGAAACATTTTCAACAGCATCTTGAGGAAAACTGACAAACAGCTCTGAGAAAGAGTTTGTCTTTCAGAACTGTTCGTTCACAGAGATGGGTTTTGTTCCACTCAAGCCCTTAAGAAATTGAATAACAACTTTACTAAGACTTGAAATGTTAGAACACACCAGGCGATGAGTCACATGCTGGAAACTGTGTTTACAAGCCAGATGTTTGGTGACTGATACTGATACAATGGGCTGAAAGGCTTCTCGCCATGCTCTAAAAAACTCAAAAACTGTCATTTTTCAACTGAACAAAATAGGCAAACACAAAGTAATCAAGAAAAGTTCCAAGCATTGCACATGGCTTCTTTGGTGCGAACTTGCTGAAATGCAGCTGTCTCACTGCTATTTCCCATTGTTGATTTCCAGTCAGGGATAAAAAATTGTTGTTCCTTATGTAAATCTTAAATTGAACATGAATTCCTGACATTATAAAACAGCAAAGGTAGCAGTTCTGTCAGAGTCAGTGAGAATTTCATATCGGAGATGAAATCAAATGGGAAGAAACGCTGAAATAAGCTGCCTTTGCCTGCTGAGACTCAGTACTACAAAATGATCCTTATTGAAACATAGAGGTGTTTTCAAGGATTTAATAAGTTGGATGCAGAAAGTTTGGTTCTGTGACCAGAGCACCTCGTATCGAATGACTTGGAGATGCCGGTTTGGACTGGGATATGCAAATTTGAAAATCACACAACCCCAGGTTATAGTCCAACAGGTTTAATTGGAAGTACTAGCTTTCGGACCAGTGCTCATTCATCAGGTGATTGTGGAGTCCACAGTTGTAAGTCACAGAATTTATAGTATATGTTTACAGTGTGATGTAACTGAAATTGTACATTGAAAAATACCTTGATTGTTTGCTCAGTCTCCGATCTGTTAGAATGACCATATTAGCTTCGCTTCTTTCATATGTAAAGTGCAAAACTTTTTTTATTTTAAAATTTCATTCTCAGGTGAAGTTTAACAACTGATGCTTGTCCGCCCCCCCACCCCGTGCTGCTGTCTGTTCCATAATGTTTAGACAGATTCAAATTTATTAAAATGAGTTAGCAGAGACTGACATGGATTCATGCAGTTTTTG
Source organism: Chiloscyllium punctatum (assembly GCF_047496795.1). Classification (NCBI taxonomy): domain Eukaryota; kingdom Metazoa; phylum Chordata; class Chondrichthyes; order Orectolobiformes; family Hemiscylliidae; genus Chiloscyllium; species Chiloscyllium punctatum. The sequence continues at coordinate 30,149,808 of NC_092751.1, forward strand.
AGCAAAGTACAATGTAACTCTGCAAGTACAAATTCATCCCAGAAAAGTATATGTGTGTGTGTTTGTGGGTGTGTAGGAGGGTCTCTGTTTGTAGATAGGGCAATGGGATCACCTGTACTGTGACAAGAACTCAATGACCATGGGTACCGAATTTAGCTTTCAGTTTCTGTGGGGGCACTTTTAGCTGCTGCCTGTTCTGAAGACCGCCTTGGAGGACTGTCACCGGAAGATCCAAGGTCGAATGTCCTGGATCACTGAAGTGCTGTCCAACTGGGAAGAGACACACCTGTCTGTTGATTGATGCGTAGCGCCCATTCCGTTGTTGTAGCCTCTACTCAGCTTCACCAATGTACCATGTCTTAAGGCATTCTTGCCGGCAGCGTGTTTTTTTTAGATTAGCGTCAGTCTAAACATTATGGCATGGGCGCGGCACACTGGGACTAACACTTTCAACATATTATCTGTGCTGACGCAAATTGGTAAAGTCCACCTGAGAATGTAACTGTCAAAAGAAAGTTTTTCGATGTACATAAGAAAGAAATGAACCAAACATAGTCATTCTAACAGATGGAAGACTTAACAAGCAATCAAGGTATTTTTCAATGTATAATTTCAGTGACATTACACTGTAACCTTTCGCTATAAATTCTGTATCTTACCACTGTGTACTCCACAGCTACCTGATGAAGGAGCAGCTCTCCAAACGCTATTGCTTCCATTAAACCTGTTGGACTATGACGTGGTGTTGTGTGATTTTTAACTTCGTATTAGAATGCGGATCTCACAATTAAAATAGAGATAAAGAAGCATTTATTCTCTCAGACAGTTCTGTATCAGTGGACTTTCTTGTAGCAGAAGGCTGTTGAGGAACTGTCATTAGGTGTAATGAGGCTGAGATCGGCAGATCTTCAAACAGCAAAGACATCAAGCGTTATGGAGAAAGGCAAGAAAGCGGAGTTCAAGGTTATCAGATCAGATATGAAACCATTCAATAGCGGAGTAGACGTGATGGTCTGAATGGTATCTATCTGTTCCTAAAATTGTTGGCCTTAATATGAAGCTGCAAAACCGACCTGAGTAAAACGTGCCAAATTTAAAAAAGCGTGTTCCCCCGGAACACTGAGCCGAGGTGAAATGTACAAAGAACAACACACAAAGGGCAGACAATATTGGGTAATTGATCCGTAGTGATCATTATACCAAGGTAAACAGGAAAACCGATATTCATTATCTACATTGAACCTGGCTTCACGAGGTATGTAGTTAATTCTCACAAACCACTATTCCCCTTCCGTCTTCCTGACACCCCCTCCATTCTTGTTTTAAACTGATTGAACGTCAGGCAATTGCAGATGACATTGCTGATATGGAACTGTAGCATATAGAACATAGAACATTACAGCGCAGTACAGGCCATTTGGCCCTCGATGTTGCGCAGCCCTGTCATACTAATCTGAAGCCCATCCCATCTACACTATTCCATGTACGTCCATATGCCTCTCCAATGACGACTTAAATGCACTTAATCTTGGCGAATCTCCCACCGTTACAGGCAAAGCATTCCATGCACTAACTACTCTCTGAGTAAAGAAACTACCTCTGACATCTGTCTTGTACCTACCTCCCCTCACTTTAATGTTGTGACCCTCGTGTTTGCCATCCCCAAACTTGGAAAAAGACTCTCCCTGTCCATCCTATCTAAACCTCTGATTATCTTGTATGGCTCTATTAAGTCACCTCTCAGTCTTCTCTCCAACGAGGACAGCCTCAAGGCCCTCAGTCTTTCCTCGTAATACATTCCTTCCATACCAGGCAACATGCTATAAAATCCCCTCTGCACCCTTTCCAAAGCGTCAATATCCTGCATATAATGCGGTGACCAGAACTGTTCACAATACTTCAAATGTGGCCATACCAGATCTTTGTACAACTGCAGCATAACCTTCGGATTCCAGAACTCAATCCCTTTATTAATAAAGGCCAAAACAATGTTTTCCTTCTTAACAACCCTGTCAATCTGGGTGGCAACTTTCAGGGATCTGTGTACATGGACACCGAGATCTCTCTGCTGATCTGCACTCCCAAGAATCTTACCATTAGCACAGTACTTTGCATTCCGATTACTCCAGCCAAAGTAAATCACCTCACACTTGTTCACATTAAACTCCATTTGCCACCTCGCAGCCCAGCTCTGCATCCTATCTATGTCTCTCTGCAACCTACAACATCCTTCGTCACTATCCACAACTCCACCGACCATAGTTTTGTCCGCAAATTGACTAACCCACCCTTCTAAGCCCTCATCCAGGTCATTTATAAAAATGACGAATAGCAGTGGACCCAACATCGACCCTTGCAGAATGCCGCTAGTAACTGGACACCAAGATGAATATGTTACATCAACTACAACACTCTGTTTTCTTTCAGCGAGCCAATTACTGATTCAAACTGCGATGTCTCCCACAATCCCATTCCTCTGCATTTTATATAATAGCTTACTATGGAGAACCTTATCGAATATCTTGCTGAAATCCATATACAGCATATCGACCTGATTACTCTCATCCACCTGTTTGGTGACTTTTTCAAAAAAACTCATAAGATTCGTTAGGCACGACCTACCCTTTACAAAACCGTGCTGACTGTCCTGATCAGACTATTCTTTTCTGGATGATTATAAATCCTATCTCTTATAATCTTTTCCAACGCTTTACCAAAAACTGAAGTAAGACTCACTGGTCTGTAATTACCAGGGTTGTCTCTACTACCCTTCTTGAACATTTGCTATCCTCCAGTCCTCAGGCACTATTCCTGTTGACAATGATGATTTCTACATTAATGGCACAGGCTCGGCAATCTCGTCCCTTGCTTCCCAGAGGATCCTAGGATAGATCCCATCTGGCCCAGGGGACTTGTCTATTTGCACACTCTGCAGTATTTCTAATACCTCTTCCTTGTGAACCTCAATCTCTTCTAGTCCAGATGCAAGTATCTCTGTATCTTCCTCACCAACATTTTCATTTTATATAGTGAACACTGTCGAAAAAATATTTATTTAGTGTTTCCCCATGTCTCCACTGACTCCACACACAACTTCCCACTATTATTCTTGATTGGCACTAATTTAACTCTCGTCATTCTTTTATTCCTGACATACCTATGGAAAGCTTTAGGATTAACCCTGATCCTATCCGCCAACAACTTCTAATGTCTCCTCCTGGATCTCATGTCTCCTCCTGGCTCTTCTGAAATCTCTTATTAGTTCATGCAGGGAAACGATTCTCTCTGCTGCACATCATTTGGCTTCAAAATATCAGGCAGTATTTCATATTGATTACTGTAAACGTTAACCTTGAACAAGCCATGATAGTGAAATCACTGAATCCTCATTACTATACTACCAGGGAAGACTTCTGTTAACATCACCCTGGACACCATGAGATTCGCCATTCTATTCTCCCATCCTTCTGTGCGTGATCCCCTCGGCCCTATTACGGTCTTGTTGGTTGGTGTACAACACTGAGGATATCCAATCATCTTTGCATTTCAGTTTCTAAAGGATGAGACCTTCTCTCTGAGCTGGCAATGTGCTTGCTCAGTGGTGATAACACTGTCCTTGCAAACTAGAAAAGTGCTTGAAATCGGCCATTCCTGTTTTTCATTCCATGAACTTGAGGCAAACCGTTCGGCAGGACAGGAAATAGCGGGCGTGAGCAGTGATCAGGTTTGGCAGCAAGAACGAGGTGAGTTAGGATAAACTGCAGAGTCATGGGGAAACAATGGGCAAGGAACACTGGGATGGGACGGGCTGAATGCTTCCTTTCTTTGCTGTAACCAGACATTGGTGTTGAACTCTGCAATGGGACAACATCAGACAAGTTGGTGAAATCTTACTTTCTGCTTGTTTTCTCCCGAGGCCTGTATCACACTTGGGGAAATGTGTCTGCGTGCTTCAGTCTATGGGTGAAAATGGGGTTCAGTTCCCATCACAAACTTTAATCCCATTTATTGTGTTTTACGAGATTGAAACGTTCCAGAGAAATTAACATTCAAGTGAAACGTTAGAGCTTACAAGGTTACAGACCAAGTGCTGGGAAATGAGATGAAGGAACTCATTTCTGTGCTGTAAATACTCAGTAATTCAATCATTTTTGAGGGGAACCATATCTGCAGTGACATAATTCCAAAAACCGTGTTATGAAGAAACGGTGCAACTGCTTCTGCCCTCATCCCTGGTGGTCTAGTGGTTAGTATTCAGCGCTTTCACTGAGTGGCCTGGGTTTCATTACCGTTTAGGAAATCAGGACCTGTTGTTCCTGATGCAGAGAGCGCAGCTCTACCAGGAATCTGTTTCATGCCTTAGATCAGTCAATACCCCAGCTCATCAAAGAAGGGAATAGTGCCTCCCCTCTCTCTGCACAGTCGGACAGTGAATCCTTCATTCTCCTCTGATTCCACTTTCCAAAGAATTTCAAAATATTGTCAAAACTGAGTCTCAGCTATTTCTTTTCTGTGCTTTTCATACACAGGAGCTGCAGCGATTGAGTGGGTTGATTTCTGAAAACGAAACGTACCTATGAGCAATGTATTGGGCTATTCCAGGATTGCCTTCTCTGACGGCGCTGGGACATGACTGGTGTTGTCTATGATATGGAAGTGCCAGTGTTTGAGTTGGATAGACAAAGATAAAAATTACACAAAACCAGGGCACAGTCCAGCAGGTTTATTTGGAAGCACTAGCTTTCGGAGAGCCGGTCCCACATCTGGTGGGTGTTTTTCTGCAGAAACGTGGTGTGTGTGTCAATATGCGCGATCTTTGGAAGATCATCTGGACTTTAACCGACCGTTCATGCTGTCGACGGTACCCATGACGTGGAGATGTTGGTGTTGGATTGGGGTGGATACATTTAATAATCACACAAAGCCATTTTAGATTCCAACAGTTGACAAACACCTGATGAAGAAGCAGTGCATGGAACACTGGTGCTTCCAAATACGTCTGTTCGATACAATCTGGTGCAGTGTGATTTTTACTCTGACAGCTCTTGGTAATGTTTAACTGGTCGAAGACAGTGAAGGAATTTTCGTTCGTGGAGATGAAAATTTCAAATATTACCCACCTCAGCATAACAAAAATGATTAGGTTGGATTTGTGATCAATCTCCATAATGCGCTTGCGGAAAGTAAAAGTCGAACCTACAACCGCCTGATCCGTAGTCAGCTATACAAATGGTTGTACCAGCGGCCAGATGCACAGCTGAGAGTTTACACGCTGCAGAGCTGTGGTGTTAACAAGGACATGAGCAATAGCAGAAACAGTCACA